>NW_024704742.1:22964910-23457410 GCF_018977255.1 Callorhinchus milii | reverse complement strand
TGATGTGGAACTAATTGGTGAATGCGAATTCATATGGACGACGAGTCGAGAAAACAACAGTTAGTTTGGACGGCGGGCGGGCGGGGGGCGCTTGGGGACATTTCTGGCTAAAGGCTCCTCCAGAGGGAGGATTCCTGCTGTTGATGGGCACGGGTGAGACAGACCGTGGACAAGGTGGAGGAGGGGAGCACATAGATTACTATTATTACTCTCTTTGGTGAACTTGGGCAGGGAAAGCGGATTCTCTCTATCCTTGGGCATCGCGAGGGAGGATGGAGAATGCCCTCACTCCCGGCGCCTGAGCACAAGGGAAGGGATTGAGGTTACTCACTAACCCGGGACATGGGACGGGATGGGGGGGAAAGCGGGTTCATCGCTAAAGAATAGTCAGCGTATGGAGAGCAAAAGGCGCAGCTGACTCCGTGTACGGGGAGAGAGAGCTCCGGTAGCTGCTATGGCTGAGCACGGGGGGGAGAAAGCGCTGATAGGTATAGCTCAGTACAGAGGGGAGGAGCTGATAGCTGTAAACGCTGGGTACAGAGGGAGGGAGATGATAGCAGGGTACAGAGGGAGAGATCTGGGTACAGAGGGAGAGATCTGGGTACAGAGGGAGAGATCTGGGTACAGAGGGAGAGATCTGGGTACAGAGGGAGAGAGATGATAGCAGGGTACAGAGGGAGAGATCTGGGTACAGAGGGAGATATCTGGGTACAGAGGGAGATATCTGGGTACAGAGGGAGATCGCTGGGTACAGAGGGAGATATCTGGGTACAGAGGGAGATATCTGGGTACAGAGGGAGATCGCTGGGTACAGGGAGGAGAGATGGAATCGTCATTAGTGGACAAGAAGGTTTATTGCAGATATTATTTTGAGCATGGGTCGAGGGAAAGTGCCACTATTGTGTACAGAGTTCCTGCGTTTAAAAATAGGAACTCTGGGGATTACCTGAGCGTAATTTAATATTTATGTCATTATTAGAACAATTAATATTTCATTTTTCAAACGTTCAATCCGGAGTTTAAGTTTTACAACAAGAATAACAACAACTACTTGCATTTATATAGTGCCCCCAGGCGCAGGATAGCGTGTCAGAGCCCTCATTCAGCGAACTATTAACATAATTCAAGTGAATAATGCATTCTAAACTTTCTAGAATATAACTAGTGTCACAACACATTTAGATACACATTGCCATTGGAGTTTAGCGTTTTTGCAGTAATTATTATTATTATTTCATTAATTATTATGTGGTGTCAGAACCCTGACCGGCTCTTCACTTCACTAATGCACACTTCAATTTACACTTACTCAACCAGGGTTAACAGCGCTATTTATATTTATGCCATTTGCGTAGGATTGCTTTACTTCAGAACATTCAGCTGGAGTAACAAGTGTGAAATTGTTGCTGGGCGTAGCACTTTCCCAGTACAGTAAAGCCGAACTCTCTAATAGGTCCCGCAAAGGGTGAGAGCGGGGTTTAATTATAAAATCTTGATACTGGGAATAGGCTTAAGCAGTAATCCTTTCTAATAAAGTCTGTGGTGTAAATTAACTGGAAGTCGTCAGGGGTCTTCTACAGGAGCCATGGGCTGTATGCAATGCCAGATCATTGCAGATGGCTCCTGTGTTCTCGTTGTAATTGAATGTCTCATCGTGATTGAAAAATGTTATTTCTCTCCTGTATTCCATGTTAATGCATTAAGGGCACAGTGAGACGGCAAGGAACACGAGATGGCGATTCCATCCATTTCTGAAAGAGCTTGGGGAAATCAAGGCGGTTTTGTGTCTATCTGCTGACCATCTGCAAACACAATATATTGTAGAGTGGGAATAGAGGGCAAATACTGCTCTAATCTCACATGAGAATCGCCTGCTATTGTCGAGGTGGCATACATTAAGATTGATGAGAGATTAAAGACTACCCAGGTCTGAACAATCAATGGAAATGACAATTAATTTGGAATTTTTTTTGGCAATTACTCATAGACTGATTGCCTTGGCCATTTCGCGCATGGACCTCATTTGATATCTTACACATTTCTAAACTAAAACTAAACTACATTAGAAACGTATCTTTAGAGAGTTGGAAAGCGCTGCGCCTCTGGGATCCACACACGCCATTCCACGGAGTACAACGGGAAGGTGTTTTTGTACATTCATATCGGGTCTGTTTGTGGCTTATAAGTGCTGATTTCATTCCACAAAACGCTGCCATTGACATACACGACGTGAAAAACAAACCTGGTCACGATCGTACATTGGCCTACTATAATATTTTGTATTAATATTTATTGATATTTTGGAGCGTAGCACGGTGCGTTAGACTATATTGTGTGTATCATAATATTTAGCCATGTCTTTGCCACTTATGTAGTTCTATGGACATTATAGGTTTTATGATTCCGTGTTTCGAAACCCATCAGATAAACCTCTGTGTATTTTACAGGCATTGTGTTTCCCAGTGCTTCCGCTGTGAGTGGTATTCCTTCTGTATAAATCCCCCTGTACTTAGTAATTATTACAATGAAGTGCATCCAGCTGGAAACCAAACTGGGCAGCTGTGAAATGCGCATTCCTAGTCTCACAAAACAACAGCAATTCCCATTAAAAAGAAGTTTAAATATTATATATACTATATATAGTGTATATGTTATATATACATATAATTCCGAGGTTAGCACAAGTTAAAAGCTAATACAAAAATGGTTGTTGTTCGAATTCCAATTTTTTCCTTG
Source organism: Callorhinchus milii (assembly GCF_018977255.1). Taxonomy (NCBI): domain Eukaryota; kingdom Metazoa; phylum Chordata; class Chondrichthyes; order Chimaeriformes; family Callorhinchidae; genus Callorhinchus; species Callorhinchus milii. The sequence goes on along the minus strand of NW_024704742.1, from coordinate 23,454,674 downwards.
TTTTGACAATTTTGAACAACGCCCTAAATAAGTGTATAATTTGGTAAATGCAGTGTAGGACTGTGCTTGCATTTAGTTCAAATGAATGGAATGACTATTTGGCCAATACATCCTACAGGCTATTGCATGGAAATTCAGAAATAACACAAATTGGAACTAAGGTCACTGTTAATTTTTAAAAAAATGAAATTTGAAGTTATAAATAAAACGCCTCGGTCCGTACTAAAATCAAACGTTATTTTTTTAAAAAAATATTATGAATACTACGGTCCTACTAGTAACATAGCAGCTTAATTTTCAGCCGTGTGTTTTTGGGGGGCAATACTTTTCCTACTCTCTCTTTTCTCTATTTTCGCAGTATCTGATTTTTGGCGAGTCTTTCTTTTGCTCGATCTTAACGAAAATGTAAAAAAAAAAAAAAAGTTGTTAGTAAGTCGCCCTTTATCCTGTTCCAGGACCGGTGAATTTCACCACTGCTGTCCAGCTCATCGCCCCGGTGGTGGTTGCTAAGGGAACCTTGTCAATCACGTCCTCAGAGCTTTACTTCGAGGTGGACGAGGAAGATCCCAGTTATAAAAAACTAGATCCCAAGGTAAGGCAACGCTGATGCATCGGACTCTGAATTTAATGACGACTCTTTTAAGTGCACCAGATTTTAACCCCAGCGCAGAAACTGCACTGACCGCACAAACACTATCGTGTTTTCATACGATGGAGGGCAAAGACTCATGACGTTGAATACAATGCCACAGCAGAGCAGTGCTATCCTACACACAGTTGCTGGAAAGCAAAATCACGAATGGGATTATAATATAGTTGACATAATTATGTACAATTTAAATAAAATGCAAATCCTATAACAATTGCAATTCGGTTCCCTAAAGTACGCCCAGCGTGCCAGTATGATTCAGTCCTGCACGCGAAATATACTGCTTTTGACATTGAGATGAGATAGCCACTTGCGTTTCTGCTCTGGAGTCTCTTTATAAGAGATTTTTTTTCTCTCGCCTCCTTTCATGACCGAAGTCTTCATATATTAAATCGCATTTTGAAACAGCGTTACGCACGGTACGAAGTTTTATCGAGTGTGGTGGTGTTTATGGAGGTTTCCTTTTTTTACAAAGGTGGAGTATTAATTATGAACGCAAAATGTATTTCCCACAGCCAAGAGGAAAATAAATCTGGAAGGTTAATATCTGCCCCAATCTCGCACACAATCAGCAAATTCCCATTCTTTCAGACGCCCTAAATCGTAGGGCGGTTCTTTTGTTTTTATTTCCTCCTCAGACACCAACACCAGCTGTTTGTTTGGCCGATAAAACATTTGTTGATGCCTTCTGCGTGTTCCAGTAAATGAGCAGACTGTTTTCCATGATTGTGGTTACTTAAATGCAAGGATTATTATTGTTCCGCGCCCCTGTTCATATTTACATATTAGCAGCCGTAACAATATTTTTGCTCCTGAAGTCGTTAATTAATTGTATTTCAAATCATTTCGACTCAATTTGAATGCTGTTGTGCAATTACGGAAGTCCTGAGAGAATTATTCAGATGCATTAATAATTGGTACATTATAGCCACTGAAATCTGCCAACAAATCAGAGCCATCTGAATATTTCACCAGATAATTCTGTCATTGACGGGCGTTTAGCTGACATTTTTATCCACCGAGGTGGTGCATTCTCTCGGCTTTGGATGGCGATGGTTGGGTTTGAAGCTGCACTTTACTCCCAGATATAACAATGAGCTGCTACTCCCTTGGTTTTGTGATTGAATTGTATTGATATTGTTGACTAGCGCTGAAATACTGGTCAGGTTCAGAGTGGTTTCCCGCCTTGTTAAGGGGAATGATGAGACTAGTGTACTGAACTGCTTTATGTGAAGCATTATCGCGTTTGCCTTTGAACCATGTTACCATTTTATACCATCTCACCATAGATACGTATATATGTATGTTTTACAGTTCAGATTAACTATGCAAAAGCATAATTAACTGCTGTGCTCTCGGCTCTGTGGGTGTAAGACAATAAGGTTTGACAAACGCTATTTGGTAATCCACAACACTGCAATTCTTCGATATGAATAGACGCGTCCGTTTAGCAAAAAAGGCACATTATTTTTTAACAATATCCTTAATTATTTGTACAGTGCCCGTCTCGAGTGTCAAAAGACCACATTGAGAGACGAGCCCGATTTGCGATGATGTATTGGAGGGGATTCTGCCAGTTTATATCTGGATGCTCAGCTTCTTATACAATACGATGAGGTGGAATTAACGCGTCACAGCAAAATGTTGTCAAAAGTTGATCTTACGATAAGTTTAAAAAGTATTGATTCTACAAGTTTTAAAGGATCCATATTTTCTGCTAAATCATCACTGTTGGTGCCTGACATCCTTCCGATTTCGGGAGTTATAAAAGGACATAGCGCAGTGACTGAAAGGAATGGGAAGTGAATTCATAGATGTGTGTGAAACAGTGCGATCAAACTTTATCCCCTTTCCTGCATAAGATCAAGAAAGGTATGTGGCCCTCTGAGAACCACGACAATATATCCAACTACTTACTGTATATAGTTTTTTTAAAAAATATATATCCTGGCAACGTTAGAATATTTTGAAATTAAAATTTGAAATCGCCAATAAAATGGAATACAGTACTACAACTGCGGGTTGTGATTCCCATTAGTTGGGGCCCAAATCTCATTTAGATTTTAGTCCGTATTTGTGTTAAAATAATACTTCTGAGTATCAAACAAACGTTTAAAGATTTTAGCCCGGAAATTGCAATGCGATTTTCTATCGCCCTGATAGTCTTTATTTCCCCCCTCAAATAATGTATCAGTATTTTCTCTGTTCACAATGCATTTTGTTTTATGAGAAGCCCGTGAGTGTGTAATACCGAATCACCAACCGACGTTACGAACGAGATGAAAATATCGTAATATTCAATTCAGTCAATTCGGGATTAAGTATCTGTCCGGGGTGGAAGCGGATAAAATTAAATTAGAAGGAATATAAATCTCCTTAAAAGCTTATTCCTAAAGCAGTGATCTCCTTTCCCTCTTTGCCCACAGTGCATAAGCTGTTTAGTTTTGAGCGATTTTGTAAGGAGTGGCTGTTGTTTGTCCTTAACACCAGAAACCAAAACAGCCTGACAAGCTCTTACCAGATTTGAGGCTCTGATAAGATCTGCTGATAACCCTGGGCTTCACACTTACACCAATTTGACTTTAACCCGACAGTAGCTGGAGAGCTGAAAGCTGACGAGCTGGTCTGAAGCCTGTTGAATGTCCCCTCGCAAACCCTCGATTTTTTTTAAAAAAATCATAGTTCGGATATATTTCAAGGACTAATCCCGAATTGACTTGAGTTCACTTGAACCTTCCGTTAGGTATATCGTTCTTTAAAAACCGATAACCTTCCTGACTCGGTACAATCCCAGTGACCTGTGAGAGTGACTATTTTGCTAATATTAAATAACATTTGAACTGCTATCCATTCAATCAATCCAGGTTGCTGTAGTTAATATATATATAATTTTAGCTTGAGGTTTGTTTTAATTTTTTTAAAAAAACATGTCTCTGTTTTAGAATCTATTTGGAGGGTTTTTCCAAACAGAGATATTCCACAATGTGAGGTGGTCACAAAATATTAAGGCAGCATTTAAAATCCCAATTCGAATATAGATTTGAAAATTGCGATAGTTTCTGTTTATCTGATAACCAAAAATGTGATGTTAAAATCGAAACTTTTCTTTTCATTAATGAATTACTACTAAAATCATGATATCTCTGTTTGTATCTTTTTATATCTCTGGTTTGTCAGAATTGGGGTGGGCTCGTATGTAACTTCAACGCGGTGATGTAGGGAGATTTCCACAGTAGATGCTAAAGTTCAGAGTAGTGTTCCCTCTCACTAAGAGGTACCCCTACAGATATAAGTGGAGCTGTAACACTAAACAAAAACACTGAGTTTCCAGTCATATCAAAACTCCATATTCTGAACCCTCCTCGAGCTCTGTCATCTACATCGGATGAAAATAACCCACAAGGAGTACACGATTGCTCTGTAGCCGCCACATACTTGATTTGGATGTGGTCCCGGTGGCCTATCGGCCGCAGTGATTCCGGGCCTTCCCGGATGCCATTGTTGGTGACTGTTTTATTGTTAGGCTACAGTTGGAGCTGCCCTGTCCCCCATCTTCCCTTGTAAACCAGAGCACATAGCGGTGCCCTGTTCGGGTTATCGAGAGCTGCTGCTGTCTGCATCCGAGGTTGGATTTTGCGGATGTATTATGTTTTAGGCCCTAATCGGCCGTTTTGACTTTCTTCCACTTTTTTCTTTTTTTTTAAAAAAAACCTTTTTTTTAAAAAAAAAGGCTTAGAACCCATTCACACCATTGCACGTGAGACAGAGAAAGTTTAGTTTCGCCCCAAATGCATCGATATATTTACTGGAGGTCACCTGAAATCTTGACTATTTTTCAAAGAAATTCTTCAGTAATAACCCGACTAATGTTTCATTTTTCGGCGACTCGACGTTTTAGGAAGTGATTTTCCCTGTCAGTGAGATGCCGAGGTGTCTGAAATATTTTGAAATAAGTCGACGCAGCTTCTGACCAGACTTTAAAGGAGTAAACACGACAACAGATAAAATAGTTTATATGTAGAGTTTGAATTATTTGAAGTTACGTTATTTTTTAAAAAAAATATTGCAAAAAGGATAACTAATAACCCATGAAACGAGATGAAAGGGAACTGGAACTGGACCCATGACATTTACTGTTTAAAATACTGAAGTTATTTTGAATTGTGTTTTTTTTTGTTGACCCTTTGCACAAATACAAGCGATGCTTTTACTTGTAAATTTCTTCTTACGGCGCCGGGGGAATTGAGCATATAAATACGTTTTATGATTCATTTAAAATGCATTGCATCGCAATGTTAAACTCGAATTTGCCAAGCAGCGATCTAACCAAACTAACTCGCTCACATGTAAATTAACTGACAAAAAGTGCAGTAAGGTAAATAATTTTATTACCATTATTACACGTCTTTTTCAGGGGCACAGAATCTGGAATTGGCACGCAAAATACATTTCACAACAGAAATTGCCTTGGCCTTTAAAAGACTGCATACTTAAATAAAGATTCCTCGCAGGCTGACAACATCCAAAACAAGTTTGTCGGTTACATTTACCGTAGTTTAAAATGTACCTTAGATCTGTTTCACGCCAAAGTCCGTTTGCTTCTCTTAAAGCCTCTGTTTAATTATTAATAAGTTCACACCGTGTGCCTTGCGCTAATTGCTGAATAAGTTTGCAGGGATCACAAGTTTTACTATAGCTTGTCGAGGCTCTTTGCGTTGGTAAGAATTTCTCTCGCCAATCGCCAAGTCTGTTTCGCTGCGCTTTCCAGGGCCGAATGGGGCTTTCCTTGGAAAAGATCGAGGTTAGGGAGAAAGTAATGAGGACACCTCCGGCACTGGAGGCAGGAGATGAGCTGGAGGAGGATGCCGTTCAGCCTGTCGCCGAGGCACGACTCGTCCCAGTCGGTTTCTCTCGGGTGTTTCTCGCACTCGTAGAGCAGCAGTGTCTTCATGTGGTAGTTATTGAGCGGCTGCCCCGGCAATTCCAGATGCCGATCGCGCAGAGTCTTTAAAACCGAGAGGCACTTTTTCCTGCAGCCCGCCATCAGCAGCCTGTTCTCAGCTTCGCCGAACTGTAAAACCCAGGCATCGCTCTCGGCAGAGCTCTGCTTGCCTGTCAGGGAGTAGCACTCCTTGGAGAGCAGGTTGAAGCCTTCTGCCTTGACCTCAGCCACTCGATTGGGTCCTGGCCACGGGATGTGCGGCATGGGCCACTGAGCCGCGCTCCTGGGCCAGATGCCTGTGCACTTGAAGGCTGGGGTGATCTGCACCACGTAGCGCTCCCTGATCCTCAGCCTCACCTCACTCGTATCCGCTACCATCTTCACTACATCCCGATAACTGCATTTGTCCACTGCCTGTGCCACCAGGGTCTGAAACCTGGAGCGGATCTTTCTGGCTGACAGGTAGCCCGATGCTGTGATGAATTCGACCCAAAGGGACATGCTCCTCTTGCGGCCGTCGCTCAGTTTGAGCACGGCACAGCCAGGCAGCGAGCCATCGTCCACGAAGTTGAACACCCCCATTTGGTTCAGGTACAGGACCACCTCAAACTCTGTGGGGGCGATCACCTCCAACCCTTCGAAGCGCGTCTCGATCTCGCTAAGAGAACTGATGAAGCGGGGTTCTTGGACTTCCACTTCTTTGAGGACATCGGAAACTACTTTGCACACTTCCCGAATGGTCTTTGCGATCGCGGCTTTCCGAGCTTGGCACCGCTCGTTGTAGTACTTGTTCAGCTGGTAGACCAGCTTGGCTTGAGCCGCGATCATGTTGGGACAGTGGTCCGGGCTGTACACCGGAATCTCGTTGTACGTTGACGGATCCAATGCTTACGGGTGTTCAGTGGGCAGCCACTATTTAGATGGAGACCTGAAACGTGTGCATTGGACCTAAATGGTTCAGAGAGAGAGAGAGAGAGAGAGGAGAGAGGGAAGGAGAGGGAGGCAAATCGAAATGACAACCTGAGACCTCCTTAGCTGCCAGCAATTCTTCAAATAAGATGCCTTTTTTTTTTAAAGTAGTGGCATTTGTCGCTGTTTTGAAACGTAAAATGTAAATGACCAAAGTTGGCTCTTATCTTTCATCTCCCTCCCTCCCTCCCTCCCTCCCTCTCCCTCTCTCTCTCTGCCTGTGATTCTCAGTGTTTTTATTGCTATGACCACTTTTGCCCACGCTCAGGAAGTGTGTAAGAGTTTAGTTTATGAATGGTCCCCTGCCAGCCGCGCAGGCGCTCTGGGCGCCGGGAGGCCGGACCACCCCCCCCCCCCCACACACAGACGTGCGGCGGCGGCGGCCCAATCACAGGGCAGGCTGCCGCCCGGGGACCAATCACAAGGCAGGCTGCCGGCCGAGGACCAATCACAAGGCAGGTTGCCGCCCGGGGACCAATCACAGGGCAGGCTGCCGCCCGGGGACCAATGAGCGCCGGCGGGGCCGCAGATTGGACACAGAGGGTTAAACAGCAGCAGAGGCTGAGCTGCCACATCGCCGGCTGGCGGCCCCCTGTCTCACTCCCTCCCTCCCTCCCTCACCCACCCACTCACCCACCCAGTCACTCCCTCTCTCACCCACCCACCCAGTCACTCCCTCTCTCACCCACCCACCCAGTCACTCCCTCTCTCACCCACCCACTCACTCCCTCACCCACCCACCCAGTCACTCCCTCCCTCACCCACCCACTCACTCCCTCACCCACCCACCCAGTCACTCCCTCCCTCACCCACCCACTCACTCCCTCACCCACCCACCCACCCAGTCACTCCCTCACCCACCCACCCACCCAGTCACTCCCTCCCTCACCCACCCACCCACCCAGTCACTCCCTCACCCACCTACCCACCCAGTCACTCCCTCACCCACCCACCCAGTCACTCCCTCACCCACCCACCCACCCAGTCACTCCCTCACCCACCCACCCACCCAGTCACTCCCTCCCTCACCCACCCACCCAGTCACTCCCTCACCCACCCACCCAGTCACTCCCTCACCCACCCACCCAGTCACTCCCTCACCCACCCACTCACCCAGTCACTCCCTCAACCACCCACCCACCCAGTCACTCCCTCCCTCACCCACCCACCCAGTCACTCCCTCACCCACCCAGTCACTCCCTCCCTCACCCACCCACCCAGTCACTCCCTCACCCACCCACCCAGTCACTCCCTCACCCACCCACCCAGTCACTCCCTCACCCACCCACCCAGTCACTCCCTCACCCACCCACCCAGTCACTCCCTCACCCACCCACCCAGTCACTCCCTCACCCACCCACCCAGTCACTCCCTCACCTGCCCACCCACCCAGTCACTCCCTCACCCACCCACCCAGTCACTCCCTCCCTCACCCACCCACCCAGTCACTCCCTCACCCACCCACCCAGTCACTCCCTCACCCACCCAGCCAGTCACTCCCTCCCTCACCCACCCAGTCACTCCCTCACCCACCCACCCAGTCACTCCCTCACCCACCCAGCCAGTCACTCCCTCCCTCACCCACCCAGTCACTCCCTCACCCACCCACCCAGTCACTCCCTCACCCACCCACCCAGTCACTCCCTCCCTCACCCACCCAGTCACTCCCTCACCCGCCCACCCAGTCACTCCCTCACCCACCCACCCACCCAGTCACTCCCTCAGCCACCCACCCACCCAGTCACTCCCTCCCTCACCCACCCACCCAGTCACTCCCTCACCCGCCCACCCAGTCACTCCCTCACCCACCCACCCAGTCACTCCCTCACCCACCCACTCACCCAGTCACTCCCTCAACCACCCACCCACCCAGTCACTCCCTCCCTCACCCACCCACCCAGTCACTCCCTCACCCACCCAGTCACTCCCTCCCTCACCCACCCACCCAGTCACTCCCTCACCCACCCACCCAGTCACTCCCTCACCCACCCACCCAGTCACTCCCTCACCCACCCACCCAGTCACTCCCTCACCCACCCACCCAGTCACTCCCTCACCCACCCACCCAGTCACTCCCTCACCCACCCACCCAGTCACTCCCTCACCTGCCCACCCACCCAGTCACTCCCTCACCCACCCACCCAGTCACTCCCTCCCTCACCCACCCACCCAGTCACTCCCTCACCCACCCACCCAGTCACTCCCTCACCCACCCAGCCAGTCACTCCCTCCCTCACCCACCCAGTCACTCCCTCACCCACCCACCCAGTCACTCCCTCACCCACGCAGCCAGTCACTCCCTCCCTCACCCACCCAGTCACTCCCTCACCCACCCACCCAGTCACTCCCTCACCCACCCACCCAGTCACTCCCTCCCTCACCCACCCAGTCACTCCCTCACCCGCCCACCCAGTCACTCCCTCCCTCACCCACCCAGTCACTCCCTCCCTCACCCACCCAGTCACTCCCTCCCTCACCCACCCAGTCACTCCCTCACCCGCCCACCCAGTCACTCCCTCCCTCACCCACCCACTCACCCAGTCACTCCCTCACCCGCCCACCCAGTCACCCAGTCACTCCCTCACCCACCCGCCCACCCAGTCACTCCCTCCCTCACCCACCCAGTCACTCCCCCACCCACCCAGTCACTCCCTCACCCGCCCACCCAGTCACTCCCTCCCTCACCCACCCAGTCACTCCCTCCCTCACCCGCCCACCCAGTCACTCCCTCCCTCACCCACCCAGTCACTCCCCCACCCACCCAGTCACTCCCTCACCCGCCCACCCAGTCACTCCCTCCCTCACCCACCCACTCACCCAGTCACTCCCTCCCTCACCCACCCACCCAGTCACTCCCCCACCCACCCAGTCACTCCCTCACCCGCCCACCCAGTCACTCCCCCCCTCACCCGCCCACCCAGTCACTCCCCCCTCACCCGCCCACCCAGTCACTCCCTCACCCACCCAACCAGTCACTCACCCAGTCACTCCCTCCCTCACCCAGTCACTCCCTCACCCACCCACCCACCCAGTCACTCCCTCCCTCACCCACCCAGTCACTCCCTCCCTCACTCACCCAGTCACTCCCTCACCCGCCCACCCAGTCACTCCCTCCCTCACCCACCCACTCACCCAGTCACTCCCTCACCCGCCCACCCAGTCACTCCCTCACCCGCCCACCCAGTCACTCCCTCCCTCACCCACCCACCCAGTCACTCCCTCCCTCACCCACCCAGTCACTCCCTCCCTCACCCACCCAGTCACTCCCTCACCCGCCCACCCAGTCACTCCCTCCCTCACCCACCCAGTCACTCCCTCACCCACCCACCCAGTCACTCCCTCACCCACCCACCCAGTCACTCCCTCACCCACCCACCCAGTCACTCCCTCACCCACCCAGTCACTCCCTCACCCACCCAGTCACTCCCTCACCCACCCACCCAGTCACTCCCTCCCTCCCTCACCCACCCACCCAGTCACTCCCTCCCTCACCCACCCACCCAGTCACTCCCTCCCTGACCCACCCACCCAGTCACTCCCTCCCTCACCCACCCAGTCACTCCCTCACCCACCCACCCAGTCACTCCCTCCCTCCCTCACCCACCCACCCAGTCACTCCCTCACCCACCCACCCAGTCACTCCCTCCCTCACCCACCCAGTCACTCCCTCCCTCACCCACCCAGTCACTCCCTCCCTCACCCACCCAGTCACTCCCTCCCTCACCCACCCAGTCACTCCCTCACCCACCCACCCAGTCACTCCCTCACCCACCCACCCAGTCACTCCCTCACCCGCCCACCCAGTCACTCCCTCACCCACCCACCCAGTCACTCTCTCCCTCACCCACCCACCCAGTCACTCTCTCCCTCACCCACCCACCCACCCACCCAGTCACTCTCTCCCTCACCCACCCACCCAGTCACTCTCTCCCTCACCCACCCACCCACCCAGTCACTCTCTCCCTCACCCACCCACCCAGTCACTCCCTCACCCACCCACCCAGTCACTCCCTCCCTCCCTCACCCAGTCACTCTCCCAGTCACTCCCTCCCTCACCCACCCAATCACTCCCTCACCCACCCACCCACCCAGTCACTCCCTCCCTCCCTCACCCACCCAGTCACTCCCTCACTCACTCTCTCATTGTCTCATCTACTCACTCACTCACTCCTTCATCCACTCACTCTCTCTCACACTCATCCAGTCACTCCTTAATTCATTCACTCCATCACTCTCTCTCTCTCTCTCTCTCACTCACTCACTCACTTACTCACTGGCTCGCTCCACATCTGTTCTCTCACCCTTGTGGCCGACCGTCGTTTCTCACGCACAACGGTTATGTTTATTGCCCCCCTCCCACCCCCACTCTCTGGAGCTCTATCCCCGAGTCCCCCAACTCTCACCCCCTTCATCTCATTCAAGCTCCGTCTCAAGACCTGCCTCTTTGATGACCCCCGTCTCCTTCCCCGTCCCCTGAAACCCCCTCGGCTCGCACCTCCGGCTTGGATGCCAGGCCGGGACTGTCGGGTGCTGCGGGACCTGCTCCAGACCCCAGAGGTGCTATAGAAATGTAAATGTGTACTGTGTTCTTTGCAGCAGTGCATCTTTACTGAATATAAATTGTTGCATTACATCCAAGTCTCGATATGTGATTTTGAATGGTGATTTATTTCGTATAAACCTACCCCCCCCCCCAAAAAAAAAAAATAATAATCCCACATACCTGCGAGCAGCTTCCACTAACTGTCCATTTAATGCCACTCATCTTTTTCTCTCTCTCTCTCTCTCTCTCGCCACATATTCGAATGGGAGACCGCGCTCGGGGTCCAGTTCCGCTCACTCTCGCTCCGCATCTCCCAAATGAAACGGAATCAAATGAAATCTCCAAATTTTACAAATGAAAACAATTGACGCAATTTTTCAAACGGATTTCAGCGAAGTTATTTTCCGATGCAACTGGAACAAGAGGCGTTGAAGTGCCTCGGCCCGTTTTTTTTTTCTCCCCACCCCCCCCTCATCCCCCCCCACCCAGCTCCCCCCCCACCCCCTCCCCTCCCCCGCGACTGATCTCTTATCGACCAGGGGTAGGGGGGGCGTGCGCTTGGTGTTTCCCTGGGCTGGGGGTGTGGGGGGGGGGGGGGGGCTGTGTGGGAGGGGGGTAGGGCTGGGGGTGTGTGGGGTGGGGGGGGGTAGGGCTGGGGGTGTGTGGGGGGGGGTAGGGCTGGGGGGTGTGGGGGGTGTGGGGGTGTGTGGGGGGTGGGGGGTAAGGCTGGGGGGCTGTGTGGGGGGGGTAGGGCTGTGGGGGGGGGGGGGGTAGGGCTGCCCCCGCTTTGTGCACGAGTTAAAACTCCACTGCCCTTCACTGAATGCACTTTTGCAACTGCTGGAGAGGAGGAGGTGACTGACTGTGATGTTATGCTTTAAAACTAAACCTTCGTGTTGTTCTGACTCGGGGATGGGATGGGATGGGATGGGATGGGGGAGGGAGGGAGGGGGTCTTTTTGAGCGAATCGCTTTTACTCTTGTTGGTTGTCCCTGTGAGCCGGAGCCGGAGGGTGCGGGTAAGGGTGCGGGTGCGGGTGGTGAGGGTGCGGGTGGTGAGGGTGCGGGTGGTGAGGGTGGTGGTGAGTGTGCGGGTGGTGAGTGTGCGGGTGGTGAGGGTGGTGGTGAGTGTGCGGGTGAGGGTGCGGCGGGTGAGGGTGCGGGTGGTGAGGGTGCGGCGGGTGAGGGTGCGGGGGTGAGGGTGCGGGGGGTGAGGGTGCGGCGGGTGAGGGTGCGGGGGTGAGGGTGCGGGGGGTGAGGGTGCGGCGGGTGAGGGTGCGGGGGGTGAGGGTGCGGGGGTGAGGGTGCGGGGGTGAGGGTGCGGGGGGTGAGGGTGCGGGGGGTGAGGGTGCGGGGGGTGAGGGTGCGGGTGGTGAGTGTGCGGGTGGTGAGGGTGGTGGTGAGTGTGCGGGTGAGGGTGCGGGTGGTGAGGGTGCGGATGGTGAGGGTGCGGGGGTGAGGGTGCGGGTGGTGAGGGTGCGGCGGGTGAGGGTGCGGGGGTGAGGGTGCGGGGGTGAGGGTGCGGCGGGTGAGGGTGCGGGGGGTGAGGGTGCGGGGGTGAGGGTGCGGGGGGTGAGGGTGCGGCGGGTGAGGGTGCGGGGGTGAGGGTGCGGGGGGTGAGGGTGCGGCGGGTGAGGGTGCGGGGGTGAGGGTGCGGGGGGTGAGGGTGCGGGGGGTGAGGGTGCGGCGGGTGAGGGTGCGGGGGGTGAGGGTGCGGGGGTGAGGGTGCGGCGGGTGAGGGTGCGGGGGGTGAGGGTGCGGGGGTGAGGGTGCGGCGGGTGAGGGTGCGGGGGGTGAGGGTGCGGGGGGTGAGGGTGCGGCGGGTGAGGGTGCGGGGGTGAGGGTGCGGGGGGTGAGGGTGCGGCGGGTGAGGGTGCGGGGGGTGAGGGTGCGGCGGGTGAGGGTGCGGGGGGTGAGGGTGCGGGGGGTGAGGGTGCGGCGGGTGAGGGTGCGGGGGGTGAGGGTGCGGGGGGTGAGGGTGCGGCGGGTGAGGGTGCGGGGGGTGAGGGTGCGGCGGGTGAGGGTGCGGCGGGTGAGGGTGCGGGGGGTGAGGGTGCGGGGGGTGAGGGTGCGGCGGGTGAGGGTGCGGGGGGTGAGGGTGCGGGAGGTGAGGGTGCGGGGGATGAGAGTGCGGGGTGTGCGGGTGCGGCTCTCGAGCGCTTTCCAAACGCGCAATTTTGCAGCATCTCCCAGTACACATCGACCACAGAATCAGACTCCGAGTAGTTATTTTATTTAGTTTTTTTAAAAAAAAACAAAAAAAAATAACAATTCGCTCCATTTCGTGTTTTGAATACTACTTACGGTTTCCTTTTCTTTAAAATCAAATGCAAACAAATCACGCCTTGAATCTCGACTTCTGTCGAGGCCGAAGGTGAGGCTGGAGGTGAGGGGGTGAGGCTGGAGGTGAGGGGTGAGGCTGGAGGTGAGGGGGTGAGGCTGGAGGTGAGGGGGTGAGGCTGGAGGTGAGGGGTGAGGCTGGAGTTGAGGCTGGGGGTGAGGGGGTGAGGCTGGAGGTGAGGCTGGAGGTGAGGGGTGAGGCTGGGGGTGAGGGGGTGAGGCTGGAGGTGAGGCTGGAGGTGAGGGGGTGAGGCTGGAGGTGAGGTGAGGGGGTGAGGCTGGAGGTGAGGCTGGAGTGAGGGGGTGAGGCTGGAGGTGGGGGTGAGGCTGGAGGTGAGGTGAGGGGGTGAGGCTGGAGGTGAGGCTGGAGGTGAGGGGTGAGGCTGGAGGTGAGGCTGGAGGTGAGGGGGTGAGGCTGGAGGTGAGGTGAGGGGGTGAGGCTGGAGGTGAGGCTGGAGGTGAGGGGTGAGGCTGGAGGTGGGGGTGAGGCTGGAGGTGAGGTGAGGGGGTGAGGCTGGAGGTGAGGCTGGAGGTGAGGGGGTGAGGCTGGAGGTGAGGGGGTGAGGCTGGAGGTGAGGGGGTGAGGCTGGAGGTGAGGGGGTGAGGCTGGAGGTGAGGGGGTGAGGCTGGAGGTGAGGGGGTGAGGCTGGAGGTGAGGTGGGGGTGAGGCTGGGGTGAGGGGGTGAGGCTGGAGGTGAGGGGGTGAGGCTGGAGGTGAGGTGGGGGTGAGGCTGGGGGTGAGGGGGTGAGGCTGGAGGTGAGGGGGTGAGGTGGGGGGTGAGGCTGGAGGTGAGGTGGGGGGTCCAGTTCAGACCCCCATCAAACCGGTACAGAGCGAACCTCCCGGTACTAACGCGCACTTCGATACGGCGTTGTTCCCCGAGACCAGAGGTGTATTTTTTTTGGAGGAAGAAATAGAATTCGAAGGCACGAAATCGCGACTTTTTTTTAGAAAAAAAAGAGTTATTTTAAGCGCCGAATTCTCGACGAAAGAGCAATGTCATCTCCTCAGCAGAACAACCCCCATCGCGCGGAGTGAGTAAATGTGACCCAATAATAATAATATATATTATAAATGTGACCCAAATACCAACGGCTCTTCTCGCCCTTTTGTGGGAGACGTCAATTAATTCAGTCACAAACACTTCAACCACCGGATTTCCAGGGCTTCACAGCACATTATGCTCTCACTTCTCGCATTGCACTACGACCGCATTTATTTACTGTTTTTTTTATGTATACATATAAAAAATAAAAAAAACTAAGAAAAAAAGCTAAATCTAAATGAATACCACCGAAAATATACATTCAACGCGGTTTGAAGCGGAGCTTTCGAACTGCCACCGTATTTTGCCCGAAACGTCCTCGGCGCACAATCCCGTGAAAGAAAGCAGCGAGTCTTCTCCTTGTGCATGAATAATTAAAGGCCACCGTATCAGAAGCTGTAATTGAAGAGCCTTGCCACCCTCCAGCACCGTGTTGGGGTTGTTTTTGAGTCCCATCAGCACTTCCTTGAAGGTGCATTAAATAGAAAGTGGCAGCCTGGGCTCTTAAAGGAATCCGCAACGAGTGAATGAGTGAGGGAGACAGGAACAGAAAGGGGCTCTCCATCTTGAGAGCCACTTGAAAGCCCTCAATGAATTGAACTACATTCACTCCTTTACCACCTCTCATCATACTTCAACTAATGAGCCCAGGGAGGAGAGGAGGAGAGGAGGAGGTCTGCTCCTGACAATAAATACATTATGGGAGGCTGGCCTTTTTTTCTTTTTGCTGCTCTACAACATGTTTGTTTAGCTCTCTCTGTGTTTACTGTGGGTGTTGCAGCAGGGAGCAACAGCATCTTTATCTGTAAGGTCTGAGGGAAGGCACACCAACCCCGAGGGGGGTAAAATAAAGCTAACATATGCAAGACCCCCGCACAAACATTCCTTTGTTCAAAGCGATGAGACTCTATTGTTGCTATTCTTTTTACTTATAATAGGTGCAAACTATTTATATATTTTATTGGCAGGTTCCCACTCAGTAACCCAAGGGTATTACATACCATTGGCCTATTTTGTAACCAATAATGAAGGGAATTGTGAGAACTGTTTGTCATAAATTGTGCACTCAGCTACTAATTAAAAATGAAACATCCCTTTTTCTCATACTATGGTTTGCAGTTCAAATCAATGAAAATGATCTCAACACAACTAGAAATGCTCCAGCCTTCCAGCATTTGTATAAATGCAGGGCAAATTCTGTTCTGGCAGAGTAAAGTGTAATAGGTCTTTACAGTGATGTGCTGATTTCTCTTACTTGCATTTTGTTCCCTTGATTTTTAATGACCAGTCTGAGGAAGCAAAGCTATGGACTGCCAGGTAGCTTTGTTTGGATATTAAAAACCCAGTTTATCGAGGTCAACTCAAGAATCACTGATTCTTTGATAGATACAACATAGTTACTTTATTAGTTTAACCTTATATATAGCATATTTGTCTATGGGTCTTTGTGGGTTTGAGTAATTGCAGGGATTATAAGTACATAGCAGTATTACTTTAATGTTGCAATACACATTCATTTGCTTCAGTTTTTGAAGCAATTCCCATCTTGAAACAACAGTAAAAGTATAATGTAACTGACATGGATCTGATTTTAAGTGTTGCTCAAGAAGGTGGTTTAAGAATTGAATTGATGCTCATAATTCTAATCTAACTGCTGCTATTGCAAAACCAATTATTAAAGTTGAAACTTTAAATTTTTAAATGTTCGAGATTTGGTTGCGTTTCTTTTTAATAACTAGTAACCTGCATTTGGTGCCTGTTAGCGGCACTCTGTTTTTCTTGAATCCAGACTGAGGAAAGTGATTCAGAGCAGCTCTAAATTCCTTCACTGCAGGCACCACATCAAGTCTAAAACATGTTAAATCATTTCCCAAATGTATAGCATACTGTACTTATTTTTTTCCAGTTTCTGTAGGTAAAGTTCACCTGTGAAATATCGATATTGAATAGGCTTGCATCACAATTTTTTTAAAATCAATGTGCATTTTAATTTTCTGCTAGATTCGCAATATTTGTAATTTACTCACACTTATAGATTTCAAACTCCAAATGTTTAATTATAATGCCCTATTGTATTTTTGAAAAGTTACTTTTACTAAAAGAATGGTGTTTTTGTTTTTGAATATGTTTGTTTTTGAATAAAAATGAAAAGTTCATTTTTGTGAAAATAACATGTTAAAACAAATTGTACTTCTCATCTTACTTTTTCTACACTCAACATTTCTCCTGTTCAGTTTTAATATTAAAGAGTTTACTATTGTAAATTCATTAGGTTATGTGATTATCCATTTTATTTTGAACTTCACTAGATTGACACAAGTTGAGGTTATTTCATGATTGAGACCTACCTATCCACTTCCAGCAACCAATCTAAAACATTACACCATTTAAAACATTTAAATTGGAATGTAAATTGGAAAATATTTCTGTTATATCTCTATGTGAGCTCTATAGGTGATACAAAGGAATTCATCTGGCAGATGGGTAAAGTTATGGTGTGTATATACAATATGTACATATAATGAAATTTGCAACGTATTTTGATTTTTTTTGCATTTTGTTGGATGTGGCAATTAACTGTACCTGATGCTTATTATGTACTGACTCAGCATTTTTTGAGTTACGTTAAGTGTCTTTATGATCTTTTGGAAAAAAAACATATGTGCAATGGTTCTGAAATAATTTAGGGAACATAGTTGTTTAAATTGTCACCGAGACATGTGAACATAGCAGAAATAAAAACAACAAATGTGTCCTGGAGAAAAGTTAGGTATATTCTGTAATCATTTTTGCTCATTTTTAAAATGTCTGAAATGTTATAGACAAATTAGAAATGGAATCTGATTATACCCAAAGAATTATACTCAGCTGATTTGACAGACTAAAACCATCTTTCAATGAACTATAGTCCTGCAATCTCTTTCAGAGCCAAAATACACCACAGTTTAAAAGCATGCAACGATCAACGATTTAGTACATTTTCCTCCTTCAAAACCAGTGACCAGCTGGTACTGCAGAAGATTGTGTGTGTGAAATACTTCCTGATTTGCACTGTGTGAGCAGATGAGCACAATGATGCTAACAAATCATGACATCACATCATGACTATTTGTAGAGTTGAATAACTGTGCATCTTTCATACTTCTGTAAATTGGCACATCCAGACAATTCTAAATATTTTAACTAAAACAAAAGCCAAAGATGAGGAAATAATTGTAAGTTTTTACATGTCTGTGTGTTTATTTTAGTTTGAAAGCATGATGAGTGACTTAAGTTTGCCCAAAAACTAGGCATCTTAACTGTAGATTGAAAATGTGGAAGAAATCCTTTGGGTGCAGAAATCTAAATCTAAGAATTTAAGGGGTTAACAAAGTTAATACATGTTACTATACTGTAATATGTAATTTATAACCAGTATAGCACAAAAGGATTTGTTTTCTAAATTATGGTCAGAGTTTATCTAGAGAAAACTGAAGTTATTCTATTCCATGTATAGGTTTTAAATTTGGCCGTAATAATTTGCCAATGGATCCGTTGCAGCTGTTATAAAATCTATTATTGCTATTTTGAAAGAGAAGAAAATGCCATGCTGAAATCATTAAAAGAATCAAATTTTCAGCCACATTGAGAGTCTCATGCTTGGATTCACAAAGTTGATTTTAGGTTATTGGTACAATGATACGTAGCTAAATGTTTGCACTGTTATGGAAGGAATATTCCATTTTGAACATTAGAAGCACAATACAGACTTGGTGGATAGTATGCCAAAGTTCTTCATCGTGGATTCGATTTATGCGTTGTGTAAGCAAAGTAAGTACAATGGGAAAAGCTAGATGGAAATATCAGTGTTATGTAAACGGTTTCATTGTGCAGATTACTGAGTAGTTCCAGTGACATCACTATGGAATTTCTTTGCACAGTGCCATCTGTTGTCGATTGCGATATCACCTCCATTTAAACAAAGTATTTCACGGAGGTTACATCATCACATGTGATTTAGGTTTAAAGAAATGTTGGATTATTTTTGTATGTTTTTGGTATATCTTGTCGCATGCTTTGAATGTTGGTTTTTTGGTTACCTGATTTTGTTGTTTTATTATTTTACGCATTCCTGGAGGCTGACGAATTAATGGCCATTGACCACGTGCTCCATAAAGTTGCACTGTGTAACCATTTATAGAAAAATGATACGGGTGGGGGGTGGGAAAGAGAAGGAAACATGAATGTCTTGGCCTGTCACATTAATAAATTCCTGCATTGGTGATGAAGCTCAAATTGCTGAAGGGAAATGTGGATTTGAAAGGAAATTATTCAGTGATGCATGCTGTACTCTTTTCTCTGGTTGGACTGGCTAATGGTTTTGGTAGGTGCCTCAATCTTGACAGTTGTAATCCTGTTTACTTCTAAAGAGAAAATATTTTTTTTTGGGGTAGAATTTAACTATCTGGCATGTCTGTCTTCTCCAAATCTTTTTTTTTTAACTGTTGCGTGTTTATTTACCACACTATAGATATGTTGTAAAACATCTTTAACAAGATAATGAAGTTCAATGTTTGGTCTCAGGATGAAATATACATTTAAAATGCATACACTACATAGTGCAATCATGCACTGTTTAATAGGTTGATGCAATCGAGTGTGTTATAAATAGATTTTCTTAGAACAGGAATGATTACACCAACTTTATTTTTGGAACACAGTGTAACCAAATTAAAATATTTTCATTGTTTCTCTCTGGGTGGACAATAGTAAGAGCCCACCCACTCTGCTGAAATTATTCTCATGAAAATTTGATAAATTGAGGTAACAGGCCGGATTTTTTGATGCCAAAAATTAATCTTTGGAAAACAGCCTTGAATTTGGAGTACACCCCTAATATTTGACCTTGTAAGGTTTATTTTGGAAGTGTGGGTATGATTTTGCACTCAGTAGATTTTTGTTTTACTCCTACTTTTCTAGGCAAAGACTACTTTTTTATTGTTAGCATAAACTGTTTAGATACATATTTGGAAGTGGGGATAAATGCTGTTCAATAATAATAATAATCATAGTAATGATCCTTACATTTGATATAACACCTAATCACGTGTTTGAGACGTCTCAAAGCGCTTCACAGAATATACTGTAAAGTAAATTGACTGTCAATAACTGGTGTTTTCTACATGTTTTAATGATTGAGTGATATTGCACAGTTTGTGCCAATTCTGCATGATTTTGGCATCCATGCAATGCAAGAACCTCATGCAAGTACAATGTCAGGATCCCAAACCCAGTGAAGAGAAGTGGTATAGGACCACCTTGGATAGTCACATCAATTCACTTTGCACCAAGTAATGTAACTGCTGCTTCAACTGCTGCTGTTGAAAATCGAATATTTTAACTTGAAAATGTTAAGTTTAAAAGTTCCCAGGAAGTCCTTTGGACTATTTATCATGTTTTGAAAGTTATTGATTGGGAATCAATCAAAAAATCATTGATTGATTCCCAGCTTTCATCAGGATCCTGCTTTTAAAAAGGTGTTTTGAGGAAAGTGAAAGCAAGGTGAATATCTTCTGATGTGACTGCATGGACCCTCACTATTTTGTGGTCTTTTATAATCAAAATGCACATGTATGAAATTGTCTTCAAATTAACAGAGAAAATAAACATTCCAGCTTTCACAATGCGGAACTGTATCTAGTTGCTTATATTTATTTAAGGTAGATTTGAATGATCAATAAATTGTCTCATCTTCAGGGAATTGTGTTTGGAACGTTGCTAATGTAAACTATGCCAACCCAATTCTGTGAATGCTTAGAATCTTTGAAGTTGCCAAAAGCAATGATAGGCATCTGCATATCCCCATTTGTAAACATTTACATTGTCTTCAGCCAATTTCACTGATATAATAATTTGTAGTTGAAATTCTTTTTGTAAAATATCATCAATATGATGAATAATTCACCTGTCAGAATTGCCAACATTCCTCCTGTGTAATCTTTACTTAAGCTTTCAATCTTTATATATCCAGAGTCTTAGTTTTGGTGTCAATAGTCTGACTCACAACTTCAGTGCCAAGTGAATGTGTTAGTTCAATTAGTTGCAGTTTTGTATTTTTCAGCTGACGTCCAATATGTAATTGTTGAACAGAAACGTGGTTTGGCGAAACATTTTATAAGTGGAAAGATTCTTGTTATAACCATTAGCAATGGAACTTTGTCTTACAGAATGTCTGAAATTGAACACAAGTAACTTTCAGCAGTAGCAGTACATCATCAAGCTTGTTATTACATAAACGTTTGAGGGCTCCATGTGTTTGAGGTTTATAAAAGAGCTGTCACAAATAAAAACTGTAGGCATGTGAAGATAGCATTGGGACTTAGTTTATTGGTACAACATTGATTTATGTCAAGGACTGAAACCTTCATGTAACTGTTTAAAATGCATTCTTCTCCTCTGAATCACTCTTCATCTCTGGAAGGCTAGTGTTCTTTGTAAGTTTATACAAAACCTTTAGCAGTGCTCTGGGAAGAGAACAGATTATGTTTGAACTTTATTTGTTACAACTACTGTGCATATTTTGTCGAGCTACTTCCCTTATTAAAATATATGAATACGTTTGATCATTGGCAGAAATATTTGCTTTTCTGATGTGCATTATATTTTAATTTATTCCAGAATGTCTTGTCTGTTTTTAAAAAAATACATAACAAATATTTTTTACAGCAGGAAACATTCTTGTTTATTTACCAACTAAAAGTTTTCAATAGGCAACAGTTTTTGTGCAGGACTGCCCAAGATTACCCAGTGTGGATTTTCTAGATTTTCCCCTTCACTATCTATTCTTATTATCTGTAGTTCTTAAGAAGCCTTCATTTCATTCCATGCTTCATTCCGACCTGCTTGTCAGCACAGCAAGGGGCTGGCTAGGTGGGTTTAAACTGGGTTCTGGTGATTGTGCAAAACTTTGATTTATGACTGTGACTGCTTCACATGATCTGGTTGCTGGAACTGGACACTGTCCATGATCTTTCACTTCACTATCAGATGTTCACACAAAAGAACATGACATGGTAACAGACGCTTGGCTTAACAACAAGTTGAGTCTAAAACAAGTCTTTGCCAAATACTTTAAGCCTATCATTAATTATCATGTTTGTACTTTTTGTAGAAATTCTTTATTATAATAAAGTAAGATAAATTGTGCAGCTACTGACGTTAACCTGTACAATTCAATGCTGGAAATCACATCGATGCAGCTAAGGAACGTACTTACAGTGTCAAGTACTATTATATTTAGTTTTTTAAAGAAAGACTCCTATATCGTGCAAAATATTTAAAATATACAATATTTTCTCATCAAATACTGAATTATTTTGAGTCTCCAGATTTATTGGAAGGCCATTCAGCTGATGTCTGTTACGTAGGAAATAATCTGGATTAGCAGCCTTTCCCATTTTGGGTTCTGATCCGAGGGTGTCAAAGCTGGGCAAGTTTAATATCAGCCAAGTTCTGTAGCTCAGTTACCTTCTAATCAGCATCCAGCTTGAGAACAGCTGCTGAAAAGCTTCATTAGGTATGGAACAGCCCATTGATGAATGTTCTTGATATCAAGCGAGAATGTGGAAAATGGAAATGGCAAATCTTCACAGAGATGGAAAAGAAGCTTAAAAATGATCATCTGGTGGATCCGGTTGTTTTCCTTATATCTGTGAGATTATCTTTCCCATTCTTGACTGCAACCTTCAAGCAATGCAATTCAAAACTCACATTGTGACTAAAGCTAGTTTTGAGAAATAAAGGGGCTGTGAGAAATAAATTGTCATTTAGTTCTTTTGTGGTGGAGTCCTGTAGCTCAGTGGTTAGAACACTCGCTTTGCAAGCGAGAGACCTGAGTTCAATTCCAGGCAGAGGGCGAAACCTTGGGCAAGTTTCCTTACTCCACACAGAGCCTAATAATAATCCCTCCAAAAAACCCAAAACAATAATAAATTGTTCATTTTCAATCTACGACTGTTTGTGGGACATTGCTGTGCGCAATTGGCTGCCGCGTTCACCCACAAATATACAGTCAATTCGCTTTACAGTGTGTTCTGTGAAGCGCTTTGGGACGTCCTCCCGACGTGAAAAGCGCTATATCAAATGCAAGAATTATTATTATATTATTATTAAGATTTGTAAAATCTTTCTCGATCAAGCTGCTATTCATTTTTAATAAAGTTCTAAATGGTGAATAAACCAGCAGTTCTGCTGATTGTTAGTGATGACTTTTATGAACAATCAGGCATTTTGAAGTCATTTTGCATCCACTTATTTAGTGATGCTGGTTGTAGTACTTCATTGGTGCACGGCAGTTGATGAGGCACTTTTTGATTCAGAAAGAGAAACAACCATTTTTGTCGTGATCATTTGTGAAGCATTGATGCATATTGTAATTTGTTGCAGCATTGGGCAAACTGTTTTCTGTTTTGGCACTTTTTAAATAAAGGCATTGCCTTTTAAGGTGCTTTTCCTTCAGATTCATCACACATATTGCTGTCAGATATCACAATCTGCTTGCTTACAGTGTGTTAAAGGAATGGTGAACTGTTTTGTGGCTTTTTTGACCTCTGTATCTTGCTGGTGTGCAGCATGTTCTGCAAGAGACCAAAAAATTCATGACCATTTTGTGTGTGTTTTATCACACTCCAGATGAGAATTTATGATGGAGTAACTTGGAGAAGTTTGATGTGTTCTAGGGCTTGCCCCAACTGATAACGCCCTTGTTGGTGTGAAAGTGTGATGCAGATTATGACAGTTACAACTTTCTGCTTTGTTTAAGCTGTCAGTGGATTTCCTGACTCACTGCTGAGGGCAGTGGTGTGTTCAGTTTGAATGCACTCGCTCTAAAATGGAGAGACTGCACCATCCAAGCAGACCTCACCCAGGGCTAATTGATGAGGAGGGTATGGAAGCAAAATTTACTGTTCTGTTGACTTGTTCCGTATCGTTAGGAGTTCTGAAAGCATCATGTAGTCACGGCCCCTTTCTTGTCAGATTGGGCCCTAGACAGGAGCTGACAATCAAATAGGGCAAAAGCAGGAACCAGCACCAGGAGGATATTGATTTTTCAGTTATCCTTAAGTACTTTGTACTATGGATAATGGGTGGTGGAGGCAGGTATGTCATTATCAATGAGCTCCAGAACAGTAGCCTCAACTCGCCCCTCATATTTCCTTCAGCATTGACAGAGAATATCCAGTGGTGGTCAATAAACTGTTCGACCTCTTTTATGACAAGCATGTAAAAGAATTCTGAGCACATACATTTATCGTTATGTCTGTCTTGGTGTGCACATGCTGGGGTGGATTTCATTAGTAAACAGTGTGACTAAAGTGTCCCTGATAATTGAACAAAAGGTAAAATGCTGGGTTATGTAACAGCACAAGCAGGGAGTATTCTACATACAGGATAATTTATCTGGAATTAAAAGGAAACCTGCTATTCCCTTAAAACTGCTTTGTGTAATTTTGTCGTGTTAATATGTATACAGTATATCCAGTGGCTTTGTTAGTTAGGTGTTCATAATTTGACTCACTACCTCATGACATGTGCAATGTGAGTATTCAAATTAATTGCATTTTTGTATATTTCTGCAGACTTCTAAATGTTAGCCTGAAACAAGGTATGCCTAAACAATTTATTCGTAGAAAGCTTCTTGTTACAAGAATCGCTATTCATATTCATTCAAAGATTAATATTCATGGTGTCCAGGAATTAGAAATGACACACGCTTTAGACACAAGTTCACTTTCCAGTTCTTACTGTTATTCACACTTGGGTGGTGGTGGTGGAGGAAGGTGTCTGCTGTTGGGTGAGTTTAGCAGTTGATACTTTCAGTCGGGCTTTTTCCAGAATGATTTGAATGCATAGCTCAACCAGGGAATGGCATTGATGGTATCCATGGAGGAGTCCACAGGCCGAGTGTCATGCCCACCCAATAGCGTTGTTATTTTTGGAGGGGATTGAGTGTTCCAAAGATGTAAGCTACAAATTATTGCAGCTCCGGTTTGTGATTGGGTAAGATATGTCATTCAACTAAGTCTGTTTTCGTTGTTCGGAAGAAAGTGTAGAATCTAACTCTCAAACATTATACCAACTGTCATATTGCATGCTTAGTCTGTACTTTAGAAACAGATGCTGACAATTTTAAAACTTTAAAACAGGCTGAAATGAAACAGAAGCGTAAATGTTTTGAAAAACTTCCTGAAATAACCGATTGCTATGGTTTCTTGTTTAATTTTTATTCTGTGTGACACAGAACAGAAGTCTGAAGCTGGGTCATGACTTTGCTGCTGAGAGGCACCGACGGACAGTGATACTTTTATACATCTGTGATAAATGCTGTTACTTTCTTGTGTACCTCCCACCTCAGTGAAGAAATAGCTATGATATGCAGTGGTTATTTGGTATTTGGACCAAATTTGTCAAATATATAAAATCAGCGTAAAAGCTGCATGAGATCGGGCATTAAAAGGAAATTATTATAACTAATTATCTGTCAATTACCTAAGAAAGTAGCATTAAGAAAAATATTGTTTTCTCACAATTACTTTTAACAACTGAAAAATGTTGTTAAGCCCAACACGCTCATCCTTTTTTTGATTTTAATTGACTGACTGATCTCACTGTAGAACCAATATATAAACCTGCGGTATAAAGGGTCTGACCATACTTGAATCCTACCTCACAGTAAAGCATTTTCATTGAGAAGCTTTGTCCTGAAAACATAATTACCTCAGGTCAAAGTCTCGTTTACAAAGTATACAAGCTGAACTTCCTTAAGCTTTCTTCATAACTCAACTTCCGAAACCGGGAATCTTCTTAGTTGCTGGCTTCTGTAACCTCTCAAAGTCAGAGCAAAGTTAAACCAATATAATATTTAAAAACGCTGCAAGATAGTTACGAAAATATAATGTAATGAGCAAAAACTTCTAATTTTGAACACATTGGGTTCAAATTGCTGTACTTTGTAACAGGAATCCTTATTAAGGAACCTAGTTAGATTTCCCTTTGACCCATGGAAACTCCATTATGCAATTGCATCAACTCAGAATGAAGATCCCACAGGCTGTTGTGAGATACATCCGGATGTTGCAGGAAGTCAATTTGCACAACTTGGATTCTTTGCTAAGGAATCCCATTGAGAAGCACTGCAAATTATGAACGATTTATGGTCGTGGCTGGGACCCTAAGGCAGTTAAACCCTTGCAACGTTAAGACACAATGTGTTATGTATGTACTGTATTGCAAAAGGAAAAACAGACCTTCGGAAAACTCCAGAAACAATTTCTGCAAAAGTGACTGGCTTCTTTTATAGTTCTTATATATAGAACAGTGCTTCTTAGGTGTTTATCACGGGACTCTGCATTGGAAGGGATGAAACTATTCATCACTTACTGTGGATTTTTTTTGCAGGGAGCAAACTGAAATAACAATAATAGGAATTTGTTTGATCTGTAGTTGATTGGCATATTTGTAAGGAACCATAAGAGAAAATATGGGCAAAACATATTTTTCCATTTAACACAAATGTCAAAGATTTGTATAGGCTTAGAAAAAATGGAGTTTGTTTAAAGCTACCAAACTTCACACAACTCCTCAAATGTGCTTATAAGAAGTCTTTTAAATTAGCATTCAGCATTTTCCAAGATATCCATTTTGTTTCACATTATATTTTGTCTACGTTTAATATATGTCAAAATGACAAATTTTTGTTTGATGCGTCATATTTATACTGTTGGAATTGGCTTTGAAATTGCTTCCAGAAGTAAAGCAATTTGGAGCAGAAAATAGATTTCACGTTTCCCATTCTGAATTCTCATTTGCTGAGAGAAAGCGATTTCACTCCTTCCACTGGAGTGTCCCATGAAAAAGACTTTAGCAGCGTTTTGTAAAAATTAATTGTAAATTAAGCCAGCCTCTACTATTCTAACCCATTGTTGATTAGTGTTTTTAAATGTTCTTAAATAGCTTGTATATCAGAATCTAGAGTGACCCACGTTGTTTGCCTGTCTCAAATA
The DNA here is from genome assembly GCF_018977255.1 of Callorhinchus milii. Classification (NCBI taxonomy): domain Eukaryota; kingdom Metazoa; phylum Chordata; class Chondrichthyes; order Chimaeriformes; family Callorhinchidae; genus Callorhinchus; species Callorhinchus milii. The sequence goes on along the minus strand of NW_024704742.1, from coordinate 23,428,145 downwards.
TAATTTATATAGTGCATTTATTAGGTGGGATAAAATGGCCTGAAACTAGGAGGATTATTGCAGTACTTAAATATTTTATTCTTCAGTATTCATGTTTAAAGCTTTCCTGTTTGCAAGATGACTAGTGTGGCTAGAATAGCTGGCCTCTAGAAAGTTGATACCATTTCCTTCACATAGAAAGCTCTGTAAGTGAAGTGCACTGTCCCAGGGCTTCCTGCTGGTGGAGGTCCTGTCCTCTGCTACATAGAGAGAAATAACTTTTTATATTGCATCTTATCCTGAGATGCCTTTGTTTTAAAGATCAGATGTTCACTTATTCCAAAAGAAATTGTGTTTTTGGGGTGCGTGGAGTGGTGGGATATGGATTTGCAGCAGACACTCAAGTTACTGATCTTATCTGCGGTATATTGAAAAAGTGTTTTGTTGGCCAGGTATTTCCTCATAGGGAGGAACAATGTCCTCAGGCTACTGTCAGATACCTCCTTACAACCAGTTTCAGATTGGATTGCCACTTCCTGAGAGCAAGCGAAACACACTCTCATATGGTTAATGCACGCAAAGAGATCTTAAGTGAGGAGAAACTTCTTGAAGAAAAGCTTACTATCCAGAACTGCAATTGTTTCTTATGACTTCCAGAAACGTGTATATATTGGTAGCTTTTGACTACATTTCCAAAGTTTACCTTGTAGTTTAGCTTCATGTATATTAATAATAATAATAGCAATCCTTGCATTTGATATAGCGCCTTATCACGTCGTTGCAAGGTTTCAAAGCGCTTCACAGAATATACTGCAAAGTGAATTGATTGTATATTTTGTGGGTGATATTGAAAACAGCTATTATGCAGATTCTTCACTTTTAAAGTTAACATTTAATTTTGAATACCATTGATGGAGTGAAAGATACAAACCAGTGTTTCCTATTTGCTATTTAAAAAATATTATATACCATATGTGCCATATCTTTAAAAGTGATGGGACATCTGCAGACTGCTGTGCCATGCTAATAATACATTGGTGATAACATTCTGTGGTGGTCTGACAGCACTATATTTTATTATATTTTTTATTTTATTATAATAGCAAGTAATAATAATCCTTGCATTTGCATCCTTGCATATTAGCATTTTTCATTTTGGGAAGATGTCTCAAAGCATTTCACAGGATTCACTGTAAAGTGTAGCGACCGTGTAATTTTGTCAGCAAGTGCAGTGCGCTCATTAAACAAATCACATTCTCAGTTCTTCCATTCTTGATTGGATTCTGTGTATGGGTTTATGCTGTTTTTCATTCTTAACCACAAAGCTGGGCACTGTTCCAGCTTGATTTGAGCCATGATAGTGCAGTTTTGATCAAAAAGTCTCTGAAGCCTTCATGTGGGTTTGAGAATACATACTGGTTCATTTGTATCCCAGAATTGTATTGCAAGTGTGTGTCTGGTGGTGGTTGGTGGGGGGGTGGAGGACCAGATAAAAAGGCAAATTAAATTTTCATGAAAGAAAAGCTTAATCAGCAGTGACAGGATGGGAAAAGATGATTGCCACTTGGTGATTGTGGAGAAGCACTTAGACTTGATGTCAGTGCTTCTACTAATGATGACTAATGTCTTTCTTGGAACTAGCACATGCTCAAACATACTTGCTGCGGTGGAGGAAGAGCAGACAATATGGTAGTGAAGCATGAGACAATGAAAGGTTATGTCTTGTGAAAGACTGTAATACGCTGTTTCGTATTGAATGTCTTTAACCAGATTTGAATTGTGGTGGGTATGTTTGCATTGCACTTGCATCATATGGCTTCTCATTTGGTAGATAAGGGGAATTTAAAAAAGTCCAACGTGCAGAGGGAGTGATATTTGGTGATACAGTAATTGGTGGTACAGCACTGCATTAACAGTAGGCTTCACACATGATATTATTGTAAAATGCAATGACTGTATGTGTTTTATGGGCAATTGCGCCAGCCAAATTCAGTCTGTAATGACCCACAAGCAGTCAAGAGTTAAATAACCATTTGTTATTTTGGCGGATTGTTGGCCAGGACATGGAGAAAAACTCACTTCTCTTTTCGAAAAATGCCATGGGTTCTTTAACATCAATCTGGTTGATGTCTAATCCAAAGAATGGTACCTCCAACAATCCAGCACACCCCTTAGCACTGCAATTTAGTGTCATCTTAGAATATGAGTACCAAGTTCTGACGTGCAGCTTGAACCCATGACCTTCTTACTCCAAGGCGAGAGTGCTACCAACTCAGCTAAATTGACTCACTTTACTCCGTGACATGGCAAACACTGTCATTTTCAGTGGATTCTGTAGCTAACCATATTAATTATGAATGTAACTATAATTACTGTTCAATATGTATTGATATCATTTATTAAATTCTGAATAATTCTTTTTTAACAAATTAGTAAAAGGGCGATAGGAATGTGGAACAAACTACCAGAACAGGTGGTGACACAACAAAATATATAAGGTTTGAGGAAATAATTTGACAAGCTTCTGCCAACTAAAATGATTATTAGATATAGATATTAGATGTACGTTGATGGAATCTAATGGATAATTGGATGGATAGCCTAGTTGAAATGATTCTTCCCTGAAACTGGTACCAATGCAAAAATAAAATTGCTAAATTTTGTATAAAATATCCATTGTGTTACTGTTGACCTATATTGACCTATATATATATATGACGTGAAAAGCGCTATATCAAATGCAAGGATTATTATATATACTCACATTGTCTTTCTCATTGAGTAGGACAAGACATTGGCACCTTTGTAGACTAGCACGCAAGTGGTGCTCTGTCTTACTGTATGAGAGGGATGTAGATATGTCTCTTCCTTTATTCCTTCACTCTCTCTTTCTCTCTTCATATGATCTGGCTGGTATTTGGCAAACTCTCCCTCTGGGGAAAGCCAAATGGATATGTCAGTCAGGAATGATTTGAATTTCTATCTATTAGTTGAGATACTTGAGCAATGTAGTTTCTTGCCACCATTTGCAGTTATCTTTCTATCTCCACAAAAAACTACAGTTGTTTGCAATAATTTTTTCAAAAGAATTACTGACTTCATTTTAGTAATTTTGCAAATCAGGAGTTGCTTCATTCATACAGCATCAGTTAATCTGATTTTTAAAACCCACAATATAAGCCTTTTTTTCAGTATGAAAATATTGCTATATTATTTGCAAAATGGACAAACTTGCACATGTTTCTGAAAATAAATTAAGTCTTAACTCAATATAAAAGTGAATAAGGCTAATATTTATGTAATTCTCAATGAACAAAAGTTGCAGCTGGATTTGCTGTAAGATTAGTTTTTGGGTAAAAAAGATTTGCCCGCCTGCTCAGGCACTAATTATATGGAGGTCCGATTATTTTTATTGATAGAATCGGCACTGCTGCTGCACGGAACATTATTGTCTCATTTCATATTTCTTGAGTTTGCTAAACTGATTTTTTCCAGCTGCAGCGCAGTGTAAAACACAACTGTTCCAGAACTCAGAGAAATAAGCAGATTGCCTGAAGGACAAACTACTCCAGTGAATTGAAAGAAAAGTACCAAGACAATCTGGCTAAACCGGTTGTTATACAAAAAGCTGAAAATTGGGCCTATAGGTTTAATAAACTTGTGATAGTCGCATCAATTTCTGTATGTCTGAAAAAAGGTATTGGTTTGTGTTGAGGTGAGAAAAGATACTAGTGTTCAAACATATGTTTTTTTGGTAATTTCCTTTTTCGCTTTTCCTATTAGATTATTTTTCCTTTCATGAACAATGGCACCGTACTCTGTTGAATTGGGTGGGGAGGCAACATGTTAATGTCCACTGAGACTTCCATCAGTAGTTTGGATTGATTGGTTCCTCTAATATTCTCTCTTGAAAAAACATTGTTCCTGCTCTGTACCGCTGTACAATAGGTGTGAACCACTGGAAACTCTCAAGATTATTTTTTTCTTGAGAGAGGGTGGTACAGGAATACATCCAATATCACTACCTGCCTTGAACTAGACACCAAAGAATTAATATTGAAGTCTTTACATTTTTTTGTGTATGATAATACACAAATATTGAAGGATCATATACGTTTCCTAACTATAGAATAATTTGTGAATGAATGTTATTTATAGTTCCCCAAAAATGGATATGCTTCTGAAGAAAACTTGGAAAACCAACTGAGTCTTCTAATGATGACAGTGCTGTGTATTTGCACTGTAGCATTTAAAATCAAATCAGAAATTCTTTCAGAAACACAAGGGGCCATTCCTATAGCAACAGATTCCCTTCATTGTTCATATTTATTCCACACTACATGTGCAAAGATGTTGAGATTTGCAAAGCTGGAAACAAAACATTTATATATATCAATGCAGAAAGGGAATGTTTTTGAAACTGCTACTTTCCAGTATACATTAAAAAACAAACATATCAGAAAGTCAGCGTGTCCTCCCAAAATAATCAGTTTGACTTTAAATTTGTCTACATTCCACCAGGATCACTTGGCACGGTTCACTATTTTTGATTGAACAAAAAATCTATATCGAAGGAGAATGCAACACCCTGTTTCAGATGGTAACCAGCACGTTACAGCAAATGGTTCTATGCTAATCATTGGGTTAATGGTTAGGTCTCTGGATGTTAGTTGTCATATGTGGAGTACAGTAATTCCTTTAAAATGATCTTTCTCTTGGTATTTGTACAACACTTGCCATTTTAACCTATATATATATATTTATCTGATTCAAAAAACTTCAAACATTCGTGTGCTTCTTAACTAACAATATTTGTGGTTGTTTACTTTAAAAGAGGGTAACTTATGGTGTGCCACTCACTCTTTAAACAATCACAGTGAATATATTGGAAGGCCATTTGATGTTCGGTTTTGTTTAACTGAATAATGTCGCTGGCGCATTTCCCTGATTCAATGCGCTTTGACCCTTCCCCACATGCACACTTACCAGCAAGTGTTGGAATCGCATTGAATCGTGGCAAATAATATTCTTATGCGCATGCGGCAACAGATCAAGACTACGCTTTCTGCGATTCAGTGCAGCCGTCGGTAAATGCGCACGCGTCGATGGGTCAGAAAGTAATTTAATAATAATCCTTGCATTTGATATATATGATCTCCACAATTCAATGCAGCTGGTAAGTGGGGGTGTAATGGAGAGTAGGGGAGCGGTGTTACAAGACAGGAGGTGAAAAATACGAGTAATGCAAAGAAATCTAAGTGGTTTTGATAGGAAACTGAATGGGACTTGGGTGAATGTACAACTTAGATGATTGTTGTACAATTGTGTATCCAATTTCTCTAGAATAATTTGTTGAATATTCTGGTGTAAATCATACATATTTATGTAAATCATATATTATTTATAAAGACAGACATATACAGTTTAACTGTTTACAACAATACAAACTTTTGGTTTTATGTTCAGTGTAGGGTGTATTTGTTATAGTACGCAATAATGCAAAAAATACAAAAAAAGGAATTTTTTAAAAAACAAAAGTGCATTGTACCTGGGTGGACTGTGTTTTTGTGTTGTATAGTCATGTCCTTTTATCCAGTTCTGGTATAAGCAATTTGGAGGTAGTACTCTAATATGAGCTGTAGTGGTTCAGCTATCCTGTTTTTTGTAGCTCAAGTTATACTTAACCTTTTTTTTCTGCCCCAACCCATTGTATATAACTGCATTCCACTGTGTATAGAGAGAATAATGGATAACATGGAAGGATTACATGACTGTAATCTAATCTCTGGGTTCACTTTAGTGATTTATGAAAGTAATCTAAACCCAAGATTACTGTCTTGAAATCACTGCCTTCTATCAATTGTTATTTAGATTAAATGCTGGACATTCTTGTTTATCCCAGTAAGTTAGTAAGTGTTAACTTTTTTTGGCTGTGGTGTAAGTCTGGAAATTTGGCGAAGTAGGGAGCTTTGGGCATGTTTCTTGTCAATATTGACAATTATTTCCTCTTAGCATGTTACGAATCTTCTGCTGAATGACGATATGTAACAACTGATCATTAAGAATACTAGCAGAAGCTGAAGCCATTCAAAACATTCTTGAAGCTTGTCCAAGGCATTGTTTAAATATGTTATTTGATAAAACTATCGTGTGAGACAAAAAATGACATCTGATACTCGTTCAGTTTGATGTTCAGGGAAGGGTATCCGATTTGCACCAGAATAATCTACAAATTATTCTGGAGAAATTGGATGCACAATATATAAATCTATATAAAACATATAATTTGAATTTATTGGCTTTCTACTATAACACTATCTCTGTTGCAAGGCAAGTTTTCAGGTTATTCTTCCCACAATTACAGTATACATGGGACATTTTCGATAGAAGAATTGAGAAGTGTGGAAACATTAGGCCAGTAGTGGCCCACCTTTATGGTTGGCCAATGAAATAAATTTTCTTGATTGAATATTTCAAATAAATCAAATAAAAATTCAATTAAGAAAAAAATGAAAATACACTACTGATCAAACATGGATGTAACAGGACTCGTGCTAATGTTTGGGGAGGGGGTGGGGAGGTGGCGGGCGCTTCTTGATGGACCACTTCCAGCCTGGGGACAACAGGTTGGCCATCACTGCATTAGGCTATATAGTAAACTATTTATCTTGGGGTTACAGAAATGACAAGATTATGGTTCACCCAGCTGAGGTTCCTGATCCCTCTTAATCTTTACTATGACTGAGGTGAATGTGCCAATGGTTTACCTTGTTGTCTCTGGAGTACCTGAAGGGATCATTATACAATAGATACCATAAAGATCTGTTCTCATTCAGTGGATGGGCTAAAGAATGGCAGTGATTTTAATATAGAAAAATATCATGTCATGCACATTTGAACAGGTAAAAAGAAGTATTTATCAGGCCAATCGGGTGTTTATCACTAAAAGTGTTTTTTCAATATTAATCAGCTGTTATTAACAATGCTCATCATAAACCAGGATGCATTTCCAGATTATTTTGTCTCCAGTCAAAATATGTTATTGTCTTAGTTATTGGGGTCTAAATTGCGAGATATTCAGTATAATCTGTGAAGCACTTTGCGACAGCTCAAAGACGTGATAAGGCGCTATATCAAATGCAAAGTTCATTATCATTTCCAAAGGGATTTGAAAATCGCATGTCTGTCTGGAATCCTGTTCCAATGATGATCTTAATTCCAACTTCTAGATCGTTTCCAAGAGACTGGAGTTCAATTCCAGGCAGAGCGAAACCTTGGGAAAGTTTCCTTACTCCACACGCTTAATAATAATCCCTCCAAAAACAAAACAATAATAAATTGGTCATTTTCAATCCATGACTGTTTGTGGGACATTGCTGTGCGCAATTAGCTGCCGCGTTCGCCCACAAATATACAGTCCATTCATTTTACAGTGTGTTCTGTGAAGCGCTTTGGGACGTCCTCCTGATGTGAAAAGTGCTATATCAAATGCAAGGATTATTATTATTATTAAGAGATTCGACACAATCGGAGTTCCAGATTCATTTTTGTGAATCTATGACTAGACCACATTTTGTGGAAATTTGGACATCTGATCTTTAAAAAGGCATGAAAAGAAGAGAATTTTGGGAAGAGTCTCCAGATGATTGAGGGAATTAAGGCTCTGAATCTTAAAGCCCTGAATCATGAGAAACTTGTAGAACTGAATTTGGCTTCAATGGGGAAAAGGAGGTTGAATGAAGACACAATGCCATGTATTTAAAATGCTGAGAGGAATGATAACATGGATTTACTTGGACTGCATCTTCAGAACTAGGTTATGTGAATATAAAATTAACAAAGCTCAGGCAAATACTTGAGATGAGGAAATTTATTTCCCTACAGAATTGTGGATGGGTAAAATAGACCGATATAACAGTTAATGTGGCAATTAAGACATTGGAAAAGTATCTGGATGAGTACAGTATCTAGTTCAGAATAGGATTAACAGGATTATAAAAAGATTAAGGTAGCTTTGTGAAACCTGAGACATGCAATGTGTCAAGCAAGACAACTGGGCCAGAATATAGGATGTAAGGTTAAATAGATATTCTGAAATTTCACTTAACTTTCCTTTTGAGGACAAGGTGAAAATTTGCAGAACCTTTCTCAGGAGATGAAATGATCAGATTGATTCTATGATAAAGAAAATTGCGCATGGGCTGTGCATGAAAAGAGCTTGATGGATAAATGAATTTTTTTCCTTTGGTATTTTCGTATGTTATTGTTGTACAATTACAAATGATCCTTTAATATGCCCATATTTTAACATTAGTATTCATTGTACAACCCAGTCATTCTATCCCTTCAGTTATAGTCTTCAGCCTCGTTATTCTCTATACCTCCATGATCTTCACACCTCCATGAAGTTTACAACTTCATGAAGCTAACAGACCTACAATTCTCCTCTCTTACTTTCTAGCAAAAAAAAGCTGTTAGGAAGTAGAAATTCCAGCTCTCATAAAGCAAGTGCAAGTGCCCTTGTAAAATAGAATTGTTGATCTCTTTCATAGCCTTCATTTTCCTCTTGCTGTGAGGTCATTGCCTTCCCTTCATTTGGCAACTGCCCATTTTGGCATAATTGAAGTCAAGAGCTCATAGTGTGGGGAATGTTAGGTTCAGCCAATGGAGCCGGGCAAGGATTGAGGTAATAGGCTCGTGGAGTTTGGTGCAGTGCAATAGGGACAACACAAATCAAATAGTAGCCAATAATAATTCTCACAATATAACAATTCTTCAGTCAATCATTATTTTTATAATCATATCCTATTCATAATTTCATTCCAATTGTTTGTGTTTTTGTTTTCTCCAGTGGTGGTGAAGAAGCATTCCTACAAATGCTTTTTTTATCTTTATAATTTCATAAAAGATCTGAATTGTGGGCAGTTAAATATCTAATCACAGCAATTATAGCAGAACTAGCTAAAATACATCAACTGGAAGTTAAATAACAGGTTAGTCATTTTCCTAATATTAGGCCTTTGTGATCAGTAACATGCTACTGTAATTCATTTAAAATGATTCATGCAAGCTCTAATCTAGATCAGTATTAAAATTTCAAACTAATAAATTTGGCAGGTAAAATTTAGATTATTGCATGGTGGAATCAGACTAAAATAACTCAAATTGATACTGCAGCTTTCTTGTTAAATTCACCATATAGGCTCTGCTTTGTCTCTTAAGAGGTGACCGCCTGTTATATGAATGATAATAGATTTAAATTTAGATTTCCTGCTGTTATTTATATTGGAATTCACAGATTTACTTGCAGGTTTACTGACTTAGAATAATAGCATATAATTATATAACCTATAATTTGAGGAGAGGTGGGAACTGGTATAATCAATGTGTGAATATTTTAGTAATTGCATTACATGTGCTGTGATACAATTGGAAGGAAGCTGTGAGCAAAATGTGTTCTGCCCTTATAAAATGAGCTGTACAACTGGAGCACTCATTCTTCAATGCTGTAGTTTTAGCAACTGAAGAGATGATCAGACACACAGTCAGACAAAACACAGCAGTGGTTCCAGGATAGTTTGGAGTAATTACATCTAATAAACCAACTTGCCTGTATGAAGTGACACACCCACAGGGGCTGTGGCTACTGAACAGTGACTTTTAAAGGGCTCTGAAGCATTTTAAATGTTTTTTTACAAGGATAGAAATCTGTCCATCCAACCATTACTATTCTGCTATTAAAAGTACATGTTTCCTCTCTGTCTGCACTTTCTCATTTTACACTGATAATCTTTTAGTTATGTATCTTTTTGAGGGAAGCAAACATGTTCAACACTAATTACTGTCTCATTGGCTAAGACAAATTTACTGAAGTCAATTCTCTGCAACAAGTAAACCTAAATGAAACAATAGCAATGTTTATTCCAGCCATAAATTTCTGGTCAGATTTCCTTGCACCAAGGGGACTTTGTTTTGCAACTAGTTGGTTGCCTTTCTGTCTGAGAAGGTTTGCACCTTTACTATTGTATCAATTTTCTTCTCTTCCCTGCACAATTATGTTCTACAAACTTCTTGAGATAACCTTTTTGGACCACTTGTAATTGATGATTTGACAGTTTCTATAAGATAAATTCTGGCTTTAAACCAAGCCTTTCTTGGGAGTCCTGTAGCTTAGTGGTTAGAGCACTCGCAAGCGAGTGGACCTGGGTATTGATTCCCAGGCAGGGCGAAACGTTGGGCAAGTTTCTTTTGTCCACACGCCTCTGTTTACCTAGCAGCAAGTAGGAACCCAGTTGTTAGTCAATTGGGAATTGCTTTTCTGGGGGTAATAAACCCATAGAAAATGGTCACTAAATCCACAACTGTTTGTGGGACACTGCTGTGTGCAATTAGCTGTACCACATTGTCAGTATCAAACCAACAGAGTTAGGTATAGCATGAGTCAGGTGGAGGATGAAACTTCCCCGACAATTTATAACCTACATCGCACAGTGTGATATTTGCAGTCTTCCACATTTAACAAATCTCCAAATATAATTATTTCATCCACTGAGGTAAACATCACTTAGGAATAGTGCTTCTTTATGTTTTTACATACACTAGCATGGGACTACTTACCCAGCCCTCACCCAGGAAGTACGTCCAAATTAGAGGTACTTTTTGCAAACTACAATATAAGACATGATTTTACTCCATGTCTTTGATGATGGCCTCTCATGGAATAACATCATCCAGACTTGCACTTCAGCATGGCCCATGGGTGCTCTGTATTTCAGTAATCACCATAGGATAGACCCAGGTGAGCGTTATCACTGATTGATTGATATTTTGCACTGAAAAGTGACCGGAATGTTTTAGCATTCCTGCTAGACTCAGAAATCCCATCTGGTGTTCCAGTGGATAAAGAATTGAGGATTCAGCTAAAGGGAGGTTGTTGAGCAAGCTGGTCTGGATCAGGTCATTCGATGAAGCGAGAAACTGTAAAAGAACAGTGCTGGGTGAGACTGCCTTTCCAGGTGGATGCCGGGACTTTCCCAACGACATGTGGAATTCACTGAATCTACCATTAACCACAACAACCTTCATTCAGACGAGGTTGTCTGATTAGTTTGTTTGAATGTTCACATGTGTAGGTTTTACTTCGTTACCATTTGCATATTAAAATGAACAGCAGGAGTTTGTATCTGATAAAAATGTATGGAATAAAAATCCAGATATATACCCAGGAGGTTGAGGGCTCATAGCAGCTGTAAAACATGCTGCGAAAGCGGGTGATACACAAGTTCTGGTGACGATTCTCACATATAATGTGAGAAATGTCCAAAGGTATTTGCTGTAAAGAGATGTTAGCATATGCAGTGGATCACTGTAAACAAAAGGCAGGAAAGAAATTTGGGTTATCAGCAAATAGTGTATTCCAGCTTTTCTTGTGCTTTACAATTCAAAAAGATTCAGATTGAAATGATGTGAAGTTACGAAAGTAAATCCTTTACAATGCAAGTTAAGATCACAACAATGTTCTTAGGATTTGTAAAATTAAGATTTAGTTACTATTGAAGTTATATTCGTAATATGCACCCAGAAATAACAACAACAATTTTACATTTATAGAGTGCCTTTTATGTTTTGGGAAATGTCTCATAGTGCTTCACGGAGCCGACTGGGAACCTGAGAGCTGGGGGAAGGGGAGAAAGGTGACCAAAAGTTCTGTTAAAGAAAGGTTTTAAGGCAGGCTGATCGCCAACATCCTTGTGTTTACATCGGGCATAAAGCAAATTACCCAGCAATACATATCTCTAAAACCCACTGTAAATCAAGTCACTTCCTCACCAGAAGATCCCACTATATCTACATTACATTTCTCTTCAACCGTGCCTTCAGCTCCCCTCTCGACTCTCTACCCCCTCCTCGCTCCCTCCCATCCCTCCCCTCACCCTGACCATTTCCCCCCTGCTCGGGTCTGGACCCAACTGTCCAGTGCCTTGGGACGTCCTCCCGACGTGAAAGGCGCTCTATAAATGCAATCTTGTTGTTGTTGTTGTACATGATTTTTCTTATCTCAAGGAAATAACTTGCAAATGGACAAAATCCAATATTATGGTGTGAAGTGTATGACAAATTGATTTAAGATAATAGCTTACAGAAGTAATACAATAACTTAATTCATGGCATCTCTTCATAAAAAGACAATTATTCATATAATTTAGGACTACCCCTGTTGTGGCTAAGTGGACCATGTGGATATTTGGTCATCACCCAAAGTACAACATGGTTACAGAGCCAAATAAAAAAATGTTCTTTAAGAGTTATATTGTGACTATATGCCATAGTGTTTCTTTTTCTCTTGCTGATTTTTTCTCTTCCTCTTTTTCTTTCTCTTTCTTTCTCTTCCTTTCTCTGGATATTTGTCACGTGGGCACTTGGCATTTTACAGTATTTTGATCTAATAAAGTTCTATGAGGTTGTGGTAATTTTAGTACCACAATCTGACTGTGAGTGCAATGGAGGACAGTTATCGATAGCGCTTTAATGTCCCAAGAATTCCTTTGTATAGAAAATACCAATTTTCAATAGGAAGGTCAGATTTTGTTGAGATTTAAGCGAATGAAGCTCACCATATGTATGTCTAGATTTCAGTTTTCCGCTTTCAAACACAAAATGCAGTGGAAGGATTATAGTGCAGACGGCACAAAATCCTGTTACCAGCATTGGACTTCCTGCAGGTAGCTCCCTACAAAGAGACTTCATCTCACCTGTGCCTCCATGGGGAAGTACTGAATAGATTTCAGGCTCTTCCTCACAAGGCGACAGGGAGGGGGTTGGTCAATGGTCAACTCAACCACAACAACTCCATCACGTCTCCTAGCAACTGGTTATAAAGTAACAGCGTGGAGGACTGGGAGCAGGTGTTTTGTCTACCTGGAATATGCCACATGGTGACAATCATAAAGGGTGGAAAAAAACTACAAGCTTCCATAATTGCATTCCTGCCACAGCAAAGGAGTTCCCAACATTACAGTATCAAAACTGGTTATTATAGTATCATTGCTCGGTAGAACTTGCTTCAACCAAAGAAAAATGAAGGCAAGAACCTCTTGCATTCTGTGCCAATTGCATTTGCAGATTGTGGAGGAGATGAGGAAAAAAAATCAGATTAAGTTACATATACCCACATATAGTCCCATAATTTCCAAGAGCTGTTTAAAAAAATCATGATTCAGGAGTGTAAACATATTTCGAAAAGATTTTGCAGCGAGTGTGGGAACAACCTGAAAATTAGGCTCAGTGTGTCTCAGCAAATATGTACTTCATATCTGAGTGCTTGTGTCTGTTAATAGATTTGCTATCTTGTTTACATTACGATCCTCCACTCCAGAGAGGTTTCCTCACGGTGTCAGTGTAGTGTAAATGTGGCACTATAGTGAGGCTTGAAGATTGCCTTTGATCTTCGGTCCGTTGTCCCTGGGTGATAAGGAGATAACAGCACGCTGCCTTGGTGGCATTTGCATTCCTCGTCTTGCTTTGTGTCTGTGTGGCAGAGGATTGAGGTCTGCAGCGATGTGACTATAGTACTGGAGACTTTCGACCACCACCTAGAGCGAGTTGTGCCAGAGTCACTTGAGTTGCATGCAGTAAATCTTGAGAGAAATTACCAAAGAATGCTAGTGTCTTGTTAGCTGCTCTTTATACTGTTATGTATATCTATAGTGTGACCTGGCACTCAGAGTTTTGGGTTAGATGTATTTGATTTGGCGTTTATACTAATATTTTTCGTCTTGAGTGCCATTTCTACCTTTTTTTGCATTAATGGAGACTGCTCAACAGTAAAGGAACAATTTCAATGCAGTGGCCTTTTAGCTAAACAGCACAGATGATCCGAACTGAAGAATAAGAAGTGAAACAGCTATTGTTTGCTACTTTCTTTGAGCTTTTTCTTAATGAGGCACTTTTCCTTCTGGTTCACTTTGAATTCAGGAGCTCAGGTTAATGTTGGACTGGACTAGAAAGGTCATTTTTTGAGAAAAAGTTACCTGTTTAAGGAAACAATTCATTACAACTTGTGGATCTGACGGGTTCAACTGAGTCCTCTTTTAATCTCTGAATCCCTGTGGATTTTCTTTCAAGAATACCTTTCTCTTTCCAGTCTCTAAGGCTAAAGTCCTATTGACTGAATAGTCTATTTTATACCCTACCCGGCTCCAATCCAATTAAAGCCTTAATACTACGAGGATTAGAACAAGTTTACTTATTAGCAGTTGTGGACCCACGGAAAAAAAGTATGTTGACAGCACGGGTGAATGTGAGAGAAAGCGAGGAAAATCAAGAAGATAACAATTGATAGTGTTGACTCCTCTGATGTTTGTGGGGTACAAAAAAAGACTTTTTAAACCTACAGTAATGATCCAGTGCTGCCAGTAAGGACAATTTATAAATCCATGTTTTGCACTGCAGATTGGAGAGGTAGTGATTCTGTAATATTAGTGAATTTCCTGGGATTGTGAAGTGGTGATTATAGCACAGATCACAAGGTTAAGGCCAGCATAAGATAACCCAATTTGCGTATGTCTTACAAATTTCACGGTCGTCATCTCCTCATTTATGGTACCTTTATCCCTCTTTTATTCCAATTTATCCATAATTGACCAGTGTTGCCCCACAACCCAAAAGGTTAAAACTGCTTGAATCCGAAAGTTCAAAATGAGCTCAGGAAAACCCTCTAATAATCATTATGGTATCCGTGGGAACTTTTCTTATGTTTTTTTAAAAAATGTGCATAGCACAATTAAAATGACTTACTTAGGTAAACTATTCAAACAGGTTTGACTGTCTTTCCACTCAGCTAACATTTTAACAAATAAAAGAAACCCCATCCAGTTTACAAAACAATTGGTAGCCATTATTTTCAGCTATTTGCAACCTTATTATTGCTTGGGTCTCTCAAGAGCCCCTTTGTCTTTTCACAACACAATGGAGTGTGCTGGGCTTAATGTTTAATGAGTTGATGCATTAAAGGCTTCACTTCTCTTCCAATTAACCCCAAGCTCACTCAGGCATTTTTTAAAAAAAAGCCACAGAAGTATTTTTCGAGGCCTAGGGGCCAAACTGCAAGCATACAGCGTAAAATGTGTAATCTGCTAAAAAAAAATCTGGGAGGTTTTATTTCAGACATACAGAACTTGAAAGTGTGCAATTACACAATACTCTATTAATGCTACAGTTGCAATGAAAAATACCAGATCCATGCTCTGCTGCCCCCCTTTTCTGGTCTGTATAATCAGGTATAAATTGTAAACAAATGGAGACCAGAATTACTTTGAACATGATCTGCTCTTACCAATGTATTAACCCTATTGTATTTTTAAAACAACAATTGTAACATATGTTAGTTAGGTGGGGCATATAAAACCATGAGAGAAATATTAGATAGTTATTTAACATCTGCAAATTTTCAAAAGCATTATTTGCATTAGAATGGAAAGAATAAAGGGAAAAAAGGTGTCTTATCGCACTGTTCCCAAAAATGTAGGATAACAGATCCTTAGAAACGATGCAAATCAAATTTTAGGAATCTACCAATTGAGTCAGTTTTCTGGGGTTGTAGGCTGGTAAGTATTGCACGGTGGTAGTATTTGTGCATACACAGAGCTCTGCCAGCTTTCAGGCAGGCAATGCAATTGAGAGCCTCTGGTCTCATTGTTTCACAGATGCTGTCAGCTTGTGTAGAGTAAGGGCTAAAATCTTCCATACAATGCAAAAATATACTCTATTTTGGTGAGTTTCATTTATAAAACTTGATTTTGGTAATCGGAGTTACAACTGGGTGAAACTCAGATGTTAACATTGAGAAATAGCATCTGTATAAATTATTATTACAAAAAGATGATGTTTACCAGTCTGTACAAAACTGCTCAAGCTTTGCTCTTGTGATGTACATCATCGAAACTGCCTGAAAATGTTAGTCTTGTATCACGTTTCCATCCATCGCTTCTTCTCTGTGTAATACACAGAACCGTTCAGATCTTATCAGTCTCCTCAAGCAGGCTATGAATGTGCTGAACTCTACAATGCATTCCAGTAATCTTATAGGAGGATTGCATATACTGTGTGTGTGTGTATGTTAGAACATTTAGTGAAATAAAAAATTCAATATTACTGCAGCTCACCTTGTGGTAGGATTGAATTACAGAATTCACTTATGGGAGTCCGGTGGCAAACATTGTCCACACTGCCACCAAGTAAAAACAACCCTGAAGCTGAATAAACTGCTGCATGGCTTCTGTCTATATATGGAGAATAATACAGGTTAAAATGTGTTTCAAGAATGTAATTCATTTGTGTTTCAGACCACATTGATAAACTATTCATTCGTTGACTATCCTGTTTAATAACGTCATCTGACCCTCTTGCTGTGCCATCAACACATGCCAGCTTCTGTGCTGTCTTGCATATATGAAGCTCCTAGTTTTTTTTTATTGTGCATTGAATAAACACAAGATTTAGAAGATTTATCAAAGGCTAATTGGTTGACAGAGATGTAGGGGAATTTTATTGAGAGGGAGTTGAATGGTCAGCAAAATCTATAGTTAGTTTTTTTTAAGCGTCTCTTTACTCATAGTGCAGTATTCAGAGTTTCTAGCAGTCATCCATTACCTTCTAATATAGATTTTAACCTTTTTAGTTTTGATTCCCTGGTAAATCCTCACAACCTATTCTCGATATGCAGCACACTGTCTTTATTGGCTCTGCAAATTACACTTTTACCAAAGAAATCCCAAAAGATTTTGTTTTTACTTCAGAAAGGTTTGCAAAATGCTTGATTAGAAAAAAAACAGCATAGAAATGAAGTTGCAGAAATGAAACCATCTACCAGCCTCTTTTAGTCACATCAGCAAAGACACAAAGTTTAACAGAAATCGCTGCTGTAAAAATTTGATGCAGACACAGCAGCTTGAAGTAATGGCCAACATATCATTTTCCTGGAAATTAGAAAATAGTTCAGATAAGATTTGAATATAATTTACAGAATATAATTTTACTACATCTGAATCATTTTAATTTCTACATGTTAAGGTTTATAAACAGATTTTGTTACTGTGCTCACTGCTATCTTCCTGTGAGTTGGTTATCAATTGTTCTTTGAAATTGTCAGAATTTAAGTTTTAAGCACTATACCCTCATGAGATCTGATTTAGTAATTTAAAACATTTGATGTGAGAAATTGAATTTTGAGGTTTCCATTGTTTGTTTAGCATTGCAGCTCTGCTGATATTGTATATCCCTTAACCTGGAGCACTGATGTATTCCTGTTATTAAACCACTACCTTGTGCAAAAACAACTTGATTGTAAGAACAATTTATGGTGAATTAATTGGATGGAGGAAACGTACAAAGAAATGTATTGCGGAAATTGTGTCACAGTTTCATCAAGTGCGTTTTGGCAGCACTGGGGCAGATCCCATGTCACAATGGTACGTGCTCTCATTAAAAGCCAGATTTGTGTGAACGCTCATTAAATTGATGAACTCATTTGCTGATGGGAAATGACATCCCTGATTGTAAAGAAATGCATATGGAGTACAGAGAGGCTAGGCTCCAGTAGTAGATAAAGATGCAGCTACTTCAGCACCAAGCCACTGATCTGTAACACTGGAGTTCTTTGCTTTATAAAAATGTGGCATAATGAGTGAAAGACTGTTGTATGTAATGAAGCAGCATGTACCAATATTGTTTAACCTTCTGACCAATTATCTGTTCAACGCTCTGAAGATGGCAAATTGTGAAAACGTCTTGCCTCGTGCATTTTGTTATTTCTACAACTGTCAGAGTCTCTTGAGCCTTCACTGTATGTATTGATGTTTTGTGCAGAGCAGCTTAAAAGGGCACAGAACATTTGAGTTTCAAAATGCAAATGTTCAGCAGTCAAAAGCTTCTCTAAATCCCAAGCAATCTTCTCATTATACTTGCATGTTCTTGACCAGTCTCCACCAGTTGTTATAACTTGCATTCAGATCTACTTTTGTAACTTTTTACAAAATAAGACAGAATACTGTACTTTATTTTATTTGCCTGGAGGACTAATGAAAGCAGTCTTTTCATCTTAAAATGATTCTACTGGATAATACTTTTTTTAAAACAAAATATGAACTCCACCTGTCCTTACAACCTTCTGCTGGATTAACAATAGAAACAGTTTTGATTTATCCGGCATTGTTAAATGTTGGTGGTACAATACTATTCACTTTTGCTAATCATTTAACATGGGTGATAAATTCACAAAGGCTGCAAGATAGATTCCACAGCACTGTTTGTTTAGTAATACTGAAGATTTTGGGAGATGACAAGATTACTGTCTTGCAATAAACTGGCCTAAGCTTGTGTTTTGATATCAACAGATACAATAGCACTTGGATGATTTTAATAAGCAGCTATGGAAATGCTCACTTCAAATGTCACCATCGATAATCTTCACCCTCATGAAACAAATTGGTTTTTTGGTTTTGGGCTAATGTGCCTTTGACAAAAGAGAAAATTAGGTGATTGAAGCTCAATTTGTAACATGTTATTAACCATTTCCGCATGAATAGATCAGTAAAAGGATAATGGATGAGGGTTTTATTATTACCTTTCTAGTAAAATGAAGTGGTATAAAAGATAAGGTGATGAGATTAATGAACATAAGGAAGAGGTGCAATCAATCAAAATCCAACAGGGAGATGAGATGACAGTATTTTAGATTTAAGAGATCCTTTGGAAGGTAACTCTGGAGGGACTTGCATACTTATCTAAACTTCATTTGTATAGGCCCTGCTACCTTGTCTGACAAACCTTATCAGCTTCCTTTCCTCATAGAAATGCAAATAAAGTGCAGCTCTTGTGGCAGTCACTTCTTGAGGCTATTTTCCTCTAAACAGGGTTTCAAATGGAAGTGCATCGCAAAGAGGGAAGTCCCAGCTAGCAGCGTCTTAAATTATTTACGGGCCTGGGGCTCTGAGGTGCATCCGTCCAGTACAAATATTACATTACAAAATAAGAATTTCAGACTGTCATAAATCTGTTTGCTGTAGCAGCACTGAATAAAATAGTTTTGGTCGTTCTAGAGACATCAATTTGCCAGTCAGTGCTTCATGTATCAAAGGGTGTTCTTAAGGGAGCCCGTGAAAATATCAATATCGTGGTTAATATAAATGAAATTAATTTTTAAAGCTGGGCTAAAGGTTGACACCTGAAAAATTGCATTACTTTACAGAAGAGAAATTTCTGTCTTAGAGTGAAATTTGAGGTCAAAGGGGCAAGTAATTTTCACAATCTTCAATGAAACCAGTGAAATATGAACTTCATTGTCACTGGGCCTCTAAGCGATAAGATAAAATGACTTGATATATCATTTTTTGCTGGTTTATCATCTCTAGCAGTAATTGAAAGAGAAAACATACGATTTTTGTTTTTAAAAAAAAGTGGTTGAGTAATGAGAAAATAGGTCATCGTGCTTTTAATTTTTTTGAAAAAATTCTGTCATTGAACTGTCTGGAACAATGGGAGTAAATTAAAATAATTACTCTGATAAATTGAGTTTGTAGCCTAATTATAAATTTGCTGTGAATATTTAGCCCTTAAGCTGTGCCCAGGGAGTTATTAACTCATTTTCCACAGACCCACTTTATAACTCAAAATGCCAAAGAGATTTTACTACAGTACTTTCAATGGAAGCTGAGACCCAAGATATCTTTCCATATGCCAGAAGTATTGGCAATATAGATTTTCTTTATGTTATTCTACTTTAATTGCTATTTTTATTGTGCAACATATTTCACTAATTGATAATTTGTATCATACCATCTGTAAAACTCATGGTATTTAATTGGTCTGACACAGCATGCCAATTCTACCAGGAGAGTATATAGCTCACAAATGCTTTTGGAGTCTTTTCTTCAGGATGGGGGAAGAGGAGGGGAAAAGGCTGAATAAACTACTTAGTGGTTGATTATCCTCAGAGGATACATATCTGGCTGTTTATTGGCACGTCCCTAAGTAGTAGATTGTTAGAGCATGGATGTAAAGTGGAGTCAGGAAATGCATATCTATAACTAAAATAATTTATAAGTTGCTTAATACATTATTTACCGACATGTATGTTTTTTCATTTAACCTTACTTAAACTCAGAAAATGTTTCAAAGAAGGTGTTTTTCTTCTTCATACCTGACCTTCCTTTGATTAACTTTTGAACTTTGGAATGTGTTTTGCGAACAGTTAGTACAATTTTGGATTCAATGGGGAAACAATTTCTTTTCTTGGTCCGACTTCGTAAAAGGTAGTTAGTATTCCTTTTAAAAAAAACTTCAAATTCCTCCACATTTTCCTCCCAACATTATGAAAAGTTTCAACTTCCTACTTAATTCTACTTAAAGCGCTTTGAGACGTCTTGAAGGTGTGATAAGGTGCTATGTATAACGCAAGGATTATGATTATTATTCATAAGAAAAGTTTGAGGCTTAAGATGCTTAACTGCTCATTTGTGTTTGTGTGTTGGGGGGTGGAGGGAATTAGATTGAATTAAAAATCCTTAAACTTTGAGAAGCTTTGGCCAGTTGAGGAATGCCTTGTAAAGGAATTCTATCTGAGGAAAATCAGCAACTTTTATTTATTACTTTTAGCAGTTTGCACTGATGTGTATTTTATTGTTCAGCTTCAGTTGAGTAAAGCCATGCAAGCAGTCTGTCATCTCACCAAGGTAATTCTCGTAGATAAAAGCATGCACACGCTCATTTGAAAGCTCGAAAAAAGTTGCAGGAAAAATGTTTCCCTTTGCTGCACCTTTCAAACGGTTATCTTATACATGCCATTGCAGAGCTAAGGCAGTGATGCAGTTTCTATGGCAACTGGTTCAGTGGAGGCAGAGGCCGTCATCTGGGGTACTGTCAGTGAGAGAGTGCCAGAGACCAGAAAGTCCCGACGATGGGCTGCTTCTACCTAATCCAGTTTTAATTGAACTCCAGAGACTTTGATCTGAAGCTGCAGATCAGGCAGATACTATTCCAGAGAGGAATCAGACTTGCTTAGCCAGGCCTCAGCTGCTCCTCACTACTGTCACCTTGTTTTAATGAGTACTTTAAGAAACTCTTATCATGAGCCTTCTTCTCCTGTTAGTCCGATTTGAATATTTTTGATTAATGCTCCCTTCTACACAGTGGCAGAAAAGTGGCCCAATCCGGTTGTCCCTTAACACCTTCATAATTAGGCTTTAAAATAAAAGGCAAAACTGGAGCAACAAAGACACAAAGTGGTTTCAGGCTAAGGATAGGATTAGTTTGAATTGTGAAGGCAGACTAAGCATCTGTGTCTGTCAGATGAGATGACAGGCATTGTAACAAGTTACTCTGACAACCACTAATTCCATGGAGAGATTATACCGAGTTCATTTGCAGTTTTTTGTTTAGGTTTAGCTGACAAAATGATACTTAACCTTTTACATAGGCAATGTATTGCTTTGAACGTTTCTGTATATGGGATTAAAAGGTTTTGATCGGTTTAAGAACTTATTCTCTTTCATTCCTCCAAGAGTTTTTTTTATAAAGAAAAAAGCATTTTAGAAGCTTTTACTTAAAAGAGAAGGCGCCATTTTGAAAGACTAAATGTTAAAAGTGAAGCTGGTTAAAGCTTTAAAACTATCAGCTGCATTTCTTTACAATAAGAAATTAAGCATTGAATTCAAATCTTGGTGGTAATCCATGTACATTATAGTGAGCCAATCTGGTACTAGTATTACTGGAAACATTGGATGTTTTAATATATATTCAGCTGTTGTTCATTTTGTTTCTGGGTTGGAATCTTGTACGCTACTGAAAGCAATATAACTGCCCCTGAGCTGTTTTTATTTTGCATTAGTTGACCCATAAAGTATAGATATTAGTTCTGAAATATTGCATGTACAAGCAGCCTCAATGGTATAGATGAATCCGAGTATCCCTTTGGGTACTGAGAAAGTATTTCTACTTTTAATTAGTAATTGTAATGTTACTTTTCTGCCATATATGGGACCAGGGCATTGACTTATAAAGAATTTAATGACTTCATCACCCTGTAATTTTAGACTCATTGTAGAATCAGCCCAGTAAAATATTTAATACAAATGTTACATATCCTCTGCAACAGTACGGGTATACTATTTCGGCCAGAGTAACTTAGTTTGTGAGTTTTTTGAAGTTTGTGGTTTGTATCTCAACATGCCAGTTTGACAGTGGTTAGTACGTTTCATATGTGTTTCCAAGGAAGGCCTATCAGCCAATCTGTATATTTTCCAAAAAAATTTCCTTCCGTAGATTCATAAATCTGTTAGACTGTGCTTTTATAATAATTATATAATAATCCTTGCATTGGATATAGCCCCTGATCACGTCGTTGAAACGTCTCAAAGCGCTTCACAGAATATACTTTAGTGAATTAACTGTATATTTTGTGGGTGAATTATTTATTAAACTATTTATTGCTTTTAAATAGTAATAAGAAAAGAGTTCAAAACAGAATAATTTTGTATGTCTTTTGTCCCTTACTGGACTAACAATTTGTTTTCATTTTTGTTCCTAGATTTTGGCATATACAGAGGGACTTCACGGGAAATGGCTATTCAGCGAAATCCGTGCTGTCTTCTCCAGACGCTATCTGCTGCAAAACACTGCACTGGAAATTTTTATTGCCAATCGAAGTAAGTCCAGCGCAAAAAGATCTTGATAGATTGCGTGCATTGATGCTTTTTCGGTTGGTCCACTTCACCTGAAGTGTTCATAATATATAAAGGAATTATGACATTTATACATTATAAGCTGGGTTTACAGAACTCTTGGAGAAATTTAAAATGTTATGTGGATACTATGTTCGCGTGAAGCAAATTGTAACTGTGCAGCAAATCATCTTTTCCATGGAAGAAGCAACTTAATATTTTTAGCCAAGCTACAATATGTAGATGCTGTGTCTGTTTCCAGATCATTTCATTTATTGATTGTTATTAATTTAGGTTCCATCTGCCTTGTGGTTCAGGTGGATTTAAAGGGACTGCCCACCCATTGATATTTCAGAGATAAGTCTTTCTTCCATGTAGCTGCCTTCTATACCATCCTTATTCAAATTTACTCCCAAAAGCAAATAAATTGAATACTCATCTGATTTTTTTATGGGAAATTGCTCTTTCAGAGAAACATTCCTAACACTATAGGCTGAATAGACACTTTCTATGCTGTAGATTTCTATGGTTTCTGTGCTGTTGCAGATTAGCTATCATGTTTGACCATATAATATTCATTTTCATTTCTTACAATTTTATTCTATAACACTTTGAACAATTTATTTTATGTGAAAGGTGGTATAAGTTATTGTTAATTATTATACATTGTTATATGTCATTACACTATTGTACGTATATCAACATTTTTCAGTAATTTTTGCTTTGGATACGATGCTTCAATTTGCTTCTCCTGTCTCCTATAATAATTGTAACCAGCAGAGTTGTCTCTTTGTAATATGGTTATTCATAAGGCAAATGGAGTATGTGAAACTGTACAAAATGCATTATCAAGATTAGATTTTTTTAACAAGGAATTGGGCTTCTGTTTATGAACTTCAAGATAGCAAAACGAATCATTGGCACATATATGCTACTAATCACTTCCTATAGTCTATTTAATATTGTTTCACAGACCATGTTTTTGTTCCTTACCTGCTCAGATTTGAGTTTTTAAGCTAAATGCAAGTAACAATAAGAATATGCTTGTGTTGCACTAATATCACACCAAGCATGATAGGCTGGAAGACATCCAAAATGAAACATTTGTAACCAAACTCTCCATTTAAGAAATGATGATAAATCTGTTGACCGAGCAAGAGTTAAAACTGTGACACATTCTTCCACAGAATCATCAAACTATAGACAATTCCAGCTTTGTGATGATATCCATGCAGCAAAGTTTGTTTAATTCCGTGGATGTGTTTGCAGCAGGAAATCTTTTTTGGGAATGGATTTCAGCAGAGAAACGGAAATAACCCGTTGCCCATTGAAAACTGTGATTTATGTGTAGACAAAGGGGCTTGCAATTCTGCATCTGTTATATATCTAATTGCAAAGAGATGTTCTATTAAACAAAAAATACAATATAAATCACAGGAGGTGATGTCATGTTAAAAAATGTTCTTTTATTGTTTGTTTCTTTGGCAGCTGCTGTCATGTTCAACTTCCCAGACACAGCGACAGTAAAGAAAGTTGTTCACTGTTTACCCCGTGTTGGAGTCGGCACAGGTTTTGGGCTACCCCAAACCAGGTAAGCAGCTGTATTGTTCTGAATGCATATTTACTCTGTGTTCCAGTTGTCTCCAACTACAACTTATGTTTCAATTTTTGTTTTCACATCGTTTACATATTTTTTTGGCAAATGTGGAGCAATGAGTTGGATCATTGCTTTCTTTTAGCTGCAGAATGAAATTTGAGTTCAGCTCTTCAGTCTGTAAAAGTTCATAACCAGGATATTCTGTGTGTTCCTACTTTGCTACTCCCAAAAAGGAACTGAGAACACAAAACCCCAAACTGGCGTTGTTTTTGTTGCTTTTCTAAAAAAAAAACATGTTTCATTCATTAAAATGCACCGTGCATTTATTTTTTCATACATTGTATTAATGCCAAATCCATAAATCAATGCTAAAATGGCACTGCAATGTGTCAGCTTGGCCTTGTTGAACTAATTGAACTAGTGCAGCTGTGAAACTGAGCAAACTGCCTTTCTAAAGTTAAGAAGAATGCGAATCATGCCATATGACAATATCCAGTTGCTGTCAACTATAATTTTTCTCAGGCCCCATTCTGTTTGTGTTGAATATTTTCAGATGCCATGGGAGAGACTATTAAAATTGTGTTGGAGAAAGTTAACCAGAATAATTAAAACCATGGAAATGTTCAGTGATTTTCTAGTTGTATTGTTTCATCTGGTTCATTTACACTATAGCTTCACATTTGTTGTGAATTTGCAGCTGATTATCAATGAAACTTTCAGAGCAAATTAGGCTCGGGCCTTGGCTCTGAGTAAAAGCTTTGAACTCTTACTAGTGGATTTCAAGTAACCAAATTGGGAGATTTGTATCAGCTTGATCGAAAAAGTCCAGTATCGTTTTCATTTGACATAAAACCAGGAAATGCACAATGTTGAATCAGTATTTGATAGGTAAATAGAGGCTAATATTTTGAGTGTGACCTTTCACCAGACAGAACTGTTTTAAATTCATTTCTATAGTGGGGGGGAGGTAGTACACACGTCATGTTGGTGTTTTAATGATTCATGAAGTGGACATGGACAGAGGTGAGTGTGAATGCTGCTCAATCGTGTTCAATTTGGATCATCCTGCTCCAAGCTGTTGATGATGGTGTGTAAATGTAGCTATAAGGTAAGTCTAGTGAATGTTTGTTGGCTTTAATTGCTTTGAAGTGTCATTTTGTGTACAATTTGCTAACGGTGATTAATTTTCCATGTTCAAAAGGTACAAGAAGGCAAAATTATAATTTATCTCTCACTTTAATATTTGCTTACTGGAAAATTGAATTGCAATTTGCTATTTAAATCTTTGAAACTGTAAAATGACTTTAGAAGAATGAAGACACAAATTAATGTTCCTTATGTTATTGCTTATGGTTCAAGAAATAAGAAAAAACGAATGTTTGGATTATTTATGATTCTCTGACCTGCAGACGAATTTCCCTGGCCAACTCTCGGCAGCTTTTTAAGGCGTCCAATATGATGCAACGTTGGCAGCGCAGAGAGATATCTAACTTCGAGTACCTCATGTTCCTCAACACAGTAGCTGGTAAAGAAATACTGAAGCTTCTATTACAAATGATGATCTATGTAAATGATGGGCTAAGAATGGTTGGAATTAGACACAAGCGTGAGCGTAAAGTATGTAAGAAAGGTTCAAAACCATTGTGTATTACTGCTGCAAAATTCAATCTGAATTGAATTTAGCTGATGTTCTGATTAGTTCTGAAAGCAATCAGCCAGTATATTTTGTAAAATAAGGGAGGGGGATGGAAGAAATGGCCGTAAGAAATATTATATTATAAGGATGTCCAAAAATAGTTCAATTTCCACTGCTATTTCCACTTCTGGGAAAAGAAGGCCTGTTTTTCCTTCTATTTCTTGTTTAAAGCATAACAGTGCTCATAACTTCCATTTGAGGAGTAGAAGGATCTTCTCCTTTCTGCTTTACTCTCCTTCATGGTTGCTCCATATTCAGTCTGTATCTGTGCACTCTGCATAACCATTTCCTCAAAGTCTCCATTGGCATTTTCATTTGAATAAATTGCCTGCTGAATCCTTTTTCCTTTCAAGATTAAATCTGCCACTCTTTTCAAACAATTAAAACACAAAATATTGCGTTGAATTTGAAAAAATTCTGCCCATAATTTAACAAAAATGTAAAGCACTTTTGTGTAAATGTGGGTGAGCTCATACTCTGTTAAAGGCAGTTGCATCAACTCACTGGTTAGAAGAGAAGAGATGCTTTGACAGTTCTTAACCATGTTCCTGAGGGAGGAAAGCTGACATTTCATCGGCATCATTCCATTGAAGTGCACCTCCTTTCAGCTGATGCATTTAACACTGTTGTGTTGACTAACACTCAGACATTATTAAATATTAACTGTTGAAGTTTAGAAGAGTGTATCCTGCTGATGTGGTGGTCTAGCTCCTCACTCATATGGAAGTGAGTGGCTTTGAAGAAAAATAGGAGGAAATGGAGCAGTTTAATTAAGTATGGTTATGATGTACATTATGCTATCATAAATTATTTCTTTTAACCAAAAATTGCCACATAGAGGCAATTCAGTCCCTTGTGTCTAATCTCTTACTATATATTTACAATTATTACTTTGTCCTATTTTGCTGCTTTGCCAAATTATTCAGATTTTTTTTTAAAAAGTACTTTCCGGAAACTTTAATACAAGACCACGACCAAATGGTGGGGGCAAGATCCTTCATCAGGCTTTCTGCTCTCACAAAGCTTTCAAATTGAAAATATTAAGCTAAGCATTTTTAATTGACTCAAAACGCTTATTAACTATTAAGCTACGATCAAGCCTGATGATTTAAACTCGTGAGAAGCAGCAACATAGTCTTCATCAACGAAATTATTTTATTTAGATTGACTTCTATCTTAACTTTGCTATTAAGAACAGTTAGAAAAGATTTTGTTGGATTGATGTTTTACTATACAACGGTATTTGAAATTGTGGCTTTCCGTCAATTATAGAAAATATCCACAGCATCCTCAGAGAAAATATTCTCTGCTTTAGGCTATATTTTTCTTTTTCTCCTTTAAATTCCATTTCTTACCACAACTGAGCAAGAAGTCAACTTAGTACTAGTTCTCTGCTAATGCTGCATTATGCCCAATTACTTACCAATTGAAAATTGTGGAAATATTTGCCAAAAATTACAGGGCATTTAACAAATTTTGCGGAAAATTGCGGAGAGTTGATTGGTGCTATTGAGGTACATTTTACTGCCAACCTACATTTTTTTCGCTTTATTGCTAAAAACGAAACATGAGGAAATAACACATATTAGATTGATGCAATTTTTAAAAAATTATTTATTTAACAAAAGCCAGGTGTCCCATTTGGAGGTGGGGGCGAGGACGACGACACCATCCCAGGCCCGGGAGGCCTGGAGATCTGCCAAAAAGCAGACACTCAGGACCACTGTCCCAACTGCGGGGCTACAGGAGCTCACCGCCTCCTGACTCGCAGAACCCAGCACCGACAAGAGCCCAGAGAGAGAGAGAGAGATGCACACGCCCACAGAGACACACACAACTCACAGACGCAGAGAGAGACGCACACATTCACACTCCTAGACACACATACAGATAGAGGAAAAAGAGAGACATACTGACACAAACACTCACACACACAAAGAGGAGAAGGAGACACACACTCACAAACACATTGAGAGAGAGAGACACACACACTCACAAACACATAGAGAGAGAGAGCGACACACACACACACATTCACTTAGACACAGACACAGAGAGACACCCAGACAATTTCAACAGCAGGGCCTCCCAGTGGAGAGAATCCCATTTCCCGCTTGCGCCGCACCTTGCATGTGTGTCCGGAGCTGCCCCACCCACAGTGATTTCAGATAAAGAGCCCTAGAGGCCTGGGGCCAGAAACTACATTTTTTTAGCAGGTTTGTAGTGGAGGGGTTTATAGTGGATTCCGCTGGAAAAAACTTTGGCTGGAGCATTCCCACCTTCAGAAAAATGTGTGCCCTCACTACACTTTCAGCCAGATTTCCCAAGATCAGGTACTCACTGTGTTCATTTCTGTCTGAATTTGTCACCACTTGGCGCTGTGCCACTTGGGCAGCAGGATAAATTTTGGTTGTAACATGCTTTCTTTAATTTACCTGACCTCTCTGCTTATATATTAGAAATTAGTTATATAGTGCTGTCTACTTCTTGATCATCTTGGAATATTATGCTCCCCAGATTCATATCTGACCTGTAAATGAAATGTTAATGTTTTTTCTGTTGAGGGCGGACTTACAGTGACTTGAATCAGTATCCCGTTTTCCCTTGGGTCATAACTAATTATGAATCGGAAGAGCTGGATCTGACGCTACCCAGCAACTTCAGAGATTTGTCTAAGGTAATGTCTCTTTATTCTTATATGCTGCTCTATTGAAATTTTTAAATCGAGTGCTTAGTTACAGTCATTGAGAAGAAATCAAGAAACATAGGAAAAAGAGCTCAGTTCTTTTAATTCTAACAAGTTGAACGTTTTCAGCAGGTTTAACATGTGACTGAATAAAAAAAAATCACTTGAACAGGTTAACTTGAGTGCATTGCATTGGATTCAAAAAGCTGTTGGTAGTATTTGTGTTTTAGGCATTTGTACATACTTCAACTATTATGTTGCATTTCAGTGGTGAAAATAAGCCATCATAAAAAACACTATTGGGTGTAGTTGATATAAAAAAAATTAGGAATGGAAAACATTAGTTTGAATGCTACATGTTATGTGTGGTCCACTAGCTGCCATGTACAAGACCTTCCACCACACTGAAGGCAGATGTTTGTTGAATAGCTGATGAGGAAACTCTGAGGCTTGGGTCAACAGCTGTTGGAAGGTGTTACCTTGGGTCCAGGTTCCTGAACACGTGCTCAGGTATCCAGGACTAGCTACCTACTTTGATTGCTATACAGAGAGGTAAACAGCTGCTGTTGATGGTCTGCACTTCCAACTTGTGAACCACCTGTCAGCAGCCAGGCAGGAGGATGAAGGCAATGCTCTCACGCATTTCATGCTGTTGTGCTGCTCACCAAAAGTCTTGCAGGAATTCCTTGTACCTGCCATCACCCCTGTTCCAATTTGGCTCCCATTAGCCCTGCAAACCAAAGCCTTAGCGATTAGGATGGGCCTAGCTGGACAAACAGCCAGAAGCTTGACACACAGTGCGCACGATGGCAAGCAATGAAATTTTAGCTGGTTAAACTCCAACAGCACTCAACATACACTCTAACTCCCTAATCCTTAGTTCTCACCAACCTTTCTGAATTTAGGAAGCAGGATGCGTACCTCCAGAGAGAGAATGCACACTCCAGTTCAGACATAAATCAAAGTAAGAAGTTCATCAAAAAGCCATAATTTGCTCAGGCTGCCAATTCCAGCATTAAACACACTAAAAACTTTCAATATCTATTATTAAACTAAATGGGCCTATGTTAAACAGCAAGTTTAAGGTCTTATGTTTCAGTAGTGTATTAGATTATTGGCAATACTAAGATTGATAAAATCCAGGCTGCTAAAGTGTAATATTTCATTTCTTGGCCAATTGATTGTTTTGATTTTTGTATTGAGGTTTATACCACAAGTGCTGACATTATCCGATTGCCCTCATTAGCTCATTAACCCATGACCTGGGAAAACAGTGTTGCCTCACCCACATTATTGCACCTGGACAGTTCACTGTTGACCTGCTGCATCTCAGAATTGAGTCTCCTATTACAAAAGCACAACTACTTTCCTCTGCCCTTTCATTGCTTGAATCATTTTACCCACAGCGTTTCCTCTACATTTTGGCTATTACTTTGACTTTACTTACCTCATCTCCATTCATCTAGGTAACATATACAGTACAATACAATTTACATTGATAAATATAACTGCATTAAAAAGAAATGTTTGTTTAGTTATTTGTAAGTTACAATGGGCCTATCTGGACAAACAGCAGGAAGCTTGACACACAGTGCTCACAATGGCAATTTTAGCTGTAATCTTTAGCTGTAGTTTTAGCTAGCCGTATTCAGCAGTACTCCAACTCCCGCTCCCTGAGCCTTGGTTCTCACCCACCTGTACATAATACTTTCTGGATTTAGGTAAGCAGGGCGTACCTCTTGGAGCCATAGGTAATGTCCATTCCAGCCATAGGTAAGTGTCCTTTCCACACATGGATAATCTCCACGCCAGACATAGGGAAATGTTCATGTCAAGGTCCCATACATATCTATGGAACTCTGGGTATTTGGACAAAACAGGCTGATAGTTCCATATATGCATGCATGCAACAGTCATAATCTGTCAGGAACCTCAACTAAAACTACTATACCCCAGGTGCAGATGTATTCCAACATTTTTAATTTAGCTTCATACAATACTATTATATACCAATAAATTGAGAAATTAATATCATAACAATTCAAATAAATTTTTAACTTGCATTGTCTAATGTTTCAAACAGACTTGCAGTTTGTTTGTTAATTCAGTCAAATCAAGCATTTCTCTTGGAAGCTGCCAAGCGCTGTCCCCTCCAGAACTACAAATTGGCCCAAGTCCACTTAAGACTTTGGTTTCAGTCCTGATTAGTAAATTGGCAATGTGAGCGCTTCAGCCAAATCCTATATACCCCCCAAATGGGGTGCATCATGCTCTTTAAATGATCAAGAAATCACAACTAAAAATTAAAGTCTTATTTAAAGCAGCATCGTTATTGGTTAGTGTAGGTGGCGTTGGTTTGAATGTTTGCTTGTTTTAGTCAGCATTTCTTATTCAGTAGCATAGGAAGCTAAGAGAAAAAGGTGCTGACCAGAAGCAGGAATTTTCATACCTCCCATACATTTTCCATATTTCCCAACTTGTGAAACCACCCCACTGTGGACAGGATGGATTCACGAGCCAGCAGAAACACAGTTGTGTAATTCAATTGGGTGCACCCATCCATACAATACTAAATATGGTATTCGTAAGTGAGGCACAGGAAACTTCTAACCCCAGGTGGTGTGCTCAGAGCAGCAAGCTGTTGCTTTTGGTCTGAATTAAATCAGAAGCCTGGTTGGTCCAAATTGCTACACAAATCAGTAGCTGCTAACTAATACGACCAAAGGATTATGCAGTTAAAACATTGTGTGATCAGTTCTCAATGAAATATTTTACACTTGTCTTTCGGGCCTCCTACAAGATGATGAAGTGCCATCTTCTAAGGATGTGAATGCTGCAAGATTTACTTTTATCTCTGATGAGATTTAAATCTTTTATTAAATAAATATTTTGGCAGCAATTGCAGTATTTGCTGTTTTGAGTACTTTGGATAGGGGCTGAATTCAATAATATTAGATTTTCCATTCTAAACTTGGGGGTGTAGAATGGGATATTCAATGTGATATTTATCACATCAGAATTTCTGGTCCAGGCACTGCCAGAGTCGATGAGTTAAATTGATATTTTGTGAACCAGTACTGAAATGTTGCAATCCATTTAATATCTGTGGCTGTCACCTCAAGCTACTTGGGATCTAACTAATCCTTATGAATTGGGGGAAGGGATGTTCGCCAATTATCATTGCCATTAGCAGAAATTCTGATGAAGTGCCAATTATTACCAATGATAATTATCATCTCGAAAGTTCAATTTTTCACCGCATGATCTTAATTGGGTTACACTTTGATTAGATAATGTGTTTGTTCTAGTTTTTAGTAATGAAATACAATTTTTGTGGATGTCACTATTTTATGACTTGAAGTGCTTGGTCTGAGAGCAACTTTGTGATTGCCATTGTCGAATGGAATTCTTAGTGTTGTGTGTTTGTCATTTGATAGATGGATGTGTTAATCATTCTGTCTTGCCTTTGTCATGAGGTGCATCGTTCATTTCTTGGCCTTGGTTGTAATCTTTTTGCTGATAGTGCACTTTTTCCAGTGATGTACATGCCTTCAGGTTTTAGTTTTCACTCAAATCACAGAAGAAAGGAAAGCTGTCTGTCTCCCAATGGCTCAACGAATACACAACAGCACAGGATTTCCTGAGCAGCACTGACCAAAAATGTCATAGGTTCATCCCCTGATCCGTGTTGAGTTTGACTATCTTAAGGGATACTACACTTTGCCTCACAGGGGAAAGAAATTAGCCAGGGTCCCCAATCTATAGATCTCTGCTGGAAATGGCTGCATGGGTGACATCAAATAAGGGCAAGATCAAGCCTTAATTTTTCCAACAGTCAAATATCTTGCTGACATTCCTTGTTTGGGCTTGCCCACTACTTGAGTGAGCTACTAGAGAGTTGGCGGCAAAACATTAACTCAGAGCAAGTTAACAAATTCAAGAGGAAAAAATGGAACAGACTGTAGTAATGAGGACAGGAAACGACAGGAGACTTCCTTAGGTGCAGTCAGTGGAAAGTCTTCAAATGTGATCTGAAGACAGACAAAGAGGGGGTTAGGCAGAGAAATTGAGGCAGGTATTTCCAAGGGGTTAGAGCATAGTGGCTCAAAGCATGGTCACTGATGGTGGAGCAAAGTGGTCGAGGGATATGCAGAAACCTGAGACAGCCG
The DNA here is from genome assembly GCF_018977255.1 of Callorhinchus milii. Classification (NCBI taxonomy): domain Eukaryota; kingdom Metazoa; phylum Chordata; class Chondrichthyes; order Chimaeriformes; family Callorhinchidae; genus Callorhinchus; species Callorhinchus milii. The sequence goes on along the minus strand of NW_024704742.1, from coordinate 23,395,303 downwards.
AGCGAAGGGCCAAGGTAGAGGATTGACGAATGAGCAAGTTGGAGAGATAGGGAACTGCCAGGGCATTAAGTGATTTGTAGATGAGTGTGAGGATCTTGAATTCTATCCGTTCTGCAAAAGGGAGCAAGTGAAGCCTGGCAAGGACTGGGGTGATGAGGGTACCAAGTTTGGTGTGGGTGAGGATATGGGCAGCACAGGTTTGAATTAGGGGGTAGGACATCACACCAAGGTCCCATCTATCTGCTTTGATGATCCAGTGAACTACTGAAAACTTTACAGCACTATTGGGAAGACGAGCAGTTTTCCTAATGTCCTGAATAATATTCCACTATCATGCAAAGTTATTTTCAAAAAAAAGATTGGCCATTTATCTCTTTGCTATTCATGGACATTGTTGGTTCAGATCACATTTTGTCTCATGAAAGGTACTTGGAAGCTCAGCAAAGAATAAATAGGGTTAAAACGAACTTAAAAAAAACACATTCCTCAAAAGAACCAATTTCTGCAGAAGACAAGTAAAATATTTGGAGGACAAATAGAAGATTTTAAAGGATACAAAAAGTTTTTGAGGACAAAATCATATAAAAGACAATTGCGACTGAGAAAGGGAATAAAATAATAGAAAATAATCTTTGCATTTAATATAGAGCTTTTCACGTCTTCTAGACGTCTCAAAATGCTTCATAGAATATACTGTAAAGTGAATTTACTGTATATCTGGGCATTACGCGGCAGCCAATCGGGCACAGCAGTGTCCCACAAACAGTCGTGGATTGAGTGATCAAATTATTATTGTGTTTTGTTTCTTTAGGGATTATTATCAGGTGTATGGAGTAAGGAAACTTGCCCAATGTTTTGCCCTTCCGGAAATCGAACCCATATCTCTCGTTTGCAAGGCGAATGCTCTAACCACTGAGCTATAGGACTCCACATACTAGAAGTACTAGACATGTAAGAGGCTAGAGGAAAGCAGATTTCAGCAAGCTAAAATCATGATTCAAAGATCTTATTTAGCAAGTGTGTTAAATAACAGGCAGTTATAATGAATATATTAGATATTTTCACAGTTTTCACAAATAAAGACACATCAAATTCCAGATCCAGTCACTTTGTGAAGAAATTCAAAAAATTAAATGTCCATAAGGCAAACAGGCCAGACAGACCTCACCCCAAGATCCTGAGGGAAATGCGAGAAGAAATAGGCGAGGCTCTGGTTAATCTTTTGCAGCCTCTTCCAACTAGAATTGTCCATCATTGGTAAACTTGGTAAGAGCGCAAAGGGTTGCCAAAGATTTAGAAGCAATACGTTACGCCTCAAAATTCTACTTGACCTCGTTGAGGAAGTAACTATTGAATGATGGTTATCCAATTTACTTGAATTTTCAGAATGAATTTAGTAAAATTCCATGGGACTTTTAAAGAAAAACTTACTAGAGGCCTGGAGGGTAGAAATTTGACCTTATTATAGAAAAAAGGAGCGCCAATTATAGATAACTTAGCCTAACAAATGTATTGTGCAGAATGCTTGAGAATATTAGTTGGGATGTTATCAATATTCATCTAAAGAGTGCAAAGGGTTGCCAAAGATTTAGAAGCAATATGTTATGCCTCAAAATTCTACATGACCTCTTTGAGGAAGTAACTATTGGTTGATGGTTATCCAATTTACTTGAATTTTCAGAATGAATTTAGTAAAATTCCATGGGACTTTTAAAGAAAAATGGAATTAAGGGCAAATTTGATAATTGACATAACATTTGTCTCAGCAATAGGAAAATAATGGATGATAATAAATGGAAAAGGTAGTGGGCCAAAAATAAATAAGAATTCTATAAAGTTCTGTGGTTTACATCATTGCTAAATGACTTGGAGCAAGTCTAAAAATACGAAATTTACCAATGATGGAAACTATGTGCTTAGGTGAATAATATAACAATCAGGCCCAATTGGTCCAAGCAGGCACAGATGGATTTCATTGTTCATTGATTTAAAAATGTTCAGCATTTCAACGTTGCTACCAAATTTCATTATACTGGGGAGGTTTTGAGTCATTATCTCAGACCTTTTCCGGATAGAGAAAAATTGAACAGATTATACTGGTAGGAAAGCAAGTGAATTATCTATTCCTAGGGAATTAAATAGAAATATCTATTCCTTTCTAAAGGATAGAGGGATTAAGGGATATGGGGAGAGGGCGGGCAAATGGAATTAGGTTAGAAGATCAGCCATGATCTTATTAAATGGCAGGGCAGGCTCGAGGGGCCGAATGGCCTACTTCTGCTCCTACGTCTTATGGTCTTATGGTCTTATTGCTTGCCTGTCTTTGCTACGAAGGCTTTTGATTCATCTTCACAACCTTGATTGTAATCTTCATGGTTTCAACTTTTCTTTGTACTTAGTTCTTTGGTTGTACCAACCCTTTGATCAACGTTGCTCTTTTAGGTTTTCTGTTTGTAGTGCAGGATAACAGATACAAGTATTTTTGTACCTTGTTAAAGTTTTACTTTTTCATTTTCTTTGCTGGAGTCTGAACACTGCTGTCTAATGTTGTGATGCTGATTTCTGTTGTTCTAGAACATTTTCCATGTGTGAATGTTATTTACTGATTTATTGTGGCATGATTGCTTTTGCTTTGTGTGACACTGGTGAGGAAGTTCAAGATGGTTCCTTTCATATGCTGCTCTTTCATTTGTAATGTACTTCTTTTACATTGTAGGAGTCAAATTCTCCAAAGCTATTAATTTAACAAACAGAAAAATGCCTGAGCAAGACAGAATATATATGTGAGANTTTTTAGTGTTAGTGTACCTATTCATCAATCGCTTGTTGCCCTTTTTTCAAAAAATCTGAATATAGCAAGCCTTCCCAGAGAAATTAAAGGCACCAAAATTTTGCTAACACAGAATAGCCCTGTCTCTCTGGACTCTGAGTATCCAAAATTTGTATCTAGCCGGAATGGGTCAGAACCCTAATTTTTTAAAAATTCTGCAAGTCTATGCACACCTGTAGATTCCCGATTCCCAATTCCTAGCGCATGCCAACGCCGCACTGAGCAGCCTCACCTTCCTTGCTGGGCTTCACAGTGACCAGGGGTATCACAACTATGACTCAGTTTGAATCCCGTGATCAGAAGTTTCTCTATCTGCTGCTCATGGGGTTCAAACAATTACAATGCTGGTACCAAGTCAAAAAGGCCAGTGAACGCCGGTACCGACATTATAATTAGACTTAGCTGGAAATTCCGGCTCGCCGGACTGGATCTCCCACCTCCCTAGTACTGCTAGCAGGGGTTTAAGTATATATAAGAAAAGTTGTAAAATAGCTGTAGCAGCTTAGGATATCTTACTTCAGCAAGATAATCTCAAATGTATTCCTGATTCTTTTATCACCCAACATGACTGACCAGGTTTGGTCTCAGACTCTGCATCCATTCTAGTCACAGAGAAGCACCATCAACATTGCAATGTTGTGTGTCCATTTTGAGAGAGATATGGAGAACAAAATAACGACCATCTCACGTCTAGAAAGAGACGGGAGATGGTCAGCATCAAACTACACCTTTAAGTGGTCCGAGACACTATGCACGTGAATGGTACTATACAATGCAAGTTGTTAACTAAATGATGGCACCTCCTACAGTGAAGTATCAGTCTATACTGGAAGTCAAATCCTGGTGTGGGTCTTGAACCCATAACCTAGGTCCCAGAGATAAGAGTTACAAGTGAGTGGGAAAGAACACTATAGCTAAGAATTCTTTTCACATCTAAGCGCTGCTCTGTTTTCTTGAAACTAGCCTAATTCATTAAAGCCCATCCACAAATTAGCATGGATATCTGTGATTTTCTTTTCCATTATTGACCTTGTGTTTGCCTTTTGTAAACTGAAATAATTGAGGCTAGTCAGTGAGTGGTACTTGCGTAGTACAAAGTAGAAAATGATACAGTACCAAAAGCAACAGAGAACATGTTCTGTGCACAAGTTATATTTACCCAGTTGTTTGCAAGTTACAAACTGCATCTTTCATTTCTTGCCCTGCACTAATCTTTGATCACCGTCTGTATGTGCCGGCAATATGAAAACTCCCATAACTAGTCTTTGTGGGCCTACTGAGCTGTCAGCCCACCCACAGCCAGAAGAAAATGACAGCAGATTCAATAGGAAACACTTTTTGGATTACTGCCTCCTGAAGCATAGAGAAAATAATTTTAAGAAGGTATTCTGTGACTTCAAGAGGTGGCAGCGCCGGCTCCATTACTAAAGAAACAACTTTCATTTTTATCATTGAAATGATTGAAAGCACTTCACAGGTAATGACTGTCAAGGTGGTTGGTGATTTAAGGTAAATGTGGCATTCGAGGCATGAGAAGATGGTGATCTAATAGAGAGGAGGGATCAGAGGCAGAATCTGGTACCTACTGATGGAAATGCTACCTGCCACAGAATCCTCCAGACAGATCTGTTGTTAAAACATTACCACCCTGACCAGCTGTGTTCAGTGACTGCAACAGCGTCATTACTAGTGTTAGTTCTTCTAGCTCCAGGTCACAACTTGACCTCACATCTCATTTCAAAAAATGTTGTTTTTTATTACAGGTATTCACATTTCTACAGGAATATTCCTTACATTTAAGTGGGCAGTTTGATACATTGGATATATCTTTAACACATAATTTTGTTTAATTAAAATAATTGCCTGTCAGTCGGTCTCAAGTGCATATCCCGTTTTTTAGGTCTTGATTTAACAACAACAACAAAATTACAATTGCAGAGCGCCTTTCACGTCGGGAGGACGTCCCAAAGCGCTGAACAGTCAGATGTCGGGGCCCGAGCATGGAGGAGGGGTGGTGTAGGGGTGAGGGAAGGCAGAGAGGTGGGAGGGAGACCAAAGTCACGGTCGAAGAGAAGGATCTTGAGACCGGCCTTGAAGGATGTGAGGGAGGAAGTGAGACAAAGGGACCGTGGGATGGAGTTCCAGAGTGTGGGGCAGAGAGGCTGAAAGCCCGGCCACCGATGGTAGGGCGGGTCGGGCAGGAGACATGGAGCAGGCCGGAGCCTGATGAACGGAGGGAGTGGGCAGGTTGGTAGGGAGTCAGCAGGTCAGAGAGGTAGGATGGCCTTAAAGGTGAGGACGAGGATCTTGAACTCGATCCTCTGGGGGATGGGGAGCCAGTGGAGTTGGGCGAGGGTGGGAGTGATGGGGTCGCGGAGCCTGGTGCGTGAGAGTACACGAGCTGCAGAGTTTTGGATGATCTGCAGCTTGTGAAGGGAAAAGTTGGGAAGGCCGATGAGAGGGAGTTCCCGTAATCAAGCCTTGAGGTGACGAATGCATGGGTGAGGGTTTCGGCAGCCTGGGGGGGTGAGGTAATGGCGGAGTCTGGCAATGTTTAACTTATCTGTCTTATCAGGTCCTCGCCACAATTACACTATGTGCTAAATGTCCCATCCTGATTTATTAAAATACTTAAGTGAAAAATGTGTGTATATTGATTAAATATAATTATAAATACTATGCATGTATGTCTGGGAATGCGTTGAAACTGGTTGAATGCATCATATATTGCAAGAGTGAAGGTGAAGCATTTTAGGTATTTTGTTCAGATTCCTCAATTTTGCCAGCGTTTGTGTTGTATGGTGCAGTCACAAAATTGAGGTGGTGCACACCTTATGTAAAACATTTGTTTCATTACTTATGTTAGAAATATTGAAACACAAATACATATTTCAGTCACAGGGGCCACGATTCCACTGCTCAGTCAGAATGGCCTTCATACTGATGTTTCTAAATTCACTTTGCCCTACTGAAGATCCTTCTACCCATCCAAAGTACAAAAATATAAAATACATTTGATATAATCTCTTCTTTTCTCCCCTCAAAAAGAACACTTGTGGTATAAATTGGTAGTGCTGCACAGTAAGCAATCAAATGCAAACGGTATGCCAAGCATAAGGGGGAATCCACATAACCTAGTGTTTGCACTCAATTTACCAGTTTGTGTGATGTATTTTCTATTCATAGCTTTCTGTGTACTTGGTTTCTTTACGCATTGTGATATTAAAGTTCTGTTCTGTGAATTGAATTATAATTACCTTAACATGTCAATCTAGAGGACTATTTGCTTTCACACAATTCACCTATGTTCAGATGCATTTTTATTTCAGTGTTTTCTTTTTACAAATGTGTTTGGAATCCAAGCTCCGGTCTTTTACAAACCTCAGCAGAAGTAGAAATGAATACTTTTTTTTTCTGCAGCCAGTGGTAGAAGAAGAGGACGTAGTGCAGTTCCTTTTGCTTAGGAAGGCTAGTCTTCACCAGTCTTGTTAGTATCAGGCATAGGATATAAAATGGAGAGCCAGATGCGGAAGTAACAAGAAAGGGCCAGCCTTCAGAGAGAGTGTGAAGTTTTATATTGAGTAAGGTAAGCCCTGCGATATTGAGTAAGGTAAGCCTAGCAATATTGAGTAAGGTAAGGTCAGTGATATCTATAATGATACAAACCAGGTTTATTGTTGCCCTTACGTTTGAAGCGTAATATCCTTGAACCCTTCCTTTGTAGCACATAAAACGTACTGTAACTACTTAGATACTAAGATCAAAATCCGAATAAAGTCAACATTTATTAATCCTTTGCCAATAGAGAAAGTTTACAGATTGTGCAATCTATATTGTTTGTAACATAGCTTCTGCCTTAACAAAACTTTTGCCCTATGGTTCAGCCCAGTTAAAAACTGCTCAAAATCATCCAACTGAGGCAAGGCAGTTTGAGTGAACTACTCTGCATCTTAAACTTGCCACCATGTAGTTCTGACATTAGTGCTCAGCTCACAATCCTCTTGATTGGATATGAAAACATTCTTGCAGAACATTATATTAAAAATATTTTTACATTGTTGCAAAGTTCAGGAAGTGGTACATCTATGATTTCTTTATTGTTGTAAATACAAAATATAATCAGTTATCCTGGCTGTTGACTAAAGTAAGAGCATGAAACTTTGAAAGAAATCGTGTCCACAATTTGATTTCATTGTTAGTTCAGGAAGAACATCATAGCAGTACATGAAGACCTATTTAACTGTTTTTTCAGTTTTTTTATTGCACCAAAATGTTTCTTAATTACATTTTTCCAATGTAGCGATCGCAGTGTTTATTTCTGGATGTTTTTTCCATAATTGATTTTATTTCAAAATAATCTGTAGCAGATAATCATATTGTGTAATACATTCTGAAAAAAGGGATTTGGAAGCCATGCTTCCTACAAGCTACAAAATAAATCTAGTATTGTGGTATAACGTTACGTGATACTTGGGTAATGGAGTCATAAGTGCAATAACGTAACTCATGTTGATGGTTGCTCAGAAAAATATGTTGTAGGTATTCTGAGTCAATAACTAGTTTCTGTTGTTGATGTCTGTCATCTAAGCTTCATTATTTCCCTGACTGGAAACCACTACAGGGACTGAGGCACTCTTAGGACTTGATTGAGTTGTAGAAAGGCTACATTAGTGTTTCCCTTTTATTAGATGTGCATTGTCCTCTATACAGCATCCCTGTTAATATTCCTTCTGTGTTCATGACAAATCTGGTCTTTGGAGAATTGTCGTAGCACAAATGTATGCAGTGAGATGATGTTATACTCGCTGGATTCCATTGTGATCCTCCCCTTTACTTTTGATACCTGACAGACTTGTTTCTTCACGTACAGCTGAGCTTCCATTCGTAGCCTGCTGAGCTACAGAATGTGGACTGAGTTGAGGTTTTCTTGCTTTTTAGAAAACAAGCAAACACTACTAAGAGTCAGGGTTATCTCCAATTACATAAAACAAATTAAAGATCCGTTGTAAAATAGAACTGACAGTGCTATAGCTCTTATTGCCCTCTTGTTGTGGGTCAGTGCTGGCCCTTCATTTGGCAACTGTCCACATTGGCGTGATTGAAGTCAGGAGCTCATTGTGAGGAGTCGAAGGTGCAGCCCTGTATCCAGTCACTGTGTTACAGCAAGTTGCAGGATTCCAGAAAGTATCCCTCCACGTTACTCTCGACAACAGTTATGATGGCATAAATGTCAGCTAATAATAATAATAATAATAATAATCTTTGCATTTGATATAGCGCTTTTCACGTCGGGAGGACGTCCCAAAGCGCTTCACAGAACACACTGTAAAGTGAATTGACTGTATATTTGTGGGCGAACGCGGCAGCCAATTGCGCACAGCAATGTCCCACAAACAGTCGTAGATTGAAAATGACCAATTTATTATTGTTGTTGGTTTTTGGAGGGATTATTATTAGGCTCTGTGTGGAGTAAGGAAACTTGCCAAAGGTTTCGCCCTGACCTGCCTGGGATTGAACTCAGGTCTCTCGCTTTTAATAGTTTTAATAGTTGACTTTGGAGAGCATTGAAAGACTATGATGGTAGATGTTAACTTGGAGCTAATCAGTTGAGGAGATTTGTAAAGTCACTATAGCTCTAGGGATATGTCACAACATGTGATCTCTTAACATGTGATCTGAGTCACCTTTATGATTTAAAACATATTGAGTCTTCTGTGGTTTTGTGATTTGGATTTATATATCTAATAACAACCATCAGCTGCGATGACGTTAGAAGATCACAAGAGAAGGTTGTTTGGCCCATATAATTACATCTTTCCAGAATACCAACCCCACTGTCTCCCCATAAAAGAATCAAACTATTTCGGATGATTATTACCATCTTTATAAGCAATACTTCTTGATGTTTACCTTAAAATTTCCCTTCATAATCCTGGTCTTATGCCCTCTTATCTTACTGCCTTTGTATATCTCAAAGTACCATTTTCATTTTATTTTCTCTATCCTTTTAGTATCTTATATAGCTCTATAAATTCCCTTCTCAGATGTCTCTCTTTCAAGGTTTAGGGGCTTTAGTTCATCCAATCCTTGCTCATAGTCTATCCCCCTAACATTGTGTAACAGACATAAGTATTCAGTCCTTTGAGAGTGTTCTACAATTTCACTGGATAAAAAGAAGATATTCTAATCTCATTTCCCTACCTTTTCTCTACAAATTAGATCATCCAGAACTGTGCAGCCCGTGTCCTCTCCCGCACTAGGCTCCGTGACCCTATCACCCCCATCCTTACCCAACTCCACTGGCTTCCAATCAAACAGAGGATACAGTTTAAGATCCTGGTCCTCACCTTCAAAGCTCTCCATGGTCTTGCTCCCCCCTACCTCTGTGTCCTCCTAGCCCCCTACCATCCTGTTTGCTCCCTGTGCTCAGCGGGCTCTGGCCTGCTTCACGTCCTCTGCCTTGCTTGCCCCACTATTGACGGGTGGGCCTTCTGCCACTCTGCCCTCACCCTCTGAAACTCCGTCCCGCTGTCTCGCCCCCTCCCTCGCCACCTTCAAGACCCACCTCAAGACCCTCCTCTTCTATCGTGCTTTTGATCTCCCTACTTCCCCCCCCGCCCTGTGATCGTGCACTGAACATTCTCCCTACTGTTCAGAATTTACTGCAATTACTGTATATTTTACTGTATATGAGCCTTATGAGCAATAAGCGAAAATTCAAGGTGACGCAAGAGGGCCAAGATAAAGATTATTATTTTTTAATATGTTGCAGGAGATGGAATGAATTTTAAATATTATTACAAGATTATAATTCTTTCACAAAGCTGCAAATAAAAAACTGTTATCTGGTTCAGCATTTTTGTAATTCCTTTTATAAGAGCATTTGGAAATTTGCACAATATTTGCCAAATATAGAATGATCAAAACCATGAACATGTCTAAAAGATGCAAGGAACATTTGTTTTCTAAAGAGCTCATTTCTCAACTTATGACAGCAGATAAAAACTATTGTTTATTTCCCCCTCTGGTCAGAATTTAACGGCTGTTTTAAATTCTAATCTCGCTGGTACTGATCTTCAGACCCCCTCATTGGGAAAACTCGCTCTTGTCTCGGCCAGTCAGTTAGATGGAGCACTTTATGTCAATGGTGTAGTTCATCTTTGAATTCAGAAGGTGAATTCAAGATGAATTAAACTACATCCAGTTTAGTTTGTTTGGAATTTGTATTGACTGAAACAGTGGCATCAGTTTGTCATCGTTCCGTGGATGATGAGGTGGGTAAAGGAGCACTTTGAACTTGTACTTTATTCCACCTATGCCCAGACCTTTGCTTCCTTCACTTTGCCTAGATAAAATTCTTCACACAGTTCACAGCTCAATGACAGGATGTGCAGGATATTGCAGTCTGCTTACAAAACTGTTATGTTGTGTGAATTTAGCGAATTACACAATCGTGTAAACATCCACCTCCTTGTTCATAGGTATTTGGGATAACACTATTCCATCAACAAGGTGAATGTGTACAGCAACACATTCTGAAAAGGTGTATAATAAGCCATTTTGCCAAATAGGGTAAGGTAGATAAGCAGCATGCTTTACTAATGAGATGAATTTTCACCAAATAACACAGTAATAACATAGTTTGCGTTCACCTACAAAATATACAGTAATTGCAGTAAATCCCGTGAAGCGATTTGAGACTACTTCCCATTGTGAAAGACGCAATATCAAATGCATGGATTATTGAGGGTTATTATATGGGGCTCTGAGGTGAATCGCTTTCTCTGGATGTATAAAATTACCATTTTAACCAGTAGACAAATTCTATGAAATAGAAAAAAATCTGTAATCTGGAAGTTTATTGGGATTCTAGCTCCTCATTTTTGAATTGTGAATTTTTTTGATCCTTCATCTTTTTTAAAAAAATGCTTTTGAAAATGGTTTTGGGGAGGTAGAAATAATATTCTCTGATTATCCTGTTTGCATTTCCCTGGATTGAATGCTTATTGTTTCTTTGATGTGGTCATCGTATGGTTTTTCAACATACTTGAAGATAAGCAAGTGTAGATGTATTATTTCCCATTAGAAACACTCGAGAAACATTTCTGTTTACAAATCAAGTCACATTTGATACCTATTTGAACACTTTGCTGCATCACAGCTTCTTTTAAACTACAGCAGGAGATGATACCGTTTGCCTTCAAGGAAGATGGACAACAAATTTAGGAAACCATTCCCGTCATCTGATGTTGTTGTTCCACCTCTTTCTTGTTCTCCAAGGATTGCTCGTGGTCTAAGGGAGCATGAGTGCTTTCTGCATCTTATTCCCAGCCTGCTATGCATTGTGCTTTCTTTTAGCTTTCATGTATCAGTTTACATTGCCCTGCGTCAAACATGACACGAATAGCTGCTTTCCCTTTCTCCGCTCTGACAGTCCCGGCTCTGTGTGCAGTCAAGCTTTCATGCCCAAGAGAGTTACGGAAGCGCGCAGCACTGGTGATGGCTCACTATCTTGTTCAGCGTTAGTGAAATTACCAGGAGCTTGATTGGATTTATCAGTACAAAGAGCTGTAATATTCAGATTGCTGCCACTAATATTATCTGAGTTTGATCAGTGAAGCATGACCAGCAGTTCATGTTTGACTCTGAAGGGCATCTTATCAGAACACATGAATATAATTTGGGAGAGTTGGGGGTGGGGGTGGGAGGAGAGTGGAATCTGCTGTCTGCTTTCTGTTGGAGGAAAAACAGGAAAATTGCTGTACTTTCTTAGTTTGTTTACAATGACAGTGATCTATTTAATAACATTGTGGCTTTTTTTGATGAGCCTTTTTTGTTTTCATCACAATAAATTTATCTTTATATAACTTGATATTAGTTTTATAAAACAAACATAGTGTTGGTGGGTCGTGCATACATATAGGTTACAAATGCACTTACACTGACTGTTGCCTATGAACAATGCTGATTTTGAATAAAGTAAAGTAAAATGCCACCCACCTAATTGAGAAGCTTTGGTTTGAGATTACAGTAAGCTTGTGCTGTACGGTCTTATGCTACTTTTTGAGTAGCCTGTTATTTGATTAGAGAGCAGTGGAGACCACCATACCGGGTAACTGATTAGAATAAAATACAAACGTGAATGTTTACATTCAGGATCCAGGTAGTATAATTTACACTTCGCTATATTTTAATTTATTAGAATCTTTACATAAATTCTTTTCAAGAGCAGGATATTTTAAATCTGAAGACCTGCTATGGGCTTTGTTTAGAAGCTGCTGCTAATATTTCATACATTCGATACAGCAAAATTCAGACATTCGTAATGCAGACAGTGAGTTTCTGCTGTGCAGTATTTGAATGAGCTGCTTGGTTCACAGTAATAACTGACTGCAGATCACCCAAACCACCCATGCTGTCAGCTGAATCTTGTGTGTTACACAGATTAGAATATTAGTGTCCAGCAGGATGTTGGAATACAAGTATAAGGATCTTCAGGACAGCTTTGGTTTGCACTGCATCAAACTCAGGGTAATGTAAAGTGACGTTTTGAAAGGAAAACTTCTGTAAATGATAGGTCCATCAACCTATTTTGCCTGTCGCATTTTGCCGATCCAATTTAAAAAAAAAGTGTAGTCAGTAAGTGGGTAAAAAAAAGTGTAGTCAGTAAGTGGGTCCACCTAACCACAGCCTGATGTGATCTACACAAATATCTGCCTTAACAGTCACTTGCAGTGTGCCCCAGAGCTCATCCTAAGACCTCCCTTTTCCTCATATACATTCTTTCTCCTTCTGATGTCATCCGCAAGCATAGGGTCCATTTCCACATGTACGCAGATGACACCCAATTCTTATCGGTTTGCTTCAACCCACCACCCCAACACCACTGCTTTTCTGACAGACTGCGTGACATACATCAAGTCCTGGATTGCATTGATGCTTAACTCAAAACTGACAAAACTGAAGCTATTCTGCTCAACTCCCAATAGTACCTCCTGACCTCGGGCACTGAGTAAATCAGCCTTCACTAGGTAGTACACAATCTCAGCGTTTTGTTTGACCTCCATCTCTCCTTCAAGCTTTCAGCCAGGCACCTCGCTAGCCTTCCTAACTCTGCCCTCCACAAATTCAGATTATCCAAACTCCACAGCCGGCATCCTCTCCTGCACCAGGTTCTCCGTGTGCATCCCTCCCTTGGCACAGCTGCCTCCTTATCTCCCAGTTGATCGACTTTCAGATTCTCATCCTTAACTTCAAATGCCTCCATGGACGTTCCCCTCCTCACTATATGAAAGTTGTTACATAAGTGCAAGTTCTTGTTGAAATTGGTTGATATTTCTACAGTAAACGTGAGAATATTATTGTGTAGTTTTTGTAGTTGTTGTTATTTGTTCATGTTTATCATGCTTTCTTTCTAGTTTTTTACGTTACTTCTATTAGATTATAAATACTATTTAGTTTTTCCCACAAAATACACAGTCAATCCAGTTTACAATATATTTTGTGAAGCATTTTGAGACCTTGAAGCGATGTGATAAGATGCTATAATATCAAGTGCAAGGATTATTATTATTTTCGGAGTGATGAAGTCAGGATGCATCGAGTCATATTGTACCAATTGCATTAGTTGTTCGATAGCAGAGCTTTGTGTATGCATCATAAACATATGTGAAGAGCTCAGTTCTCGATCTGCAGACTCCTAGGGATATTCTGTTCTGCTCTCTTTTAACATTAGAAACATTAAAGTGGATCAGCAAGATATCTGGACTCTTTTAATCTTCAATTGTAAGGTTTAAGAAATTGGCTTTGCACCAGTTTCAGTTACATCTCAAGCACAATAAGAACACAACTCAAAAGGAATCTTGTAACAAAGAAGAAAGAACTTTAATTTTTATAGTACCTTTATCATGCTGAAATGTCTCAAAGTACACGTAAATATTGTCAAGTGACTGTTATTGCAAGCAAATTTTCTTAGTCATTTTGTGCACAGCAAAGTCCCACAAACAACCATGAATTGAATGATTCAGCAAGAGACATTCTCTTTTTCAGTAGTGTCATGGGATCTCGGTTTTAACATTTTATCGGGCGGATGACATCTCTTAATGCAGCATTTCCCCATTACTGCACCAAAATATTACTGACAGACTGTCAGCTTCAAGTCCCCACCAAGCATAGAATGCCAAATTCTTCTTGGCTTGGCTGCAGTTAATTGTGATTCTTGCATTGCTGTGAACCAGAACCTGTTTCATAATGACACAAGATATGCTGTTTAACTGCATTGTAAATGAAATTACTAGGCGTTTCTCTTCTTCTGTAAGCAGTTGTAGAATTGGATCAGCATTGATTGGTAGTGTTCAATATATAACTTCCTAAGAATGAGAATAAAAATCAATAATGTGCTCCATTGAGCCTTAAAGTAGTTTGATTTTTTTTTAAAACATTTTTTTTTAGCTGTGTTCTTCCAGGAATGAACTTGTAATTCTCAGCCGATTAGATTTAGTTGGTACTTTACTGATTGCTGCAAAGAAAAAAACCCTGATTCACAGACAGACAGTCTATTACTCTTATATGAATGCTGATGTTCAAATCGCTCTACAAGGTCAATTTGGAGCAGTGTACAGGAGCACCGTTTTGTTCTTACACAAGTGGTCCACATTCATTGTGAAATTAATATATCTGAAATAAAACTCTTTTAGCTGTTTTAAATATGTGTTGCTGCTTTCGAACACTTATGCAATACATTGTCCAACTTCTAAATCAAGAAGAAAGGTATCAGTTCTGTCTATTTTCTATTTTTTTCCTCATCTTAATTGGAACAGACACTCCTCCAAGCAGATAAATGCATCACCTGTTGTATTGAATCATAAAAGTCAGGATGTTCTCAGGTTTGATCTGTGGTCAGTGAGATTACTGAAGGCTACCTATGTGTGTGAACCATGCTGCAGCAACAGTCTGCACCTTCAGGAAATTAGAGAAGAAAATTGGAAGGGGATTTTTAAAAAATAAATTGCTTAATTGGTCAGGTTTTTAAAGTGTCTGTTTGCTTGCAGCTGTATCTCATCCCATTCTGAATTGCAATGAAATGTTGAAATTAGATGTTTGCATTCGATTGTTTTCACAGCCACACACATTTGAAGGCATAACACACTCTGTTTGACAGTCATCGATCAGCATGCACTGTTTCTTCAGAAAAGTTTTTTTCCCCCCCTCAGTTTGCCAGCCTGTTAGGTGTGTTCCCTGTCCAAGTCACTAGCTTGCATTGGCTGTGGAAAGTGCATTTATGTGTGAAAAGATATGAAATTCTCCTTAAATTCAAACAATAAAACATTTAATTTAAATTTTAAAAATGCACATATGACTGAACACTTTTTTTTATCAGTTTTGTTGCTGCTATATGCTGTAATCTTGTGTTGTCATGCTGGATTCTCCAGAACATGTGCATTACAGCAAATGCTACATTTGTTATAGTGCGATCTTTTGCAATAAGTGCTTGAATGCTTTTAAATTTTGTAACATAATGTTTGCAAGCCTGGTAAATTACCTTGCAAGAATAATTAGGATCTGAAAATTATCATGTAATAGCTTGCTTATTAATACACTACTAAGTTGCATCATCCACAAATATGACATGAAGACCATATGTCTGTTCTTTGTGGGAATAGCTTTACCTTGTCAGAACCACATTTATTTAAAAGTGTAAATGTGAAGGGAGGAGGGGAAACCCTCGAAAATAGCGTGTGGGTTTTCTGCAGATATATCCTGCAGTTATGACATGGAGCTGTAACCTATATAGAAGCCAAGACACTGTCTGACCAGCAGTCAGGAGATAATGGCCATATTTTTAAGAAATGTGTTCTCTGAATACTGTTCCCTGTCTTCATTTGTCATAAACCTGCTGTGGAAGCTGTGATGTATAGGACTGTCATTACAGATGTATTGTTAGAGGGTTTCCACAAGGTTCTTCATGCACTGCAATTAATTTATTGCAGTAAACAATATGTATTGCGCTCACTGCAGCAAAGTGGATTTTTTAATGAGGTGGATGTTATTACTGCAATAAATCAGTGCAAACTTGTAATGTATAATTCAATGTGTGTATTCCCACTGTTACTTCACTGAATAAGCCGATAGTGCATCAATGTCAGCCTAGAGCTCAAAAAATTCTCCAGACCATTTTCTCACTTGGTATCTAAATACGTTTCTTTCATTTGCTTGTAAATAAATGCACTTTAAGACACAATGAGAATGCAGCACCATATGTTTAATTTTTAAATTACATTTTCCCCGTGTAGTAGCCAAAAAATATATAGTTTCTATAGTTCCCAAATAGTATGTTGGCCCTATAGATCTGTGTGTGTGCTTGTATTTTAAAATACAAACTAAAATCACTTGGTTAGCTGTATGTTTCTAGGGAATAAACCAATTTAAGATTGATCTATTTGAAGCTTACTTGTATATTTTTTCAAATCAATTGAATTAATGTGTACATTGCGTGGTATATAAACAAAGCGATTGCAAGTATAGCACATGCTTGAAAACCTCCATTCAATAGCGAGTGCATCCAGTGCTGAATACATCTGTACACAAACTCAAAATATTTTAAGAATTAAGTGATCAGAACCCCTGTGATTTTATTTCAGGACACATACTTCAGATATCTGGAGTTGCATCTGGTGAAAGTTAGCATTTCTTACGTATGTGGAGTAATTGTTAGTTTTTTACCTGGTCACTTAAAAATACTTTTTTTTGCCAAAAAGCAAGGAAAATATTTCCTCTTGGCACCGTAAGTAAGATATAACTTCATCGCTGCCAGTTGTGCTGCTATATTGAAGGAAGGCAGTGTAGCGGCTCCTGAGATGCATTTTGCAAGCTTAAAAAAATTACTATTTCTAGCACTTATTGATTGACAGGAGTCTGCCTGATGAGTACATATTTAAAAGCATTTGGATAGCACCTGTCAACTAACCCTCCAACAAGCACTGTCATGAGAACAAATGAAGGTCAGGCCTGCAGATCTGGTCAGCCGTCCTGGCTGAAGTATTCGAGAACAACTGTATAAAATGAAGTACGCATTTGCTGTTTTCCTGCCCCAGTGAGCCAACTACAGCATTACCACGTTTGTAAAGCATTTTTTGCTCCTTGTGTTAGATGGTTTTAGGTGACTTTATACATTTCCATTTCTTAAGCATTATTGGCAGTTGACGTCATTTTGTTGTTTTTATAGAAACCAATTTAAAGTGAGAATTTGAAATTCTTTGCAAATTCCTTCATTTAATCCTCTCTCCCGAGCTTCTGACATCCTCCCAGGTTTTTGGTTGTCTGATTATAAACCCTCAAATAAGATGGTCGTCAAAAAGAAATAGTAATATCCCTAGTAATATCCAAAGGTTTTCTAGAGAACAATAACTACTTATTGAAGGCGACCTTCATTTGACCAAAAAGCAGGCAATCCACTGTTGTTTGGAAATATCATATAGACATTAACTAATGTTACTGCAGAATTTGCATTGTGTCGAACACAGTGTCATAGTGGAGATTAACTACTGTCATAAGACAAAAGTCTTCCCTGCTCGCATCACTAAATAACTGATGTCAGTCACACCAAGAGTACGTGTTATAGTAGGTGCTATATTTGGCCCCGCATCTTGGGTTAGAGAGGAGTAAAAATAGCTAGCAATCCTGTTCCTAGCAAAAGGCAGTGACCTCTGACAGTCGTGCATGTGGTTGTATGGCTGGTGAGGGCAAAATCGGACTTAGCTGTGATGATCCCTTAGTCATGTAGCCTGCCGACGCTCACCATCTAGTCTCATACCTGATGAAAGTAACTTAGACGGAGCACCACAATTAGTCAGTGCCTGTGGTGTTGATTCTCAGCCTTTAGGAGAGGAAGCAAAGAAGAGGAGTAAAATCTGTATTGCAGACAGCAATTCTGAGTAAAAAAAAATCCTTTTAAACAATTTTATAGTGAACAAAGATCAAGCCACTGTAATATTATTTTGTAAAAATAAATCTATTTCTATTGACCTTCATGGTATGCCATGACATTTTCAGGAGAATGACTTGGATACCGGTAGTGTATGATCAAATTCAATTCACTGAATCTGTAAACATTCTGCACAACCTCATTACAATCTGCTGTTCGAAAATCCCAGGCAGAGAACTTGGTCAAAAGTGAGTTATCTGATTTAGAGCACCCCGTTTTCAGAATTGGAATCTTAAACATCCACGTGAACAGCCAGATGGGACCTCGGTTTAACATTGAATCTGAAATAAGGCATCTCTGTCAACGTAGTACTTCCACAACACTGCACAGGATAAATAAGAAAGTACACTGGTAAAATAAGCTAAGTAGCACAGGGCTGTGCAACTGATGGTACTGATGAGTGCCACGAAAATGCCAATTCGGATCTATTGTTTGTACCACAGGCCCTGGTGGCTTTGTTTGAAAAAGAATGGCTGCTGTGCACTGTAATTTTTAAAGGTTTTGTGTGTTCAATTTTTCATACGGTTGGTTGCTGAGTTATAATAACATTAGTTATGCAGTCTGTTGGAGATAGTGTCATTGGAACTTAGCCTGTGATTAAGGTGATCCATGGCCCTTCTGCACGGTCCGTAAATTCAAACTGAAATAGAAGCAATGTGGAAAGAGGATAGGCAGCAAAGATAAAGAAAGGAGCAGGCCAGGGGAGAAAATAAAATAAAGATAGATACAGGAGAGGAATCAGGCTAGAAAGAGATGAAGGCTTTGATGGAAATGAGCTTGCCAGTTGACAGCTAGCCACAGAGGAAAGGAGAAATATATGCAGTATTAGGATTGAACAATCTAATACTGAACAATAGTTCTGGTAGAAGCGCACGAGGGCTACTATCCACTGCTATATTAAAATAAAATGTACCTAGCATAGAAAATTAAATTGATTTGTAAATGCCTTTTTCTGTGCTGAGCTTGTTGATCTTAACCAGGTCAGCACTAAAAGTGCTACAGTTGATCTTAGTGGACCCTGGACAAGGAATCAAAAAATCAGCCAATGATCCTACACTGTCCAGTGAGCTCTGTTGCAAAACTAGACATTTGGGAGAGCAGGATCTGGCTCATTTGTTATACTTCTCCACAGTCAGAGCATTCTGATACTTATTGTAAAAGGCTCAAAGATGAAGTATGGCCACTTGAGTAAAATAGTAGGGAACTATACCCCAGTGTAAGTTAGCATCTTCAGACAAGGAGGAGACAAATAAAAAAGGCAAAGGGAAATTTGCATATAGAGTGTTTTGTATTCATTTCCAATGCATTCTGTGTATTAAAGAATAACTCAAATGTATTGCTGAGAATACTCCCATTAAAATACTACAAAAAGTAAGTCAGCGTTTCCAAACACATATCCTTTTGAAGGGACTTTGTTTAAAAACAAAGACCCTTCTGAAGTGAACTGAACTGAGCAGAGTGTGACTACAGTTCTGCTCACTTAGTCATATTTCATTTTAAAAACTTATTCTGTATTTAAATTATATTGATTGTTAAACATTGGAATACCTTGTACTGCAAGGACACAGCAGCTCACACTTAGTGTGTGATTAACTAATAATAATGATGATCATCCTTGCATTTGATATAGCGCTTTACCGCGTCATTGAGATGTCTCAAAGCGCTTCACAGAATATACTGTAAAGTGAATTGACGGTGGAGTTTGTGGCTGAAATGCTGCAATTGTGTCATGTTCCCCTCAAGTCAAAGCATTCATTTTCTGTTTCACCCAAAGAACAATATTATCTGTAAAGGATTGTTGAAAAAAATGTGCACAATAGTTGTTTGCATTCTTCAGGTTAAAATAATTGATTAATAAGGTTGTTTTCAGTGTATAAAATTAATTCGAAAATGAGTTGATGGAATATGAATATTGAGTGGAGCACTTGTTTCTTGGAATTCTCTGTTCTGAAAACATGCATCTTGCATTTCCTTTGCTAAAAAATTGTCATTGTCTGTGAAGTATCTTTGATGTCGAAGTGATGATACCTAGATGCTGTTCAGAAGTCTAAGAGGAGTTGTATGCCAATGTCATGCCAATGTTTCATAAAAATTACTTGTCATTGGTAGCCATCTTATATCAGTAGAATGCTGCACATCCAGCACATCAATCAGTAGGTGTGTCAAGTAACATCAGAAGTGAAATACTTAATACTTATGTAATCCATCAAAGTGCAGTGGTAAAGTTCTGACATTTAATACTGCAGGATAATAGGGGTTCCATGGTTTTATCAGACTACACTTTATTTCAAAAAAGAAGCACACAAAGGCAAACTAGTTTCAGATTTGTTGTGGTAATAAAATAAAACAAAAGCACCATTGGTAGTCTGAAATAATGCACAACTTTCAAAATCTATTTTGATAGGAAGTTCCATTCAACGTTTTATGCTAATAAACTAAGATGTGACTCAAAATAAATACAGTAGTTCTGATCGAAAGTCATATGCAACCTTCAAACCATACATGATTTTGTTCTTGTGCATTGAAACAGGCTCCTTGCCAAAACCTGTCAATGTTCTGTGCTTATACAAATACTTTTACTAATGACTAAAACAGAAATAACTAGTAAATATAGTGGAATAATTTATATACAGTCTGAGGTGGTTTATTTTTTTGCAAGGGAAGCTGTAATTGGAAACATGTTTTTGGAAGGACTTCAGCAACGTCTACTATAATTTGTCAGTGTTAGCTCCATTCTGCTTGTGTTTTACTGGGATGTTATGCTGAGCTTTCACGTATAAAGTTGACTGTTTTGCATTGACAAATGGGACTAAAACTTCAATGCGTGCTATAAGTGAGTTCATATTGCATTTTACCCATGGCCTCAATGGATAGAGTGGTCCTAGCTAGACAAGCAGCAGGAAGCTTGCCAGATAGTCCTTTCAATGGCAAGTTACTACCCCAATGCAGACTCTGGGGTTTCCAAGCCTTGACTTTCTCCAACCTGTGCCTAATACTCTCCAGAATTAAGTAGCAAGGTCCATCCCTCCAGGAAGACAATGTGCTGTCCATTCAAGACACTGGGACATGTTCATGTAAACATACGTGGAACTCTCAGTCTGGTTTCTAATGGATTTAGTATAGTAATGTGTTTCTGCATTTGTCTGACCAAAACAAGTGCAGACATTTTACTGAGCCAGACTTCAGTCCTACAAGTATTTATTTGTGCATTATAATATAAAAGATTTTGCAGGAAATCAATGGAACCAAGAAACCTTGGGTATGAGTGATGTCCAAAAATATTTTACAGAAGAGGGGATTAGCTTGTTTGTGTGTTTGTGAGTGCATGTTACTATATGAAAATGGAAGTTAATAAAATATATTCTGACTTGTTCAATCTCTCTGGAGTTATGTGCATGCATGCAGAAATGTTTGTAAATCGAGAATTCAATTTCTCAAAGTAGTAAAACAAACTTACAGTTTGTATAGTCTGTAATTGTAATTTTAATATCAGCAATAGAACCAGTAGATAACCTCATAGCAAATGTGCGAACAGGTTTTTTAAAACGTTTTTAAAAGACAACCATTTTGATTCTTTTATTCCTTCTCCCTTCGTTCTTGTAGCCTATTGGAGCCCTTAACCCCAAAAGAGCAGCCTTCTTTTCTGAGCGGCATGAAACTTGGGAAGATGATCAAGTTCCCCCTTTCCACTATGGGACTCATTATTCCACGAGTAGCTTCACTCTTGCGTGGCTGTTACGAATTGTAAGTACAATGACTGTAAAATTTAAAGCAGCTTCATTCACTCAGAACATTAATGTGTCTCTTCCACTGAAAAAGCACCAGCAACAGTCCCTTGATTAAAGCTGGATAAAATGGCACAAAGCAGACATAAATCCTCTACATAAACTGCAGTACTTAAGCTAATTCCAAGTAATTACTCGTACTTGATTTTTTTCAAATTAGAATGTATTTTAAGATCATTTAAAATTAATTTCATAGCTACTTTTTAGCACATTTATGCATAATTGGGTGCTAATTGGAAAACACTGCACATAAAGTATTCCCTTAGAATAATTTACAGTTAACTGTAAAATTCCTTATGACGTGAAGATTTGTGTAGAAAGAAGGTGTTAAAAATATTTTATTCAGTAGCACATGAAATTATTCTCACATCAGAACATATTTTTATGGACTATACTGCAGTTGGGTAGTTATATTTGCAAATCACCTGTATGTTTAATAAAACAGCAAACGGTTGGAAAACCTGAACTTCATTATTAAAGCAGCAACAAATAAGCTTATTTCTGTTATTCATGACTGTTCTATAATCCATAATAGCTTGACTTTCTTTTGTTGAAGCTCATTAATCCATTCAGAACAAGATATCCTTGAAAATGTTCACATATACTGTATTCTATTATCTAAAATTATTACCACAATCAAATATCGTAACACGTAAAAGTGTTCAGTTAGACATATTTACATATCTACAAGCTATGTATTCCATATAGTCCCCCCTCCCCCCCCCCCACACACACACACACAGATGTACACGGAGACATTGGGGTACATTCATGAATTCCTGAAATAGTCATGAAAATGTTGATATGACTGAGGGTGTGAGGTTAAATGATGTGTTTTAAGGATGAAGGAGCCTGTTAAGAGAATTATTTTTGTTGGAATGTCATTTCTGACAGTATATAAACCATAACCTGAATCAGCTTTTTTATCTATGTGTTGGATTATAACGATGAACTTTCAGATATAAAGCATGTGATGCCTCTATAAGACATAGTTATGTTTTGATAACTGTTTGATGAAAGCTACTGTTGCAGTTTGCAAAGAATAAAAAGGGTCTGACTCCACCTCGTATTGACCAGATGAACATCTCACTGCTCTACTGGTTGTAAGGTGCCTTAGTTTGGACAGCCTCAAACCGGATCCTATTGTGCACAGGTTCACAGAATAAAATGTAGTCATTATGTAGAACTGAACTAACCATCTGAGGGTGACTCGCTGCAGTGGGAAATGTTGATGTAGTGAGGAGTGATATTCTGAGATTGAGGTTAAGGTATGTTGTAAACTCAGAGCTGTAGTTCTCAAATGTCATCTCTGAAATGCAACTGGTCACAGATGACCAATATATATTATGATGTTGGATTGGTTTTCTCAGTGGGGTTGGTGTGGGAGAGAGAGGAAGGAAAATATTTCATAGAGCTTTAACTACTTAGCAGTTTTACCTGTGGTTAGTCACTTTCCAGGAGACTAAATAAATTGACCTTTCCTTTGCCTTTTTTTTACTGTGTAACAGCTCACAATAATATAATTTGCAGCCAATGGATGTAGCTGATTGATATTCCACATTGCATACTCCCAAGATAATATTTAAAATCCCTCACTATGTTCCGTGAGCTGATCACCCCCATCCTCGCCTGGCTTCACTGGCTCCCCATGCCCAAGAGGATTCAGTTTAATATCGTTGGCCTCATCTTTAAAACCCTCCACCATCTTGCTTTGCCTCACCTCTGTGACCTAAAACCTTATCGCTCCCTCCGCTCAGCGGGTACTGTCCTGCCCCTTCCTTGGCTCTTTCAAGATCTGCCTAAAGACCTTCCTCTTTGACCGTGCCTTTGGTCATCTTCTCACCACCACCGCCATCCCCTCCACCCCTCTTGACTCCAACCGGCAGCTCTAGTACAAACAACAACAAAATTACATTTATAGAGCGCCTTTCACGTCCGGAGGACGTCCCAAAGCAAACCTTAGACTGTCTAGTGCCTTGGGATGTCCTTCCAACGTGAAAGGCACTATATAAATGCAATTGGTTGTTTAAGTTGTTGTTAATGTAGATAAAATTTATCTTTTAAACAAAATACATTAAAATCTCACATTTACTAATTTTTCATTCCTGCTGTTGTCAACTACATTCATATTTTCAGCAGTTGCAAGGGTGGAACAGAATGGAGTTCAGTTGACAGAATGTATAATTCTACTGAGCTGTACCACTTTGGACCTGAATTTGAATTTCACCCGTGGCTAGTTTTTAGATTTTGCGCATTCTCAGCCAGGCTGTTGAAGGTGATGGTGTAAATTCCTCAAATTGAATTAACTGGGAGAAGTTTGTTTTGCAATGTAAGACACCAAATAAGGCAAATTGCACCTTTGAGGCCGCAACACTGAGCAAGTTGATGTGTGTCAGACATGCTGTGGAGAACATCTGTAAACTGACTTCTCCACTTGTGTCAATTTTCACTGAGGTCAGATATCATCAGTTTGTCTTTTCAACAACTGAGGAAATTAATCATGATATTCTGTAATAAATATTGCATGGTAGACTATTAACAATGTTACTCTATTATATCTTGTCCTGCGCAGGAACCATTTACCACCTTCTTTCTAAATCTACAAGGAGGGAAGTTTGATCACGCTGACAGAACTTTCTCTTCCGTGTCCAGAGCGTGGCGCAACTGCCAGCGAGATACGTCTGATGTAAA
Organism: Callorhinchus milii; assembly: GCF_018977255.1. NCBI lineage: Eukaryota > Metazoa > Chordata > Chondrichthyes > Chimaeriformes > Callorhinchidae > Callorhinchus > Callorhinchus milii. The sequence continues at coordinate 23,371,014 of NW_024704742.1, read as the reverse complement.
GGTATGAAAGAATCTGTGCTCGTTTCCATAGGAAATTGTCCTGTGCTAATATGAAGAAAGAAAGCTAATTGGTTCTAAGAGTAAAACATTCATAAAGACAGAGCCATCAGTTTCTTGTGCATTTATCAGAACCTACCCAAGCTTCAGGTGTGTGTATTTAGGTGGCAGAGGATGCATTCTTTTGTGTAAGTTAATTATGATCAAATATCAGATTGTGTAGAGATAGCATTCAGGCTTTTTGAGTCTTCATATAGATATCCGTTTTATGCTCAGTTAAATCCCATTTCTAATATTTCAACTTACAGAAAGAAACCTCATTATAGTGTGGTGGTTGGGTCCAATGTTCCAGACTCAGTGTTCTAAGTGAGGGTGAAAAATGTCTGACTTCTGAGGTTGTCTAGTCATCGCTGTGATCACATCCTGTAGGTCGTGCACTGTGTGCAGGAAGTGCCGTGAACGTCACTTAGCACAGGAAGGGACATTGTGGATGCTTCTGACACATGCATGCAATGTGCAGCAAGTGATATTCATGGTGATCTGACCACCCCCATTTTTTATCGGGTGGGAAACAGGCTAGTACGTGCAAGAAGCCAGATGTGCTGCATTTCCAGTCAGTGCAGGTCCACAGTAGAACTGTGCTGTAAACAGTGCTAAAATTAAAGGGTTAGGAAGTTTATCAGAGGGTTATGGAGAAAAGGCAGGCAAATGGTATTGAGTTACAGATCAGCCTTGATCTAAGAAAATTCAATAAACCAAATTGTCTCGTCCTTTTTCTATGTTCCTATATGAAGCTGATAGATTGGGGTATCAAGCAACTCAGGATTGTAGGGATATGAACAAATATACAGTTCTCCTACCAAACTGCCTGGTATATGGTTTCTTAAGTGCAGCTGATAATCAATGATCTAAGGACGATAGTCGGAAAAAATTGGGACCTGTATAAAATGATGCGTAAACCCAACTATATTTTGCACCATGTGTAAATGCAGAGTGAGTTTCAGGTACCTTATTACATAATTAACAACCAGTGAAAAGGATTTTAGCACTTTGAGACGTCTTGAGGACCTCACAGGTCACTCTATCAAATATAAGGATTATCATTTCTAACTACATAATTAATAAATTATTTTCATTGGGTATTAGATAATTAAGGGCACCTGTACTTCCCTCTGTCCAGGTGTTTACACACGGCACATAATACAACTGGTGTTTACATATGACAGTATGTATTTTGGCAATATTGGATCATCATCTAACAGTTTAGGAGTAAGCCTCTGATTTGATCAGGCTCCCTATATCAGGCTTCCAATCACGTGTGTCAAGTGCTTTGAGATGTCTTCCTGATGTGAAAGGTGCTGTATAAATATAAATGGTTCAGTGAATTGAACAGCAGAAAACAATTTCATTAAAACGTTGAGTGTGGTTGATTTTTTGGGGGGGATTTTGTTTTTTCCCTTCAAAAAAATAATAATTTTGGTCACTCACTCCATGACTATTTGTGGGACAGTGCTGTGCGCAATTGTCTGCCGCGTTTCAACCACAAAATATACAGTCACTCCACTTTACAGTTTATTCTGCAAAGCGCGTTGAGACGTCTTGAAGAAGTGATAAGGTTCTATATATATCAAATGCAAGGATTATTATTATTGATGTGAAAGTGATCTGTTTATCTGCATTCATGTTTTCAGAGCGACAATCTGCTGTCCATTGTGAGGTTTATTTGTAGATTAAAGTGCCATATGGATTTAGCACATTTGGTGTCTTTCCCTGACACAGCCTGTTTATTTCCGAGTATATGGAATATCCAGTTTATGCGAGGGTAACAACACCAGGAAGAATCCTCTGTGATCTTTTTCTTTTCGAAAGGCTTTCTTGATTGATTATTTTGATTTGTTCAAATATCAGTTAGCTGCTTTTGCCTGGAGGCCGAGGGTAATCAACATTGCAGAGAATCACATGAATTGGCTGCGGAGAGAGTTCATGCCAGTAGGTATCGCACTTTAATGAAGAAAGCTGAAGCATATGTGTGGTCACAACCAATTCATGTCTTCATGCTATGAAAGCCTTGGGGTTCATGATCAAAGCAAAGGCCTAATCCTTACATTGCTGTACTGGGATATAACCTTTGTTTGAACCTTTGTGAATGTTCAAGTAGTAGTTTCTTTTAACAAATTAAAATTAATTGTTTTTAATGGTATTTTACTTTGGGGCTTTTTTTTGTAATGAATGTTGCCTTAGTCTGTAATATTTTCCTAAATTTGAAAGATGTGGAGTTGACAAGAGTCTCCCTGTTTCCTAAAAAAAGTCAATTAATTTTTCATTTTACCATAAAGTATCTACTCTTGCTTTTACTTAAATCCAAAACACATGGTATTTTTCCAGTGTCATGTTTTTCATCCTAAACATAAAACATAATCGGTTGTAAGGTTTTTAGAACTGTGACTAGAATCCATATTCGAGCAAGCCTTAAGAAAATATTCTTGTGTTCCTTCTCAGTGGGAGTTTTGCAAAGAATTTGTGTTGCGGGTTTAAGGAATATAGGAGCAATGCAGTTCACAAAAACAATCTGATGGATCAAATTCATATAAATGAGAATTATATTGATTTGCCAATAAAGATGAAATGAACAGAATTGTAGATCTGTTCCTGTTTTACACAGATAATCTTTGGTTACTCTGAATTTGTTTTTCTAATTAATTGCATACATAAATCAGTGGGATGAAATTTTAAAACAACTGGATTTTTTTCATAAATAGTGTTTAAGCACAGTAACCAGTATAATAGATTTTATCTTACATGACTTCACCCTCTTTGCTCTTCCCCTCTTCCCTACAACACAACAACAACAACAAATTACATTTGTATACCACCTTTCAAGTCGGGAGGACATCTCAAGGTACTAGACAGTTGAAGATTTGTTTTGAAATCTGGTACTGAACTTGGCATTCAAGGGAAAGCGGAGCCACACAATGTATAGTATCCGTGAGCCCATTACCTGCATTCTTGCTCGGCTCCGCTGACCCCCTATCGCTCAACAGATCGAATTCCAGATTCTCATCCTCGTTTTCAAATGCCTCAATAGTCTCATCACACCCAACCTCAGTGATCTCTTGTAATCCTACTGCTCGACCGTGCTCTCTGATCAACAAATATTGCTCAGCATCACGCTGTCAGCCTGCACCACTCTACATTAGATGGACAAGCTTTCACCCATTCTAACTCTTTCTCTTGGAACCCCATCCTGGAGTCCCACCTTTGCCTATTCCCTCCCTACCTTCAAAATCTGCTTTAAGACCTGTCTCGGCCTACCCTACCACCCCCCTGGACTCCTGGTCGGTTGTGCAAAGCGTTTTAAGACGTCCCCCCCATTTTGAATGTAAATTGTTGTTGAACAACTTTTCATTTGTAGGTGTCAGAATGTTCCCTTTTTGTTCTGCCTCACCACTAAATTAAAAGTGTTGCTCAATATGGAATTTAAAAAAACAAAATCTCCATTGTTCTCTTTCCTCTCATCCTTCAGGAATGATTGACTGAAAATCGTTGATGAAGGTCTTGCCTGATATTCAGTTTGGTTTATTCTGATCCAATCTGGTCCAGTCACGACTTTCTATTGGATTCTAGAAGTTCCTCAGGGCTTTACAAATTTGAAACATTACGACATATTCTGAAATAAAATAGAGTAATATATTAATTGAGGTACTAGAACAAATTATTAGTACACCTTTCACCCTTAATCGCTTGTTTAAATTGTACATACCCAACCTAGTGCACATTTTGTTTCACACAACATCCATATCTTCATTTAAACTTTGACTTATTTTAGGAAGAGCAAAGACAAGGGAGGTCAGAGGTAGATGCAGTAACATTAATCTATAAAGTCTTAAAGCACCTTCATGCTGACTGGCTTCACTTTTGTGTGCCCAAGAGTTACTGCTGGTCCCTGACCTGACAATTAATCTTCCACTTTCTGCTCTTGCTGTTTTTATTCAGCTACTATTTGCTGAACATGAATTTTCAATGGAATAGATCACTTCAAATAATTATGCATAGTGTGGCCTGGAAAACGAAGCAAAAGATGTTGGTCTCATTAAGAACCACCAGTTTATCTTCATTAGTTATCCTCAACAATCCCATGAGTCAGTCAAGCAATTAGTGTGTCAGTCAGAAACCGCCTGTCCCTTTAAGAGGCTTTAGTCCTAATTCCTGTGATTTCCCATTTCCATGTCCTATTTAATCTTTCTTTTCCTCCACCTCCCACACACAGGGTTTAAGCATTTTCTGTTCCTTTGCTCCTGTTATTCACACGAGTTGCATTTGATCGCCCCTGTGAGGAAGAGACACGTTCATATTTTCCTTTAGTCAGTACATTGTCTATTTTAGGCTTTTGTTCTCAAGAATTTTTTTATCCTTAATCCACGATCTGAATATATATTCAATTAAAGATAATTGTTTTTTCACTAAAATGTATTGTGTTAATCAGCAGAATTAGAAACGCCTAACCCTTTAGTTAATCATGAGCCCACTGATGTAATTCTGGTAGTGCCATTCTCACAACACTAACTATTTTGCCAAAGTTGGGAACATAAAACTACCTTCTGTAGATAGACAGCATCAGTGACTATGACATGTGATTGCTTTCCTCTAGCCTCACAAGTTTACAATAGGTGTAGATCTTGGCAGAGGATAAGAAAGAAGAGGAGGTATCAACATTAAATGCACATTCTCCAAGCAGATGGGTCTGCAGTTTAATCAATGCCAAAGTTATAACTATCATATTCAATGGTCTGTCCCTTTGGAACATGAGACAATACCAGCAAGATCCTGAAGATAGAGGCTGAGATAAAATAAAAAGCCATAAGGAAACAATATTGCAGAATATACATCCTTGTCTTCTGAAACAGATATCTGTTAACCTCCTGTATGTTGTTACACTACCCAATTTCACTTTATTTGACTTAAAGCAGAGTAAAAGCCCGGATGACTAAATCTCGCAAACACGAACATGAAAACCCCTTCCTTATAGATAGCAAATCCAAACAAAACCTTTTTATAGGAAGCAGAATTTATTTCATAGCTATTTGGAATTCCTACATCTTGAGAGGGAATGTAAGCAGAGTCTCCATGGGGCTGAACCTCTTCTGAGGAGACACGCTTGTCAAAGCGCAGTTACTCTATGGTGAATGAGGTGTAAATATATTTCGCAACCCTCCAACTTAACAAATAGGACAGTCCTAGCTGGGTGAGCCTTTCATGCTACGAAATTGTTCAGTTAGATTCCTTATTTCACACAGACTGTTTAGGAAGAAATGTTATCGTCAGATAATGAAATTGTAAGCAGTTAGAATTCCAACTGCTCTGCAAACCTTACCACAATGCTGCAATTCCTACCAGCAAGGATGTAGTCAAAAACAAGCCATGCTCCTTGATAAATCAATCAGACCAAGAATCTGAGAGATGATCTCAATTTTGAAAACATTTTATATCTCCCACTTGATGTAATGGTATACTAATGACCATGTCAAATTTACTAGGGATGGACTAAATAAGGAAAAACTATCTGTTCACCTGGTCACAGCTAATCACAAGGGTCATTCTATAATTCTTTCCATTTGTCATTAATTGCATATTTAAGAGCATCTGTAATTCTCTCTGTGTAAACATATAGTTTACACAAGTTATAGAATAGATGCCCCAGTGTCGAAATCAATATTTAATTTCTTCCTGCTCTGTTTAAAACTGAGGTGAATGCTGATTCGTTCTGATGGCGTGGAATGCTTACTCACTATGAAAAGAGCCAAAAAATCCAAGCTAGCTGGGTCCTATAGAAATAACACCCCGATAAATATGTCACTGAACAAAACCTGGGCTGTCTGTTGGTAGAATATATTTTACACCAGCTATACACGTTTTACAGGTTGGTGCCCTCTTGACTTTCAAGCGGTGTCTAATACAGACAGACGTTTTGGACAGAGTGCCAAGTGCAAGCTGGCTGATCCAGGGAACATGGAGTAAATTATCCTTGCATTTGATATAGCGCCTTATCACGTCGTTGAGACATCTCAAAGCGCTTCACAGGATATACTGCAAAGTGGATTGACTGTATTTTGTGGGTGAAATATAGTACAAGAGAAACTGGAAGAATACTTATTCTGTACTGTTACTTCCTTGACTCTGGTAGCTCTGGGTTGTCACCGACCCTGGTCCAAAACTCAATGGAGCTGATCTAGGGCACATGTTGATACATGCCATAACATATAGTACATCAGCAAACTGGAATGGAGAAGAACATTCTCAGGAAATAATAATGATAATCCTTGCATTTGACGTAGCACCATATCACATCTTTGAGACATCTCAAAGCGTTCACAGAATATACTGTAAAGTGGATTGACTGTATATTTTGTAGAAAAAACGCAGCAGCCAATTCCACACAGCAGTGTACCACAAACAGTCGTGGATTGAGTGACCAAATTATTCTTATTATTTTATTTATTTTTGAATTTGGAAAAGTGACAATACCTCGCTACAAGTAAAGCATAGATTTTTAAAAAGAAATCTTCATGCATTGGTGGGAGTATTTTAAACAAAAAATACTCCCTCTTGATAGATGTTCTTTCCTCTTTAAATCAAAAAAATTCTTGGTTTATTTTGTTAACAATGAGCTTTATCTGCTGTCTGCCCACCACCCTCGGCTTCCAGTTGCATTTCCATTGCCTTGAGGCGTCTTCTCAACATGAAGGGCGCTATGTAAATGTAAATTGTGATTTTCTTTAGGTGCAAGGATCTTTTTAAAGAAGCAAATTCACTTCTCTGCCCCTCAAAATATCTCCCTTCTCTCCCACCATTTGTTTTTAGCTTTTGTTATTATGGCTTCCAACACATTTGCTATTTGCACATTTGAGTAATTCCAATTGTTTATCTTAACAAAAGTAAAAGAAACATGAACATTTACCTTAATTTGTTGAAGCACCGGACAATGCTTGGAGACTGTTAAAAGGCATCAGTGAAATTCTTAAGCACCAACATTCAAGTTACTCTCAGTTTATTTTCCAACAACCTCAGGGGTTTGGCCCCATTTTACTTTTACCTTTATAACAGTTACATACTTTGACTTCCACGACCAACCAATAGTTCTCAGTTAACCACATAATTTGTGAGGAATTGAATGATCTTGTATCTCTAATATCTGACAAACCTGTTCTATGTTATAGTAATAATAAACAAATGTAATATGTGCAATCGAAATACGAAAACAATTTTGAAATCTAAGGATTCTTTTTGTTCTAAATGACCTTGTCTGCCTATATTACTAACTGTCCAGTGCAACCTTAACAATGAGTATTGTCAAAAGTTATTCTGTGACTTTGGCCTTGTCAACCCTGATAAATGTATTCATCAGGTGTGTTTATTTTTTATAAGTAATTGTGAGTATAACATCTGGTTATTTAATAAGGCTTTTTAAGTGTAACATTTTTCAAACAACATATGTAAAATATTGAACAGTGTTTCGGCTTTTTACAAAGGCAATCTTAATGAATAGAAGGAAACAGTTGGTTTATATAATTGAAACACAAGTAATGCAGTGTATGTATACGTCATAAATCTGACCTGCAAAAATAATGTTATGATGATACATTTTTGAAGGAAAAACGTGTGACCTTGTGATTGTGTTCTCAGTAGATTGAGGCATTATATCACCATAAATATCAGTCTCATAAATCCTGTAGTGCAAACAAGAGTTTTTTTTACAAAAATTCTAATGTTGTCTTCTGAGTTCAGTGAATTGATCCAGTGATAATTAGTTTTTCATATAACAAAAATCCTGCTGAGTTTAGATGAACTAAAAGCCTCACCTTTTTATCAGATTAGTCCAATCTGAAAATTCATTCTGAAGGATCTTCACTACTATAGTATACAGGGTCTATTGGAGGATAGAAGTGATAACAACTTTAAGTCCTTTCTTGATCCTTGATGTTTCTGCATTGACTGCTCTAACCTGACCTTGCTCAGCATCTGATGACCCATTCTGTTGCTGTCAGTTGTCTGGACGGCTGTTGCTGTTGAAAGTGGCCCAAAGGGGTGCCCAGGAACCACTGATCTACTGACCCATACGAACAAGGGATTTAGATTGGAGCCACTTGCTTCTGACATGGCTGCATAGGGCCACTGCACATAATAGCCATCAGACTGGCCTATGTTTTTTCTGCTTGTTAAATGGCATGGGTTCGTGCTTGTTAAGAGTCGGACAAATTTTTCACCAGGCACTTGCTGTGATTTTCAGATCCTGCAGTAATTATGTGCGTTAACCCTATTTTGTTTGTGGTTGCTAGAATAGCCTACAACACACTTAATTGTTTTAGCCAGGAATGCGTGAGATAATTTAGATGTAAGATCACAGTGAGTGAAGTAGGGAAGGGTAAACGTTGAAGGGCTTTAAAAGTGTTTAAGGGATAAAACAGGAAAACTAAGTTATTAATATGGAATTGCATTATATTCCATAGTAACTAATAACATTACTGCACGTTGCACAACAATACAGTAGTTAATTGTTGCTTTGTGCAGTCAATTAAATAGACAAACTTAATTTGTGTTTTCTGTTCTCAATTATAGGTCACAGTGTGTGTTTTGAAAGGGCATGTGAAAATTATTCATGTTTCACATTTTTTACCAATACTTTAGATGACCAAAGTAGCATAAACTTTTATATCCTTCAGAAAACGCAGCTAAAACTAGATGCACATGCTTTTTTAAAAAAGAATGGTTAGGTATTTTGTGCCGATTTTAGTTTATGCAAAGAGAGACCATCTTCTATAATTTAATGCTTGACACTGAAATAAAATATTAGCAGAGCCTGTAGAAGGTGGACATTTTAATGGGTTAGCTAGGGTGAAATATGATATCAAACTGTTCAATCTCTCGATAAACATGACAAGTCATAAAAATATGGCGCAGGTCCATAACTATGGAAAAATGTTGTGGTGTTCTTCCTGGTAATTTGACGACTTCTGACAAAATAGCCTTATTAGAGGTAGCAGATGTACCACCAGAGTATCTTTAAGTTCTCATGCTTTGATTTAGAACCCTCTGAGTACAGTGTATTACAACTTGAATTATGTCACTTCCTTTTTACCTCCAAATTCCTAGTTATGATTGGTTGAACTCCTAGTTATTTTTGACCCAAGTAATGTACCTTGTTTTCTCNTTTTTTCCTTCAAAATAATTTATATTAATAATCCGAAGTCAAATGGATTGCTGGCTTAGATTCACTAATGACCATGTTTTCTGACGATTTAATATTTTCCTAGTATTGATGGTTCTCGCTTAATTTGGCACAGGCTCCTCAACAATCTTTTTTTCGTGTTTTTCTGTGTATTTTGTGTAAATGTTTGCCAATAATGCACTGAACACTACAGTGAAGCAACGTTCACATATTCTTGTGAAAGTGGATATATTTACTAAACTGTTTTCAAATACATCTTTGTTGAACTGGAGGAGTCCATTCTATTGAAATAGCAATTGGTAAATTCCTTTAGTGCTCAAAAACTGAGTTCACAACCGTTAACAAAGATTTGATCACCTCCCAGGATTTAAATTATTAAAATGAGCACCTCTTAATATAGTATGATTGGTTACTTAAATTGAAAAGTTTATGTTTATGAATTTTAATAATTTTGACATATTTATATATCAACAGTAAATTGGTTATGATAAAGTAGTCTGGCTTTAGTAAAATGGATGATCATTTATTTCTTACACAGGAGCTGATTCCTGAATTTTATTATCTTCCGGAGATGTTTGTCAATTCAAACAATTACAATCTGGGCGTGATGGATGATGGAACTGTAGTCTCGGATGTAGAACTTCCGCCATGGGCCAAAGCTCCAGAAGAGTTTATTCGTATAAATAGACTGGTAAGAGATGTATTTTTTTTCTGTAATGTTGATCAAGTGTAAGTTTCTTGATGAGAGACAATAGTGCACAACCTAGAATATTGACATCTAGTAGAAAAGTTACAAAAAACAGCATTATAGAAATGCTCAAAAGGAAAGCTTCAAGCTTTGCTCTTTATGGGATAGTGTCCTGTGCTGGTGTGCATTTGACTTATTTCTCTCAAGAAGTTTTATTTACATTGAGGTCTGTTACAGCAACATATAAAAGGCAAACTTAATCTTTATTCAGCTTATTTTGTGAATGTTAAAAAATCCACTAAGGTGGAAATTGGAAACCTTCAATGTCAAAATGCAGTTGTTAAAACTCCCATCGGGTTAGTTGATATAGGATTGGATGCTGTTAGTTTTCCAAGTCTTGAAGTCCACATCACCAAATTTTTCTTACTTGGCTTAGTATTCTTTTTGTTGACTTGAGAACTGAGTAGTCTGTCCACTTGAAACACCTGTTCCGATGTCAGTGCAGAACAGTGCTTGCACTAGAACCCCAGAAAGAAGATGGCTTACGAGCTTCTGAGAAATTTTCAGCTACTGCAAGTGTTTTCTGGAGAGCATCTGTGTGCCATCAGAGTCCCCTTTGAGAGGCTCCATCTGACCTCATATTTCTGATTCCTCCCCTCCTTTCCCTTCCTTCCAGGATGTTACTTAAGAACATGATATGGCAAACTATTCATTTGGCTGCTGAACAGCCTTGTGTTTTTGTGAGAAAGGGGAAAAAGAGAAAATTGTAATAAATTGGGAATTTTGGCAAAATTAATTAAAACAGAATAAATGTTTTGCATAAGTTCTTAGTGTTTGTCAGTGTAAGGAGGTCAAGTGTTATGTTTTCTTCATGTTTCCAAGTAGATATTTTTAAATACAGCGATTTGTTTGCTTGACACTGTTTTTCAATTGAGTGAACTAATGAATGGATAAGAATGACGGCATGTGGTCGGGTTTTGTGGTGATCGCTTCGGTCTGTGTATGACAGTAAATAATTGTCATCATTATTGAAAGAATGTCTGTGGAATTTACTTCAAAGCTTTGAGTACTGAGTTTTTTTAAACCTCTGCATGGGAGCACCCACGTGTTTTTCATTTACCTATACCTAGAACGTAGATATTCTTGTTAAACTATACTTCTGTATCATGAGAAAGAATAATAATACAAAATTCTGCAATATTCTATCAAGGGGAGTTAGATTTATTGAACTAATAAGAAAATCCTTAATTTAGGAAGCTAAACGAGTTTATATTTCATGGGGATCACACCATTTAGCTGAAAGAAATGAATTCCAGCAAAAATCATTTGCAATGGATAAATGCATCAGGACAAGTGAAGGCAAGTGAGACAACACAAAGAAAATATGGAATATGCCCATTTTCTGCAAAGAAAGAGGTTTGATCCCAGCCGTGGTTTGGGGCACGAGATTGGTTGAAGCCAAGTTCAATGATAATTTTTGCTCTACAAGCTATAAGCAGCAGCAAGTAAATTCCTAGTATGAAATTGCAATGTTTGAAGTCTTTCTGATGGTTATTGGTCATTCTGGTTACATTCAAAAGTAAATGTTGGGGGAGAGCACAGTACTTTATTATCCCAGATTTATCATGAAATGAAAGGACAAGAGTGTTCCTCCATGTCTAGTAGAGTCTGTTGACACCAAAATAATTCTCTTTTCTTACACCTCTAGATGTAAATCAGTGGCCCACTCTTCACTAACTAACACATATGTGTATGCATGTCATTTTAAGCAGCATAGAGACACTGAGCAGAATGACAGTGTAAAGATTTGTGCTACTGGTTAATTGCAGAATTGAACCTTAAATGACACTACTGGAAGAGATGATTATTTTATGAACATGGAATGAAGTGCAGAGATTTCATATTGTTGGAGTTTTATCTTTATTTGACCCTCTGCACTGTTTTGTCATGATGATCACTGTCCATCCATTTTTCCCCACTAAATTGCTGCCCACGATATAAGTGCAAGTTATTATTGTTGTTGTATTACAATGCAACATTTTCTTCACACTTCACTGGTTTACTTTTGGAACAGTGTGTCAGGAGCCACTGGGATGAAATCTAACTCTAAATGTAGAGTTGGCTCTATTAGAACTGCTTTTGAGGATTTTCATCAAAGTTGTTACTTGATTTTCTTGTCTTCGCCAATGGCCTACTTTCCCAAATGTGAGCACTGAGAGTTGTTTTTACAGTGTGCATCTGTAAACACTAATGTGCCATCTTGATAGGTTAAAGGGTCACTGTCCTGATGAAAAAAGATTGGGAGAGAGGAGGAGGTTGATAAGGGCCACGAGAATACGTATTTTTGTGAGAATTGCTTTATATTCAGAAGATACGGTGATATACGTTTTGTCCATTTAATTCCCATCTTGCAGATTTGCGAATAAATGTAATTATGTTTTGACTAAGGCCCCATGTTCATCACCAGTCTGAGCTCAGTAAATTGATCTCAAACAGAGTGGTAGTAGACTGACGATAATTGGCTTCCGCACCCCTAGATTAGGGAGTAAATAATCTGCACAGGTCTCTGCTTCTGATTACTATCTAGTGATCTCTGGGAGTGTTTGTCAAATATTGAATGAGGAGGGGGTCAGTCTCAGCTTTGTTGCCACCTATGGACAAATAGGCTGTCGAAATTCACTGCCACTGCTGAAATAGGTTGTCCAGATTCACATGTGAGGAGGTCCACTTGACCAAGGTGTTGTTGGTGCCTGAGGAACTTTACCTCAGCTTCAGAAAGGGAGAAATTTGGAGGAGAAAAGATTGAAGATTCATTTGCCAAACAAAGTGTATATATATTTTTTGAAATGGAAATTATTTTTTTCCCTATTTTTCGATTCTCTACTTCTCTGTCCCCTACTTCTATTTTAACTGTTATTTTATATTTTCTGAAAAGTAGCTTGAAAGGTTTCCTTCTCCGTTCCTGCCTCACGCTTGAAAGAAATGTTACAAAAATGCTACAAATCTCAAGGGGTTGCCACTGGGTAATAATAATAATAATTCTTGGATTTGATATAGCGCTTTTCACGTCTTCTAAACGTCTCAAAGCGCTTCACAGAATAGACTGTAAAGTGAATTGACTATATTTGTGGGCGAAACATGGCAGCCAATTGCAAATTTGTGCCTAGCATGGTAAGGGTTAATGTGGCAAAGGATTGTATTGAAAGCCATCTTGTGTCAGGTGTAGTGCAGTGTCTGTAGCAGTGGTAAAATGGCAGTGTTAGCACTGAGACATTTATATGGTTTACGATATTTATACCGCTCATAAACATGACCGCCATGACCAATTCCTGACTTCAACACTCATTGGTTCTGAAGTTCGATTTCCTCATTGCATGCTTGTCTTATCCCATTGGTGATTGCCAAATATCCTCTGTGTAAGCCTTCTAAACAATGAGCAAAGATTTTTTTTTGTTTTGCAATGACATTGGCATGTCTCGTGTTCCTTTTTGTGCACAATATTTTGACTGCAATTCTGAACGGTTTCCAGAATGTTCTTTAAACATTCTCTCGGTGTGTGCGGAGAAGGTAGATATTTGTGCATGTTGCACAGGTCTCTTCTTTACAGATTTTCAAGATATCAGGTCATAAGCAAAGATTACTTGCATTTACCTCTGTACCTTTTCTGGAAAATAAACAGACACACAGATTTTAACTCTTTGGTTTAATTCTATCTGCCAATAAAAATTTACACAATGATTGCAGTTCATGAAATGCACACTACTTTGATCTATGACCTTTTGTGGTGCTAATCGGGTTCCTGATATCATTATACCATACTCATTAATCATATTTCCTGCAGCCCGTCACAGAGCCAGACAGCCCAAGCCAGTGTTTATAGCCCCAACTTGGCAGGCTCCTGCCGTATAGATTATTACGGTGTGATACTTTGGCTTCAAATGACCAGAGCTACATCAAGCTGTGTGCTACAATTAAAGTCAGATGGTCTTCAGGTTGAGCGGGGATATTGTGTTGCAGCTGCCTGTCTTCTGTATGAAACCATAGCTGAGAGCAGATGATATATAGGAGGATGTATAATTATAGATTGTACACCACCGGGTCAGAGCTGCAGCACACAACATTAATTAACTACACGCTGTGTGAAATTCGTGTTGATAGTGTGTGTTAGAATGACAATCATGTTACTTTATTAAAATCTGTAAAATTTATTCATATGGTTTTTTTTAAATGTTGCATATGTAACCTGGTGCAAATACCATCTTTTAGTAAAGCCTAGTATGTTTGATCTGCATGCGGGAGACAACACTACAAAGAGGTTTGAATAAATATTTGATGCGTTACACAGCTAGTGCCTTTGCTTTTTAGTATCAATGTTTTTTAATTTGTGTTGCAGGTAAGTTATTTCTTCCAGTCAATTTGCCTTGGGGACTAGATTATTTGGCCATTAAGAAAAGATATATTCTCTATACCTTTTGTTATTTTAGTGAAATGAGACCAAGGATGCAGAATTTATTCTGTCGTTATGTGTGAATTGTTTATGGTGAATAATGGTTTGTGATAGCCTGCTAGTGCACACAATGAAACCTTTTCTTTATTTGGAGCTTTTTCTCCTGCGGGCACATATATGCTCTTTGTTGTACTTAGAATTTGCTAGCCTTGCTATTATCTAATTCACTGAGATTACATTGTATAAATTATATCATAAATATTTACTAAACTGAGAGCAAAGCAGTAAGAATATTTTCTAAATATTAACACAATTCACCCCCATTGTTTCAAAATCTGCACGTTTCTTATGAACGCCAAATTTGAAATCAAGTTGGATCATGCTTTTTTTAAATAAGGATCATTTCAATGAAGCATCATAACCATTAATTTATGTACTGGAACAGGAGTATAAATGAGTTCTTCACAATATCAAATACATTTTGGGAAGCTAATGCGTGGACGAGGTGGAACATGGGTTATTCCCCTGCATTTTCCTCAGATGAGTCTCAAGCTGGGCCATCTGGGAAAGGTGGCGAACCAGATGCAAGATATTTACCCCAGAGAGAGTTAAGTCAGCTCATACTGTTCTAGTACAGTTCCTAGCGACTGTTTAATAATCAAGTTGGGAAGTAGGTCTGGCTGCCCTCTTGAGAATAGGGTGAGAACAAGGGAATGTTTTTGTTAACTAAAAGATTATTGTTGGTACACTATACAGGTATTCTACAGTAAATTACTTTCCCAAGAAAACCTAAACAATTGAAATGATTCCTATTTTTAATAAAATAGCTAGGAGATACTCCGAGACAATGTACTATGTTTAACACCATTTGAGAGAAAACCTTTGAAATTTGGATAATTTGTTCATCAAGGATTCAGGAGGCGAGAGAGTTCATATTTTACCAAACTGGAATTCTTTGGAACTATTACTGATATTTGACATCATACATTTGATGGATCTTAAGAACATTTTTGACAAAGATCTACATTGGCAGTTAATGGGCAACGTAAGGACTATTGAACTGGGTCTCGTTCTGATTAAAAAATGAATTCAAAACAGGAAATGGAGGGTAACTATTCATGGAAACTTAAATCTTGAAATTGTAAGTGGATTACCACAGTGGGTTGGTTTGAGATCCCTGCTTTTTTAATGTTTATGTGATTTGAACAAGGGCAGCCCGGTTTGTGGAAAACACCAAAATAGAGCAAATAGCGAGGAAGAATTCAATCAAGTTAAGGAATGGGTTATTTTATAATAATCCTTGCATTTGATACAGCATCTTATCACATCAGTGAGACATCTCAAAGGGCTTCACAGGTTATACCTTAAAGTGTATTTGCAAAATACAAAGTGTATTTACTGTATATTTTGTAGGCGAATTGCAGAAGCCAATTGTGCACAGCAGTGTCCCACAAACAGCGATGGAGTGAGTGACCAATTTTATTTGAGGGATTTATTGATCAGGACACCAGCAGAAACTCCCTCCTCTATTTGAATAGTGCCATGGGATCTTTAACGTCCTCATGAACAGCCAGATGAGACCTCGGTTTTAAATCTCATCTGAAAATTGTCACCTTCAACAACACAGCACACCCCCAGCACTGCATTGGAGTGTCAGCTGAGACTATGTGATTTCAAGTCCCAACTTTGGGCTTGAACCCACAACCTTCTTCTTCGCATACGAGAATGCTACTGCTGAGCTAGGCTTTTGATTTTCAGTTAGCCTGAATGCACCATAAAACAGAAGAAGGTTTAGGGGTTATTACTGGACAAATCTATGATATTGTCAGAACAGTGTTTTGCACCAATAAAAAAAAATGCAAATAAATTTCTGGGTTACATTACAGAGATTCGAATCAAATCAGGTCATATTGCTCTGCCTTCCCTCACCTTCGCAACAATGCCCGGCTCCGCCACTGTCTCACACCGCAGGCCGCCGAAACCCTCATACACACATAAATAACATCCAGGCTTGACAATGCAAACTCCCTGCTTGTCGGCCTCCCAACTCCTCCCTCCATAGGCTGCAGATCCTTCAGAACTCTGCAGCCCATGTCCTCTCCCGCACCAGGCTCCATGACCCTATCACCCCCTTCCTCACCCAACTCCACTGGCTTCCCATTACACAGAGGATACAGTTCAAAATCCTGATCTTCACCTTCAGAGCCCTCCATGGCCTTGCTCCCCCCTACCTCTGTATCCTCCTAACCCCCTACAACCCTCCCACTCCCTCTGCTCAATGGGCTCCAGGCCTGCTTCACGTCCCCCGCCTCGCACGCCCCACCATTGGTGGGCGAGCCTTCAGCCATTCTGTCCCCACCCTCTGGAACTCCATCCCGCAGTCCCTCCGCCTCGACCCCTCCCTTGCCTCCTTCAAGACCCAACTCAAGACCCTCCTCTTTGACTGTGCCTTCGATCATCCTCCTCTCCCCCGCCCTCAACCCTCCCCAATCCTGACCGCCAGCTCAGGTCCAAAACACTGATTGTCCAGCGTCTTGGGACGGCCTCCTGACGTGAAAGTCTTCATAAAAATTTAATATTGGTGTTTTTGCATAAAACTGGTCAGAATGCTTGCACTAGTTTTGCTCATTTAATCTTAGGGATGAGGAATATTCCACAAGTTAAGCTTGTTCTCTTTGGAAAGAGACTGAGGAGCCCTGATAGAAAGTTTCAAGATTGTGATGAGGTTGATCTGGCAAATTATTCAATATGATGAAGGCTTCATATATCAAATACACAATTTAAAACAATGGGATAGTTAGGAATAAGATGTCAAGTGGAATATTTTTACACAATGGGTGATAGACTTGTGGAATAACTTACCAGGAAAGACTACAGAAGCAGGCATATAAATGTGTTAAGAGACAACTCAATACATTTCTGGAAAGAGAAGGGATTGAGAAAAATGGTGATGAGGCAGATAACTGCGGTTGAAAACTATTAAAAATGCACAGGTTTATTGTGTGTAATTTTCCTGCACTAAAAGTTCTTATCTGAATGAATGAAACTGATGTTTTTGATAATGTTGAATATGATTTTATATATATATATTAATAAAAGGCAAAACCTTGTATCAAATAATATGACAGAATAATTACTTGGTAATTGAGTCTTGCAAATTCTGAGCAATTTTAGCATTGTCAATGTTGGATCGCCTATATACTGTACAAAAGGTTCCATGAATACAATTGATTGGCAGATTTTTTCCAAGAAAATGGTGAGTTATTTGCGAGTGTCACTAAAAATAATTTGTAACTAGCAAATCCTGCAAGTACCTGGATATGTTGGTGGCTAACATGCTGGAAGGCTGATCAGACAGCAATCTCCAAACAAATGGCAGGAGCCCCCTTTGCTCTATTGTAGCTTTACAAAAGTTACACCACAGTTCAATTAGGACATCCTTCAGCAAATCTGATTACCTGCATGAATTGCTGCTGTAGGTCGCAGTTTATTTGCATGACCGCTTATCCACACAGGCTCTGATGGGCCTGTAAGGAAAATGGGCATATGGGAGGCTCCAAGAGATGCTTTGACCACAGCTGCATGTTTTGTGGAGTCCTGCAGCTTAGTGGTTAGAGCACTCACCTCGCAAGCGATAGGGATTATTATTTATTATTCTAGCAAATTAATCTGGATCACACAACTTCACAACAGGATTTTTTTAATTAGTAAAGTTTTCACAGTTTAGGCTTAGGGATATTGATGTAAAGATGGAGAAAGATATAGAAATTTAGAGAGAATCAAAGAGAAGAAAAAGTCAGAGAAAGAGAAGAGCTGGCACAGTATGATATTACAGTAACAACAAATTGCATTTATATGCCATCTTTTAAGTCAGGAGGATGTCCCAAGGCATTGGCCAATTGAGGGTTTGCACCTGAGCTGAAGGTTGTATTCAAGAGGGGTGGGTGTCAAGGCGGGTGAGGTGGGAAGATGACTGAAGGCACGGTCAAAGAAAAAGATTGTGAGACGAAGGACCTTGAAGGAGACAATGGAAAAGATGAGGCAAAGGGACTGAGTTGGAGTTCCAGAGGGTGGGGGCAGAAAGGCTGAAGGCTGATGGAGGGGGCAGGCAGGTTGCAGGGAGCGGGTGGGTTGGTAAGGTTTTAGCATAATTCCTAATGGAATCATTTTTAGTTGGTGCTGCAGCCAATTTGTATTTTGCGTGTTGCCCAATTTCCTGTATTGTTTGCTTATCCACAAAAGGATAGATCCTAATAAATGCAGGTAATCAGCTCTACAATATATTTCCCGACATGCCAAATCAACCCCTGATCTGTTTTCTGTCTTGTGTATCATGTGTTCATTCTTTGCTATATTTTGCTGTATTTCTGGAAGTCCTGCTCTTTAACTGAGAAGAACACGAGAGCAACATAGTTTGCCTTACTCTTTTGTTTTTGCCTCCTACCTTTCTCATAACCTCTGCTTGCTCTCTCCTCCAATACAGCCTGCCTGAGAAGCAATGGATGTTGCTTCTCCACGTGGTAATGCACTAACTTGCTGAAGCTCTGATATTTTCAGAACCGAAAGCCTATTACTATAGTTTATTAAGTCCAGTGCTGTCTCTATTTTGTTAAGCAGTGTTTGAATTATTACAAAGTCAATTGCTGTTAACTGGATGTGCAGTTAATCCTTGTTATCACAAACTCAAAGGGACTTTGTAAGTTTTCTTAGCAGGGATCTTTGTCTGGAGGTTAGAGTTCCTCTCCTGTGCCATGGCTCCCTCACTCCAGGCTGCAGGCAGAAAAATATGTTTCTCCTGTTTTCTGATTGTTCCGTGTGTCTGGAAATCCCTTTTGGGAGAGTTGGATACTGCTGCACAATTCCCATGAGCTCCAAAGTAATAATAGAGCTAAAATTCATTACAAATGGAGCTGCAAGACATGCTAATGTGTCAGTTTTAAGTGAGTGTTCATTAATGAGACTTTTTTAATATTAGTGCCTGAAATTTTAATTGATGTTTATATTGGACCAAGGCTAAACATTTTTACAATCAGGAAATTAGACCCAAGATTTTGTTATAATGAGGTGCTTGCATTATGATTTTGCTGCAATAAAGATGATTACAGGGTGCACAGTAATGGAGTCTAACATGCAATTTTCCTTCATAAGGAATCCAAGTGGTGACTAATTCCGGTTCCTGAATCTATTGTATGTAGTACATGTCACCTGACCAATGGAAATTCTGCTCCAAAAGTAGATCCAGTCAGTGCGGAGTTTGCACGTCTTGTTGTGCTCTCCATTTCCTTTGTTATGAATTCCACTGGATAGCGTTGCCTGTTAGACCCTAATGTAGGCGAAAGGTGTTTTATTGCCTAGACCTAGAAATCAATGACATTTTCAATCCGAAGGTTTAAGGCAATTAAAAATAAAAAGAAGTAACCGATTAATCAGTTATATCCCACTTGAATGCGATAAGTACAATATATGTGAATGGATCTCAAATTGTGGCCCAGATTGTGGTGTTTCCTAGCATAGCAGAACTACATCTTAGACAACAGCTATCTTAAACCTCTGGCACAGCTGTACGAAAGCGGCTTTGGTGAAAACAATCTTGGAACAGCGGGGACCTTCAGGCACTGGAGCCTCCATAATGACTGATAACTGGCATTATCTAGTGTCATCTGCTTCCTGGAGCAGAATAAGAATTTTGTAATGAGACATTGAGCTGTGAAAATGTGAGCTATGTGCGAATAGTTAATGGAGTGCTTCCTTCTTTATCACATCTACTTTGATGGTGTGAAAATAAAGTTAAAGAAAGCTCAAAGGGCACCTGGTTTTGCAATTCAATAAATCTTCAGTTTAGGAAAGGGATTCTTTTTAGCATTATTCTTTTTGCAGAATTTGTTTTCAAATGTAATAAAAATTCAATAATATGTATTTGGTAGTGAAATTTGCATTTGAAGCCCATAGTTGAAAGGCTGTATAACTTTGAAGTGCTGTGAGCGAATTCATATAGCCTTTCTCTGGTAATGTATTTTAGCAAAATGTATATTCTTTAGATTATATGCTAATGCATTTTTGTAAAATAGTTTACAGATGTACAAATTTTAGAGACAAATGATATCGCTTCACTGCCATGAATCTGTCAAATTAAGCACATAATGGTGGTGCTGACCCACGTGTACAAAGATGATTAGCTGTTTTCTCTGAATTTCTAACAAATGCTAACAATCATGTCAATTTAGTGGTACAATCATCATTTAGTGCATCAAATGTATCTCAATATGCTGGAGGTACTCTATTCTCAATGATGATATCTGTGAAGCAAGGAATTTGACTTGCAGAAGAGTGAAATACAGGCCTTTTAAACTAAACGAATATACATGGACCTGAATATTAATAGAATGTGTCGAGTAGAACGCTCAACTAAACATTTTTAATTTTATTCTGCTGTTGCAAAAAAATTACAAATGGACTACAATTTTCAGCAAAGAATTCAATGCATCCCATGAGTTTCCAAACTCATTGAAATAACTGGCTGTTAATCTTGCCTTCAGATAACCAGATGTTATCTTTTCATTTCTTTGTTCATATCATGCGACTGCATAGCATAACTTTGCCACTGTTACACATCAGTGCTCATGATACTTTCCGACCGTGGGATTAAATTCCTTTTCAGAAATCTCAAGTGCGTTTTACTTAGTACATTGTAACTTAAAATACTGTGTTCTTTTTGACACAATATAGTGAAGAAAAAAAGAA
Source organism: Callorhinchus milii (assembly GCF_018977255.1). Classification (NCBI taxonomy): domain Eukaryota; kingdom Metazoa; phylum Chordata; class Chondrichthyes; order Chimaeriformes; family Callorhinchidae; genus Callorhinchus; species Callorhinchus milii. The sequence continues at coordinate 23,349,918 of NW_024704742.1, read as the reverse complement.
TAAATAAATAAAAATAATTTGATAGAGAGCCTTTCACGTTGGGTGTACATCTCAAAGCCCTTCACAGGATTTAATAGTTACTCTAGCAGTTGTTTTAGCGTCTTTCAGATTGGTAGGATGTCTCAAAATACTTCACGGGATTTACTCTAAATTGTACTGACTGTGTCGGTGAATGCTACTGCCAATTTGTGTATAGCAATGTTTCACAAACAATCACAACGTGAATGACCAATTTTATCAAGGAATTCAATGAATTTTTATCTAGCTAAATTAAATCAAACAGCACTCGGTTATTTGACCGTCAGATAATTTAATGAACTTTAGTTTTCAATTTAATTTTTTTTAAAAGTATAAACGGAGGTTGTTTGGTGTTTGAACTGTTTGGGGTTTCAACTGGGGCAGTGCTGACAGAGAGTGAATGTGTAATGACTTTAATTAGATGAGAGTTGTTGGCTGACACAAACCCACAAAACATGCCTACTAATTTGCTTTGGATAGTGGCCTGAAGGACTCCTTTATTCTAGCTGAACTCACCTATGAAACCTAGATTTGTGTCCCCATGGAATACAATTTGTGGCAACTGTGAGCTACTGGTCGCTGTTTTTATTGCCTTCAACAATTTCTTTTTGATCATAAAAACCCAAAAGGCAAATAGAATATGGTAATGATTGGCTATTAGAGTGCTTGACTTTCAGAAGTTTATTTGCACAAAGCATGGTCAGTTCCTAGTTTCCTGGCTTATTTGTGCATTTAACAGTTTCATTTGTAGACCTCATGGGAGAGTTTCTTTTTTGGCTGTTCGGTCACTTCTGACAACTATTGAGTTTTAAACACTGGTCAGGGCAGGAAATACAAGTCAAAGGCTTAAAGCACTAAATGCTATCAGATGTTCCAACATGAGAACTAAAGGTTTCAGTAAATAGAGGCAGTTACTACGATCCGTTGGAATCTTAAATGTTCTTAGTGAATATCCAGGTGCTTTGTTGCCAGAAAAGTTAATTTAAAAAAAAATTGTGTCCAGCCAATTGAGATTTTGTTTCTGGGTGTATTTGGGAGTAGTGGCCAGCTTTTAACTAAAAAAAAACTAGATTTGTGAAAACTCCCAGCTTATCACACAAACGCTACTTGTGGGACCTGGCAAAATGTGATGAGAGTCCAGTTCTATCACCCTGTGCACTTTGGTTTGACTCCAGCCAGGATGACGGTGGTCTTTCTAAAGGGCACAAGTGAAATAGGTTGTTACTCAAGGATAAAACATCTTGAATGTGCGATACCAAAGGTTGACGTTGCAAATTTGGATCTATTTTGGTGGTCTCTGCAGCATTTCATTGTATCTGACTTGGACGTATATTGTTGTCATTGAGTGCATTGTGTGGAGGTATTGAATTTACTGCTATAGATTATGTTAGATCTAAATATCCTGTTATCTTAGACAGGAACTCATTTTAATTCTGTTGGTCTTTTGACTTCATTTAAAACAAATCTTCCTCACAAGTTTTATATTTTGAAAGTTATATTGGAAATCATTTAAAACTACATAAAAGCTCTTAATGGAGGGGAGGAGGTTATACAAAGGAATGGGTGAGGAGGAATATTTTCAGTTTGAAATAATCCCAGAAAATAAAAATAAAACACTTGTTTCTATTAGCTTATTAAACCTCACGTATTTCACAATTTACATGCCGTGGAATCTTTTATCTTGAATCTCCAGTTCCGTTTCAGGCCGTTTTGGTGATGTTAACAGAAGCTGGCTGTGTGTGTCCTGAATAAACTCCATACATTTCTGGAGTGATTGGGCTTGCATGGAGGCTGATTCAGAGGTACCTGAGCTGGGAAGTTTTGCTAATGTATATCATTTGTTGCATGTTTGGACAGATGTGGGGTTTATTTAGCAGACGAGTGCTTCAGTTTGTAAACACTGGACACAAATGGTGTGTCTCTAATTGTTTGGGCAGAATAAGCAATAGGAACTCTTAACGTATAAAATGCCAGTAAATCTGCTGTTGCTCTAGTGAAAGTTACCTCTGGCAACATGACAAAAATCAGACCATGGAATTGCTGGAGAACTCTTCATTAGTGCTACAGGGACGCACCCCTTTTGGGTATTACCTGATGCGGTTCTGCTTTTAGATCCAGTATAGCATGTAATGGGGATAATTGTATTGCTTTGGTACAGGTCAAAGACAACATGATTTTATTTCTGTTTAAAAGACTGCAGACTGCAGCAGCTTGTAAAGTTATACAGTTTTTGTTTGGTTGTCAAAACATTTAATTATGCAATGCCTGAAGGTGTAAAGCTGTCAAATAAATCGCTTGTTAAAAGTAAATATTTAGATGGTAGTATGTGTTGTGCATATTGCAGTTGTATTGTCTGTTGAATTTTTTTTCATGTTTTGCATTCCAAGTAATGAAATCCTCTGGTAAGGGCTCTGTTCATAACTCAGCAGGCAGTGGATGAATGTTGTTTCAGAAATTGCACTCTATAAAATAGCTGTTTTAAAGACTACCCAATTTAAGTGGTCATATCCCTTTTCTTCTCAGTGTGACTAGTTAATACAGTATCATATCTTCAAAACAAAATGCAGACGCACATAGTGCAATATCATGTAACATACTGCGGTTTTGACAAAAAACGTCTTTAACTAGTCTGGTAAAACGATGTATTTCGCTTTGTTCAATTTTAAAACTTATATTTTAATTAAATCCCTCTAAATACTGACAATAAACATTAGACTAGGATGTTGGAACAAAAATGTTGAATCACTTTAAAGGTATTTTTAAAGTGATAATTCTTAGTCCTTGTTGCGCCTATTGGTGCAAACTGTCTGCCTTCTAAGCTGAACACAAAAAGATAGGGGGGGGCAAGTCTTTGAACAGGCTGTCGAGTGAAAGCTGCTTTTTATTAGCACACAAAAATATCTATTCGGGAGGGGATGGTGTCTTTCTCTCATGCACACACACATACATGCACACACAAAAACACAGCGAAGACTGCCTCTTAGTCCTGATTGTTCGTGGCAGACCATCAGCTAAACAGCCCTTGGCTTTTCTTTCCAGTTAAGTGGTTTAGAATCAGAGTTAATTACTCCAGTCATTTATTCTAATCACCCTCCTCCTACAGCTAGCCACATTCTGTCATGTGGTAGCATCATTTGAAGCCATCAACTTTTAAACCACTGTAGGGTACTTGAGGCTCATTAGCGAGGCCTATCCATGCCTGGCTTGAGCTCTTGTCTGAGTGACTACTACCTCTTTCTTTCTCCCCCCCCCCACCAACCCCCACCACCTCTTTCAGAGCTAAATGCCAGAGTACTGTTGCAAGTAGGCAGGAAATCTGTCTTCTCTTACAGAAACTGGTTCAAAAGCTGCATGCAAACAATTTGTCAAAGTACTTAAATGCAAAACGGTTTTCTCTAGAGTGGCTTGTGGCTGTCTTTGAAAAGGGTTCCCCTTCCCTCTTCATTGTGAACGTCTGACGAGTGAAATATAATCAGTGTATGCAATTAGATTTATTTGAAATATATTTTAATTGGAAAAATAGATTAATGAAAGGGAATTCAAGAATGACAAAGTAATTGTAGTACTGTATGCAGTCTAAAAGAATGTATGATAAAACTGTACTAATTAGGCTATAAAACATCTTCAAAGAGCACTGCAGTATACGTTTAAAGGTCATACATCAGTGTTAAGGAAGTGTTACTGCTAATATTTGAAATGCTACATTGCGAGCACAGCAAGTCAGAAACTTTTACAAATGTAGAGTGCAGTTGATTTTACTATTTTTTCAATCATAATTAGGAATCAACACAGTCTAAAATCTGAATTCAACTGAATTTGGCCAGTTCTGTACACCCAATGTCTTAGCTGGTTTCCACATACTATAACCCTCACTGTATATGCTTTATGATGGAGAACAGTGGGTTGTACAGCTTTTTTTATTAAAAAAGTGACCGATTTCTGTTTCACATTGAATGTCCTGCTTATATCACTACTGCATTTAATAAGACATAAAACTAAAATATTTATTTTGCTCTAGTGAGGACTTTATGCAGGTAGTGAGCCCTTTTGTACTTAGTGTAATACCTCGTTACTTCCATCCTTTCTTACAAGTGTGTGGTGATCATCTTGAAAATCTTTTTAGAAGTAGATGAGAAAAAAAATCACAAAGCAATCCTGAGACAAAATTGGACTACGTGATACTTGAGCAATGTAATTGGAATCAGCTTCAGGAATAGCACTTAATTTAACGAACAAGAAATGTGTTGCATTTTTAAAACTGGATTTCGGTCACTGTACAGAAACAAAATAGACTTACTGATTCTATTCCACACGAACTTTGATTAACATGCCTTTTGTGTGCATCACTCCGTCAACTCATGGAGCCTACACCTCCCTCCAGTTCTGTCACTTTTTGCTATATTGTATTCCATTTTGGCTGAGATAATAAACATTCTTCTTCACAGCTGCTGAGAGGAGTTTGACTCAGCAAGAGCTATTGTAATGGCTGTTTGTGATGTACACTGCATATTTTTTACTTAAGGGCAGAATGTGTTACAAAGTCTTGTTGAGTAGACTTTATTTGAAATTGGAAAGCAGCCCAGGCTGGCTAGTGCAAGTCAGTATTATTGCTACAGTATTTTTAACACTTTAACCCATACATTAGTAAGCCTATAAATTAATTGGATTGGTCAATTGTGGATATGAAAACAGTGCGGATAATTGGTCAACACACAATTTGAATGCAGAAGTAATTAAAAAAATTCTTCCATGAGGCGTTATATTATCAGCGTAGTACCACACATCACCCTTAGCAAAAGATTTGTCTGTAATTTTGCATTTCCTTGTCAGATGCCCATTATTCTTTGATTGTTGTTCATTACCAACAGTCTGTTTGCTTATATAGACGTTCCACCCCAAACGTGTCTTTAGCCTTTAAAATGCCCAAACAGAAAAGTATCTGGCATGTGTCTATACAGGTCTGATATTACTCCAATAAGTTGCGCCTCTCCATATTAGGAGAGGAGGGTATATTGAGACAGACTATTGAAATGGCCCTTAATTCTGAATGTATACATGAAGGGATGAGTTATAGCTTTGTAGCTCATAGATACAAAAACGAATAAAGAATTGATTCCAGAAAAGGTTGCAAATGCATTGTTTTTTAAAAGATTCTGAGGGATCTCAAGTGTTAAAACATAGCAGTGGCTGCAGAAGATACGAACCAGAACAGGATAACCGAAGGTTGTGTGCATTATTAATAAACAATGTTGTAAACCGATCTTGGAGTTGAGATACATTTATAAATCTCTTGAGCTTTGCTTTCACTCTTATATGAGGTCCTCTGACATCCTCAATTCTGTAACAGGTGTGTAACCTCGTCAGTCAATTCAACTGTTCAATTTGTAAGGTGTAAAGCAAAGAATAATGCGATACTTGACCAAATAATAATAAATTTAGAATGCTCCTGTGATACAGTATTAAACAAGTGATTTTATGTTACATTTTTACTTATCTCATCTATCCGTGCAATTTTTATTTGATGTCACATGTCTAATCTTGCCCAGCAGGGATTTGGACCTGGAGGAGCCCTTATAGTTAAGTACTATAGTAGAACCTAAAGCTTCTTAGGCATGAAATGAAAAATGTAATGCTAATTTCCAATGTGTAGACAAGGGTTACAAAACACTTGCAGGCACCTGAGATTAATGGCAGTTACAAACTGCTCATCCTTAAAGTTTTTGATACCAACAAATCCTGCTTTATTGTGAAACTGTTTTGTAACTCACTCCAGCTATTCTATTATTGTATCAGTTATATAAAGTACTTTAAATGCTGAAATTATCATTAAAACAGTTGCATTATAGTGTATTCACATAATTTGGATACATAGTCTGCACAAATGCAGAAAATTGGCACTTGTTGGTAGACCAAAATTGCCTTATGACTTGGGATTTATGCATGCCTCATATTTGGAAATAATAGCTTATACTTTCAGTGTACATTAAGGCTTCATCTTTTCTATCTAATAAGGCTTGGATGAGGAGCAAGTTGTACATTAAGCAGTATAGAGCCGAGCTTGGTACCACCCATAAAGTAACATTGGACTCAAGGATGAAGAAGCCTTGGGCAATCCAAAGGTTGTGGTTTTGTTTTGGAGTGACAAGATTCTCCTAGCCTTTTATCAGGAGGTTTTGCTTCCAATCCCAAGATAGCTGGAGCACTGCTAGATATTTTTTAAAAAAGGTTTTCACGTTAAATACATATATTATAATGTTTGCACTGCAGCTAACTACTTTGTGGCAAAGTCCATTATGAAAAATATGCATAATTCACACTATCTCTTATGGACCTGCTCTGAGCCTGGCGCCACGTTTCATGGCTTGGTTGCAAATGGCTGGAGTCTCTATGACTGGAGTCAGTCTGCCAGCTGACTGCGCACAAGTATTAACTGTGCAAGGACGGCAGTAAATGTACCCAGCACTCTGCACATGAGTGAAAGAAAGAAAAAGTAGTTTTTTTTCAAATCAAATTAGTCAAAAATCTCTTTGTTTACACTACCTCAAACTGAATATGGTTGTGCAAACTACATCCAATGAATTTCACTTGTTGCATCTGAAGCCCCAGCACGCCTGGTTACAAAGATACAGTCTGTTCAAAGGGTGATCATATCAGTGATCTTAAACATGATCCACAATTGCCCCTCTGCGTTATGAAACCGCTGTGCAATGAAATTTGACTGATGTCTGAAGTGTTGGTGTTCCTAACCAACAATTTTACTCTGAAAATGTGTGCTGAAGAGTTTAATTTGGCCCTTTTGCTTCACCTCTCATCATGTTGCCCTTGGTTACACGTATCAGATGACACTGTGGTGTACATTAGAAGCCAATGTTATAACCAAATGAACAATTCTATAAGGATTAAAATGATAGCAATAATTCCTGAAGAAGACAAAAGAATTGTTTTGTATAAGTGATATCAACTGAAGATGATTTGATTAGAGGTATTGCCAACTTAACGTTTTCCATTTTAAATTAGGTTAACAGAAGGTATTCTTTCCCTTTTGAAATAAGATTTGGAATAGGAAATATTGACCCTATGAGGACACTGTTAACATTTTTAAACCAAAGAATCATCGAAACCTACGACAATGTAGGAGACCATTTGGCCCACTTTTTCATGTCAGTGTTTGCTTCTCCAAGAAGCCATCCATTCCACCCTTGCAAATCAAATCTAACATCACTTTGGGAGAGGAAGTTCTTCTGAACCTCTCTTTTAATCTCTTAAATTCATACATTCTTAATCTCAAATATCCTAACAGTGGAAGGAGCTTTTACAATCAATTCTCTCAAACCCTTTAATTATCTTACACATATTTATCATTATCTTAAGCCCTTCAACTTTGACTTGTTCAACATATTCCTAGCCTTTCTTTATAGCTATATTCCTAATATCAATAGCTATTCCTAATATCGTCTTCTTAAACCTACACTGCACTGTGTCCCTAATAGTAATATCCTTTTTATAAAGTCACACCCAAAATGCATGCAATATTCCAGCTTTGGTCTAACCAATGTCTTATACATATTCATCATCACTTGCTTACTTTTGTGTTCAATGGCTCTGTGCATAAACCCCAGAATCATATTTGCACTTTTGACAACCTTCTCCACCTGCAATCACACTTCTAATAAAATAAAGAGCCAATATAATACTGAACACCATGGATTTAGTATAATGTGGATTCAGAATTGCTCTTCACATTTGGGTTAATTTTGTTATTAATCATGTTCAAAACGTTCTCTAATTTGGCTCAAGGTTTTGAATAGAAACATACAGATTTCTGTGCACATTGATTACACAAGCTCGGGCTCTTCAGTCGTCAGAGTAGACAACAACTAGAGGTGTGCAAAATTTTAAATGGGATTGTAAATTTAAACCCAATCAATACTTTCGGATTTGTCCATCCTTTGGATGAGAGGCCCTGTCTATGCTTGTTCAGGTGAACATTAAAGATCTTAATCTTAAGAGAACTACTCAAAAAGAGAAATTGGTTGGACCAAAGTGCCTTCTTCATCCAGACCACTTTTGTGATCTTGTGAGCAATATTTCCATAGGTGTAGGAGAAAACCCAGGTGTACTTTGATGTAGTGACATTAGAGTATTCCTCATGGGGTACTGCCACATGACAAGTCAGATAAAGTTTTAGATGCCAAGAATTGGATCCCTGAAGGGTTAATCTCTGAACAAGTAGGTACAACACAGCAAATATGCCAAGCCATCAGCAATTAAAATAGATGTGAAAGATCGAGTCTAGTCTGTTTTCAGTCCTAGCATACATCTAAAATGTGCCCAGTGTGTCTACAGAATTAGAAAATTCTGTGTGTTGATTCTGTGCTTGCTCATTAACGCTTTCAAATATCAATTCAATGCACTGAAATCAAACAATAACTATTTCTATGCTGCACATGTGAATCCATTTGTTGGCTTCCAAAAGAGTTATGTTAACTCCCACGGTTCATAGACGGAGGCCAAGTTGACAAACCCTTCAACAGCCATTCAAGTTTTGGCCATAGATAGCCATTGTAAATTATTGAGCAGGCACTTAGATCTCTCTATAAATTGTAATGTGTTTTAAAGAAATGCCAGTAGAGCTTTCAAGGACTTGTACCAAACAGATTTTAAAAAAATAAAACCAGTGGTGGCACTAGGGCTGTTTATCATAGCTAATTTGAGCTTGAGTAAATTGAATAGACAGTGCCTCTGTGTCTACTTGGCTTCACAGAAAGTGCTTACAAGGTTTAATCATGTTTTTAACAATTGAACATCAACAATTGAAAGATTTGCATTGCACAGTGTAAACAATGGGATGCTCCATGTAATAGAGTAAACTATAACCCACGTTTTAGAAGTGGCATACTTCTGGATGATTTACAATGTTACTCTAACAAAGAGCGTGCTGTGTTTAATTCTACTGCTCGTAATTTTTGGAGGTTTTTAACAAGGGATTAAATCTTTGAGGGTCAGGAATGGCAGTAATTTAACAGTAACTTAACAGCATTGTGCCTTCGCACTCAATCACAGTGCTACACAGTTGTGGGATGTAAAGTTGTATGCATGATTGCTAATGTAGTGTTTGCCATCGTGCAAGGTGATTAGCAGACGTCAGGTCTTTCCCCACAGGACGGAAAAGTCAAAGGAGTGAATAAGTCCAGATTGGTTGCTGTCATATTTTGTAATTCCTCATAGTCAACATAAGAGCAGTACCCTCCCAGGTTTGAGAGCAGTTTTTGTGCCCATCCTTTTGGCCAATGACTGATACACGGCTTAAAAGTGAAGAAGAGAGCCAAAGAGCAATCTTTTTATTTGTACATAGTTAGAGTGGAAGGTGTTTAAGGCAGACACAGTGAGGATGGACATTTTGTCCGGTTTAAGAGGTGTCCGAGGGTAAACAGAATACCATTCCTGACCAGCAGAGGAGCTGTGGCGGCGATGTATAGTCATATGTATCAATGTTGTTTCACTTAAAGCGATGTTAACTGAGCAATTAAAGTTCAAATACTTTCGCAGAATTCAATAAAATGTATTAACCTTTACATTGCAAAAAAAAAGTGCAGTATCTTCCCGTCCAACAGAGGGTACGGGACTGCCCCCCTCACATTGCCGTTCCCACGGGACGGGAACGGGACCAATTAGAGACAGATTAGAGGTGATTGCCAGCCTGCAGCCGCTTGGGAATGTTTGGGCTCCACCCAATCTCAAACGCTCAGCTGTCAATCAGTCGCAATTTCCCTCAATGGTTCTTCCCCGTTACTGCGCCAATTGGTCTCAAGACTCTTCTCTTCGATTGTGCCTTTGGTCGCCCTCCCACCTCTCCCTCATGCTCGTGTCCTGACTCCTGAATGTCCAGCGCTTTGGGACGTCATCCCGACGTGAAAGACGCTCTATAAATTTAATTTTGTTGTTGTTGTTGCCTTGTGGAATGTTGTTACATTCACAATCGAACACAACGTATGCAGGCATGACGCCAAATCCTGCATCCTGGAATAGTGGTAAAACGAATAATCCCTTCAATCCACGACTGTTTGTGGGACAGTGCTGTGCGCAATTGGCTGCCACATTTTGCCCATAGCATATACAGTCAATTTACTTTACAGTATATTCTGTGAAGCACTTTGAGACGTTTCAACAACTTGATAAGCTCTATATCAAATGCAAGGATTATTATTATTAAAATAGATTCTGCCAGCTCTGTTATAGAAAATAACATGTTCTTCAAAGCTCTTTCTGTGCAATAATTTGTAGGCTTATAAAACATGGAAGATCTTCCTATATTCTCTCCTGAGACTAATTCTGCGCTGCCTTCTGACTACCATGATAGCTGAAATATCGAGAATCCTTGCACCTTCCACAAAATGGTATTTAAAACTACAAATTCCTCACCAAGTAAAAATCCACTGATCCCACATCTGTTTCTGCTTCTTGTATTTGAAGATGTCATTTATCCTAGTTATGGGAGCCACCTGTAGTATTTCCATCCATCATGACCTGATTTGGATACTCTCGTGAATTAAGTGATGTTGGGTCGAATGCATCATTAATGTAATGAGGTTTTTTTTGACTCAGGTGATTTCTGATTACAATGGCTGTATGTTGCTGTATGCACAACGGAATACATTGTAAGCAGGCAAATCCTGGAATCATGGCACGAAACCTATGGATTTTGCCCACTTCCATTGGAGAAAGTACCGCTACAAAGCCTTTATTTGCCTTTTCAAGGTACAATATACTGCTGTTTGACAGACTGTAAAGGAACTCACCTCTTCCTCCAGGATTAAATGCAGTCGAAAGCAACACAGACCAGTGGACTTGAATAAGAAGCCCCACTTCAAGATTGCACCATCTACAACAATAATGGAAAGAATTGGTTGAAGCAGAATCCATTATTGGTCTGCACAAATTGGCTGCCCCGTTGGCCTACAAAATACGCGGTTACTACACTTCAGAGTAAAATCGTGTAAAATGCTTTGAGATATCTCAACAACGTGATAAAGCACTCTTATCAAATGCAAGGATTATTTATTATAACTTCTAAAAGGGAATTGTACAAATTTTGACAGGTACATGAAAGATAAAAGCTTAAAGGAGTATGTGGATAAGGCAGTGCAATGGGATTGAATGAACACATTTGAAACTCTTTGCAGACTGGATGGGCAACATGGCCTCTTTCTGTGCTATAAACGTTTATGATTCTATGAATGGGGCAAAAATGGGTAACTCTATTAGAGAGCTAGCACAGACATGATGGGGAATTGACTTCCTTCTGTTCTGTAAAATGCAATTTTTTTTAAAAGAGATTTGGCCAAGCTGTTGATTGTCTTAAAGAGCTGTTAGCTTTCAGAGCACAAGGAGAGTAGATTACAGGAAAAGACCATTTCTAGTGCATTAACACTTCCATCATAGGATCTAATTGTATTTTTAATAATCCCAATTTTGTTGCCTCAGTTATTCCGATTTACAGAGTTTTTCCAAACATTTAGCCCTCCTTTAGTGGTAAATGTTTGGAGAAGTCAAACCTTTAGTCAAACTTCCACGTTAAGGATTACGAGCTGCTGCAGCTGTTATCTCTATACTGTACATCAATCGAAAGTGTCTGCCATCGGTGAAGATTCACACACTGCTTTCCTTTCCCTGTCTGCAAAACTGCTGACTCAGTGTTGTTGCCTGGAATTCTGTCCCTTGTATTGTCAAGTTCAAGTGCAGCTTTAACCTGATGTGATCAGCGCAAATGCAAGGATTACTATTATCGTTATTATTATTATTTTATTGTTATTATTACAGCTTTAACCATCTGAACCACAGTTGTTGCATCTTGCATTTGGGATTGGGAAATCTATAAACTGTCCAATGGTTTCAAGAATATTTGCTTCACGATTGGGAGACATCTGTCCTCGTTAAAGTTTTCTCCAGCTGCATTCTGTTATTAAGCCACCCATAGAGTGATTTGTCAGTTATCTTGATATGCATGTTTCTATTGATGACTACAATTTGTATTTATTTAGCGCCTTTCATGTTGGAAGGACCTCTTAAAGCACTTTGCACTGGAAGCCTGAACTGGGGCTCAGTGGGTGAGAGAAAGGTGACTGAAAGCAAGGTTAAAGAGATAGCTTTTAAGGTGAGTTTTGAACGAGAAGAGGGAGGCAGCACTTTGGAAGGGTTCCTAGATGGAGTTACAGAGGGATGTGGGCAACATTTATGCAAGCCCACCAATGTTGGGATGGAGTGGCTGCGGTATGTTAAACAGGTCAGTGTTTGCAGAGCGGAGGGAACAGTCGGGACATTAGCCTTGCCAACAGCAGGTTGCAGAGCTAGGGTGATGTGAGGCCATTGAAAGTGAGAATTGCATTTGAAAGTGAGAATGAGAATGTTGAAATAATAATCCTTGCATTTGATATAGCACCTTATCATGTCTTTGAGATGACTCAAAGCTTTTCACAGAATAATAATAATCCCTGCATTTGATATAGCGCCTTATCACACCTTCGAGATGTCTCAAACCGCTTCACAGAATATACTGTAAAGTGAATTGACTGTATATTTTGCAGGCAAAATAGTTAGAGCTCATCCAGAACTTGATGTTTGACAGGGAACAGCAGTGGTCCTGGAATCAAGAGTCGAGGCAGAGAGATAGAAATCAGGTCCACAAGTTCTGATGTTATCTGAACACCTGAATTAAGTTAAAGTTTTGTAACTCACTCCCATATATCCAATGTTTGTTATACAACTCTAAAAGCCAATTATCAAAATAGGTGATGAACATCAGTCTACTACTGATAATACAAGAGGAGTTAAATCTTCCTTCTCAAGGTTTGGGGGAACGACGAAAATGCTGTCACTGTTTTGTTATCCTCAAAAATCTCATGAGTAGTGGGGCTCTTTTTAAAAAGAAACATAATTCAAATGAGGTTTTATTATTGTCCACCCATAATCCATAACTACAAAACATCCTGAAATCTTTGGACCCTGACTCGTGTCCTACAGTTAATAACACAGCCATTAGAATGAAATTTGATTCCTTTTGCACTGGAATTGTGGGTGCGTGATTGAAATATTCAGCCAGTGACACATAATTTCACTTGTGACCCACAATAGAATGCTGTGAGATGGAGATTGCTGTATGCAATCTTTTAAACTTAACAAAACACATAATGTACCGCAGCAAATTTGGAAAGACAGGTTCTGGTCGGAAAATATATAATTACAATGTATCATGGTAGCCCACATGATCTATATCCTTTGAGGTTATGTAATGACTTTTTAAAATATAGTCATTTTAACAAGTTACTGCCAAGGGATATGATTTAGTGTTTGTATGAAATGTATTCTTTCTCTCTTTCTATCAATGACCCTTTCCATATGGAAGGACTGGAAACAGCCCACAGATCTCACTACAATTTCCAACATCAATTCCATTGAATTGATCAGTTGGCGGGAAGCACACTTGTGCGTCAGTTGTTCCCCCATGGTGAAATGTCTTGCTGGCAGGTTGGCTTAGAACTGATGGAAACTAAAGTCTAAAGTCACAATTGTGTAATGTGACCAGATCTCAAGCTGAACTCTGATCTCATAGCCTTGGAGACTGAACTCTTGTTTACATGACAGTACTGCACTTTTTATTGCACTGAATCGATTGTGGTCATGTGAACATTTCAATGTTTCCAACTGAGCATTTAAGAAAAAATTCTCCCACTTCAAGCAAATCAAAGTTGGATGTGTAAACTGAATTTTGATTATAAAGTTGAGCTGGGTGCTCTTCTTATTTGAAGCATTCACTCTCTGAGAAGTAGGAGAAGGATCTTCTAAACTTGCATTAAAATCATTTTAAATTTTGTGATAAGAATCTATCTTTGTTTTAATAAACACTATATTTCATATAATATACAAACATATATCAAAATATTTCTTGTGCTCTAAAATCCCTTGCATAGCTCACATTCATGCAGGTTTTATGACTTACAAACAGAGATGTAACTTGTAGTGATCCGTTTTTTTAGGAGCTGATGTTCAATACATTAGATAGTACGGTATTTTAGAAAGATTATTGCCATCCCTGCAGCACGTGCTTATTGCTTTTCTTGTAAACCATTCTAAATGCATTCTGATTCACTGTAGAAGTCGTGAGTTCACATTAATAAGATTAGAGACCGGCTCTTTATTAGGTGTGTAAATGGGACATGTCTATGATCAGTATCTCTGTTTATTTGAATGGCTGTTCCATTGCCAGCTGGTGGCTGAGGTCCAATTGAGAATGTCATACCCCAGTACACTATAAACAGAACAAGTGTGCATCTGCCATGAGAAATTCCTGCTCTGGTGAATTCTCCACTTTAACCAAAATATACTAGTGACCTGAATGCAGATCTAAACTGTGTGTATTCTGGAGATTTTCAAGAAGGCAAACTATTAAAGAATGGCACATCTTTCAAATTCAGATTTTGATAACTAAAAGTTACTTTTGAAGATCGCATCTCCACACTCTTGTGAAAAGCAGGTATTTTGATATCAGGGCAAAATAACAAAACTACTAAATATTTATTCAGTATCTGTCTTTGTTTTGAGCAAGCCTTTGTAGCTTACCCCTGCCTGCAGTGATCTACTGTATACTGAGCAAGATTTATTCATTTAAATGAAACTTGCTGTTGTATATTCTGTTAGTTTTTACTAAGTATAGGGTCCTTTTTCATTACCCTCAAATAAATTCACTATCCGGACATTCAGAAGATTCTTTACAGTTTATAAATAGCCATAATTCACTTTTAATGATGCAATTTTATTTCCAGAGATTCAATTGCCATTTAATGTAGTCTATTGTATCATTATAGTTGTTGTAAGAATTATGTCTGTAAATTATCCTTTGGTACAAAGGAATGTTATAGTTGTTGATGTTCTAGTTTATACTTGATCATAAATAAAATTCCGTCTAAAGCATATGTCTAGAAGAATCATTGCAGCAGATTTCCATATGGTCAGTCTTTGCTCTGGCATGATGTAGTATCTGATAATTCATTATGGAGAAAGGTTTACAATTCACTAGCCCCATCGTAACAAGAAGAGAATGTCATCCCATGCAGAAAACATTTACAAGCCCTTCTTCTTTCTTGATTGAAAGTTCTAATTAAGTGGATACAGAAAATTAACTGAAATTAGCTGTCAGAAAGTCACATTTAAATGAGTGATGAGCTGCTCCCGCAGTAAACATTTAAATGATATAAATTGCCATTTAAGTGTATGGTTTAATGTTTGTCATGCTTTAATGTGACATGAGACAGCAATGGCAATCAAACAGCTTGTCCTGATTTGAACATATTGAAAGGGTTTTTGTTTCGCTCTGACTTTGTGTTGTAACGAACAGTTATTTTACATTGTAATTGTGGTTTGCATGTGTGCATTCAACAAAATGTGTGCATTTTAATGAACTATTAGAGAAATGTCGGTAGTGTTCAGGCAACCTTTTAAACAATTTTTTTATTCACACTTAATATATAAACATTTGATGTTTTGTGTACTTAGTCCTCTGACATTGTACACTGATTAGTATTGTAATTTGATAGAAACTCGTCTTGGATACGGAACATATTTAATAGAAGTTCGGTGCTCTAAAAAGGCTTAAATCTATATAGCACTTATACTATTCCAATTATTACTGCGGTGTAATGTAGTACATCAGGTATCCTCATGTATGAACACAAACATTGACAGTACAACTGGCACAAATACTGACAAAAAACAGAAAAAGCACTGCATAAAATTAAAACCTACTCCTTAAAGACACATGTGTCTATTTTGTATACTGTGTACCCTTCTATTTTAAAGGATTGTCTTACGCAAATCTCGGAATGAGGCTTAGCTTCTCACACAACGAGGAGGAACGAAGAAGTGTAAGAAAGGTCCATCCTTAAAACCTCCACATGGAGCAGAATTTAGGCAGATCAGATCAGATCACATTTGGGCACTAAACATGCTTCAGCCCCATGTAAACCACACATTCCATCCCTGTCTGGCACGTAACTGCTGGAGAGTCTGAGCCAGACAGGCACACTGCTGTACATGCTCTGCTATGTCCTTAAATCCAGCTGTTCTAAATAGCAATCTGAAAGGTTATAAAGATTGAAGGGCCTTACAATCTCCAGTCGCTTGACTGGAGAGAAATAAATCCCCCCACCTTCTCACACCACATAAGTGAGCAAAACTATCACTTTTAGCAACAAGGAGGACTTCCCCAAACAGACACAGGTGAAAGATCCACTGGAGACGTGGCATTCAGATTTGGCAGTCGTGGAGTTCCACATAATTCAGGTCCCCTTCCCCCCAGATAGTAAAGCAGATCGAAGAAGGAAAGTAGCAGATTCTAATGAAGAACAGTAAACCCACCTACCATTACCAGTCGAAATCAGCATAGACAAGACCTCTCTCACTTGCCCTCGCTCTCTCACTCCCCCGCTCGCGCACTTGCTCTCACCTTCGCTTGCTTGCTCTCACCTTCACTCCCAGCCTCGCTTGCTCAGCAATAACAACTTGCATTTATGTAGCACCTTTCACATAGGATAACTTCTTGAATCGCGTATCAGAGAAAGGGTTAGATGATGAGCAAGGGAAGTGGGGAGGTGACTTGGAGGTCACCGTGGTAGGCGCAGTAGAAGCAGGACATAGTTACTCAAGACTCAACCATGATGGTGGGGGACATGCAGCAGGCCTGAGCTAGCCAAGTGTGTGAAGGGTTTTGTAAGTGTTTATAAATGCACTCTGCCTCCATCATACCCCAATAAAACCTATTCACGAATGCATATTCCTGCAAGCACCGTATGAGCAGAGTGTACCATATGTACTTAGCATTGTAAATGCATGAAAATTTTGAAAACAACGTTTTTTTAAAAAAGAAACCTTAAAAAGCAACCAATTTGCAAACCTTGGTTACATAAGAAATCATTCTATAACTTATTTCCAGAAATAGGAATATAAATTAGGGCAATGACTTGTAGTCTGGATTTTAATCAATAACCTGGGAGCAATTTCAAGGCTGTAATTTAATCTTGTATTTTATGCCATCCAGACCCATTGATCATATTAGGGCTGTGTATTTGCTCCTAACTGTCTGTTATTCTCCTTGTAGTTACTCCCAGGTGCCTTTTACATTTATGTTCCAGCTTGGTCTTTGTTTATGACCTTGAGTCTTTGAACATTTAAGGCAATTGCCCTACTCATACTGATTCTGGTGATAAACCGCACTATAAGCTTAGCTAAGATAGACATTATTATGTTCAATGTTTTACTGCAAAGTTGGTGTGGAAAAGCCACAAATGTCTCGTTTCATGGTTTAAGATTTGTTTCTTCATGAAAATAGTTGCTTTTGTACTATCTACAAGAATGTGAATTTTTTAGGGTCCTCACTAGTTACTTCTCTGGTACTATTCCTTCAGTGACTGGTTGGCTATATCCACTCTTGTTAATACAGTAAAATTCACATAAGTTGTATCAGTCGAGACCATAAATTTCTGACCATGCATTTTGACTTACACTAAGTCTGAGTTGCAGGCAAACTTATATAAATCGTATAAAATCCAACTTCATCAATAATCTACATTGCGCATGTGTAATTCAATGCAGCTGCTACGTGTACATTGTGGTAGTTCATCCATGCAGCCAGTAGGTAGACATGCGATGACGGTCAAGACTACGCTTCCCGTAATTCAACGCGACTTGACCCGTCGCCGCATGCACACTTACCAGCAAACATTGGATTCTCATTGAATCACGGGAAAATGGGAGTTGTTCTGTATATGATTTGATGCATCAAGACTACGTTTCCCACAATCCAATTTAGCCGCCTGGTAAATGCGCATGCGTCAATGGGTCAGGGCATCATTTCCCGCGATTCAGTGCAGCCATTAAGTGCTGGAGTAGTGGTGGATAGGAGAGCGCGGGGTTACAGGTTAGAGGATGGTTAATACGAGTAGAGCAAAGAAATCTTAAGTGTTTTTGACGGGAACTGAATGGGACTCGGCTAGATGTACGACTCAGGCTATTATACGTTTTATGGAGATAAGACTTACGTGAGTTTTACTGAATTATTATCTTTGTAGAACAGTCTAAACCATCATTGCCTTCTTCATATAAAAAAAAGTCCGTTAATATGAACTTCTCTGGAGCAGTCATCAGTGGTACAATTCAAGTTTACGGAAAGAAGAGGTTGATTTGTCTTTGAGTCTGTCGGTCTGGGTCACCTGCCCAATGGATCCCTTCACTACAGCATTGTGCTCCACCTAGTGGCCTGGTCACCAAGTTCCAAAACTGACCTGATGTGAGCCTGTTGGTCTTACGGTCAGGCAACTTTGGGACTCTCACTTATTATCTTTTTCGTCTGGTTAAGTCAAAGTTTCAACCAGCAAACTACTGAGTTGCCTAATTATTCTGTAGTCTAAATACAAGGTAGCCAAGGAGTTAGCTTATGTAAAATGAATCCACACTTCACAGCCAAAAGCTCTCGACTGACACTTACTTTCTTTCTGTTGTGGTTTACAGGCTCTGGAGAGCGAGTTCGTTTCCTGTCAGCTCCACCAGTGGATTGATCTGATTTTTGGATACAAGCAGCAAGGACCTGAGGCTATTCGAGCCCTCAATGTCTTCTATTACCTGACCTACGAAGGAGCTGTCAACCTGAATTCCATCAGTGACCTGGTCCTGAGAGAGGTATGGTAGTGGCAAAATAGAGATGCATTAAGGCCATAGTGAATGAAGTGGTAGTTTTCTTCATTGCCAGAATTTGCAATACAGGAAGTGAACCGAAGCATGAGATAGGAGGCCAATAGGTGGGTATTCTGGAGAGATGCGACAGATAGATCAAAGGGCCTTCTTCATCCAAACTAATTGTAAACTTGTGATGAAACAGAAATCAAATAGTTGCTGGTTGAACAATGTTCTCCCCAGCTCATTTTTAAATGGCCTGTGAGAATGAATCATTAATTTATTTGATTTAACCATTTTTGTAAAAAGACTTTGAAACAGTGCTATTTTCAAACAAATCTCTCATTGTGATATTCTATATTATATCATTCCATAAACAATAGTAGAACTTTGGATCAGAGAGTCTTGCTATCTGTGTCTGCCAAGTGGCTGAAGACAGACAAGTAGTTCTGATATACCTCCTCAGAGATTTATTTCATGATGCGTGACGGCTACACTGTTACCAGACCAGGCTATAGCACAGTAACATGGGGGAACTTTTTAATCATTTGGCTTTCAATTTTTTTTGCCAAATGCAGCTATATGTTAGTGATAATTGAAACCACATTAGAAAACTGACGACATAGCAGCCAGGCACCAGTTTGTTTGCACTCGACCAGTATGTGTGAGCTTGCCTGAAGTTTTAAAAAGCTTTGTGCATTTGCAGAAAGTGCAAACTTCCAAAACTCTCTTGAGCCATAGTTGTAAGTATAATATAATGTGAATTGCAAAACCCTAAATGTACAAGCAAATCAAACAATTGTAATATTTCAGTATCAGTATTTGGTATGGCCTTATACTTAATAAAAATCTGATTTATCTAACTAAAACTCTGGAAGAAGTAGCTTAAACCTATATTCTACTTTTTTAAAAAATTGAATCAATGATTTAAACATCCTTTCAGTTTTGGTATATTTTTGTTCAACATAAGCGTTGATGACTTCATTAAAAAATGACTGGCTTGGAGGAGTGTGGGACCTGAATTAATATCAGCCAGGATGTAGGCATTAATCCAGAGTGCTTCAGTGATTATGTAATTTCAACTGTACATGTTAATTTAGCCTCTCTCAAATGTCAGGCTCAATAATTCCTCCAAGCCATTTATTCCAATGATGTCACCAGCGCTTGCTGTTCAAACCAAAATATTTTTTGGAAACAATCCTTTAAAAGGAGTGCTAATGTTCAGACTGCTTCTTTCAAATGGGATGTTTGAATGATGTGTGAATATGTGTATTGAAGTTGTTTTTACATATAAAATCTTATTTCTACTCCTGGAAGTGATATTGCATTGTTTACAGTTTTAGATTGTTTCAAACAGTGGGACCACATTTTACTGCTTACTGCTACCACAGTCTTTCATGTCTATCCAACAGAACTTATGTAGACACAGACCTGTTTGCTTGTGGTTGGTGTAAATGTACCATTGCAAAATAGGTTTAGAGAGGTACCTTTGAGAATAGAGAACCTTCAGATTTCTTTATTGTCTTCAATACAACAAATCTCTTCAGAACCATCTTCCTTTGTGTTGAGCCTGCTGGAAACTGAACTCATTTCTTGTGTTCCAACTTTGTATCTGTAATCATCCTATTGCCTTGATCTACAGATAGACCCAGTGCTAGATTACGTCTCAAGGATTAATGTTGGAAGGCTATGCCGAAGATTTGCTAGTTGAAAAATCCGGAATTAGTGCTGCATTGGTTGCATTTATACTGGAGCAGTGGGCATTGATTTGTGTCTGAAACCACCTTCTGGAGTTGATTTTGTGAGCAGGCTGAAAAGTAATAGCAAGTTTGGAAAATAAATGTTGCACTACAATTTTATCATCAGTTAAATCGTGGCAGTCATGTACTTTAATCAGATCCTAAAGTACTGGATTTGGGGAGGGAGCTCAAGAATCCGGGTTTGATCAGTTAATGTGTACAATATTTGGCTTGGTCATATGTACCTGATCATTTTGATGTTGCATGCCTGAGAGTAATTTTTCTGCTATATAATATAATTTACATTTATATAGCTTTTTTCCCGTCGGGTGGAGGTCTCAAAGCGTTTAACACTTAGCACTGCTTAAGCCTGCTAGCTGGGCAATTAGAAACTTACATTTAACTCATTAATGTCCGGGTGGAAACCTACAGTTTTGATTGTATTGAAGTTGTTTCTAACAAGTGTAGTTTTAAAATATACTGTATACAATATTGAACTTTTAGGACTATGAAGAAAATAATAAAAAAAATTCTATGCGACATGTCATATTTGTATTGGTGGTGCTGACAGATGTTCATTCAAAGGCAAAGAATGTGAATAGTTTTGTTAAGGAACTGATTTAAAAGGTTCCACTCGATTTACAACAGACTATTTCCAAATACTTTGTAGTCATCAGTTTCTCTTTTAGGGAAATCGTCTAAAGGGTGCTCATAGCACTATGAAGGGGCTATTTTACAGAATTTAAATTGAGAAAAGTTTCCTTTCTTTTTCAAAAATAAATAAAGTATCATAATTTCAATAGAACTATCTACGATTCAATATTAAAACAATGAAAGTATGCAAGAAACGTATTTTTAAAAAATCCAAAATGTAAGAAATTTATATTATTTGATGAAAATATAAAAATGTAAACCATCATAAAAGTGCTTCATTCTGACATACACAGTTCCATGAGTCTTACTTGCACATTACTTTTGGGTCACCGTGAAAAGGCAGCGATCTGTTAAAACTTCTGCTTAAAACATGTTCTGAGTACATCAAATACTTGCATCTCCACAGGCAGGTAAATAGTCAACATGATCAACTTATGTTGAGCTAGTTGTATACCAAGCCAGCTTGCTTTCCGTGCTTCCCGTTTCCACTGTTTTCTTGTAGTGTCACTGCTAAAACTCAGATACAAATCTCTTTACAATTTTTTCCCTGCCAATTTTCTACCCTCCCTGTTAGTAAACGTTAATTGAAGCTAACAGAGAAATGTCCAGGATCATATACACAAAGGGAAGAGGTATTTTTTGTTCCAATTAGTATTTTTTCCATTGCCTATTTTTAATTATTTTTCTTGTAATTTACAATTTTCAATTCAAATGAACATGGTTTTAACCTGGTGAAGCTTGGGTGTGATCCCTGATTCTAGCTGTAGTACAATCTTTCTCTTTCCCTTACTGGAATCAGAAATGATAATTTGAGTAATCGGGCAACAGTTTTATGAAATAAATTAATACTGAGACCTGCTATGTTGCTTTGGTATAATTTTAATAATTGTTATGTTTCATTTGTGCCGAAGATTTCACGTTTGGGGTTGAAATCAAACTGCCTGTTTTAAACTGTTCTCCAAAGTTTACGTTTGTGTGATAAAGTGCTCCTAGTCTACAACAAGCATCCTTTAAAGTGTGAATTCATAAGCCAGTTTCATGTTCTGTACATCCTCATTTATAATGTGAGCTTTACCCAGACTTGACATTTTAAGACGAGTTGGGTTAGGTTGGGTAATTTTCTGTTTAATCTAACATGTCATTAGCTGCACAAAGCATGGTTTTGTTCTGCTGTGGAAGGTTATTGGCAAACCACTCAGCAGGAAACAACCTTCTGTACCATTTGGTCAGTCAGCTCTGCATTTCCAAAACATTTATTCTGAAGATTGGTACATTCATTTTATTTTCGGTTTGCGAGAGCTGGACGAATACTTTTGAGATCTACCAGTGATTTTTAGAAAGACAGGTTCTTACCAGCGACATCCATTTTGAACCGACTATTTTGAATAAAAGATGTACATTCAAAACCATATCAACAACAACTATTTTCACGTATCCCTTTCAACATAGGGAGCTCGTCTTAAAGCAATTGACACAGAATGCACAACCTTCCGGAAATGAGCGTAGACTGATCTGCCATATTTTTCATGTACTTTATTATCTGTAACAATGTTAAATACACGTTACAATGTTTAATGCATAAGGGCCACATTTAACATCCATGTTTAACATTTATTGTGACTAACATAATGTACTTATTTTAATAAGGTTTGAAGCAATTCAGTGCTTTGACATTTTATGTTTTATATTTTTATTTACTAAACTAACAATATATATGAGGCTGCAGTAGAACATGAAACTGGGTTATGCATTTACACTACCGTTTGTAGCACTGTGTCACAGAACAGGTTAATACTGAAGGTTGTTTCGCTACTAATAACAATTATTTTTGTTAAGTTTTGTTTCCAATAAGAAAAATCATTACACGAGTAACAGTAAGGGTGCAGCATAAGATGTATCAAACTGTTGCCGAGATGAATTGAGTAAAATGTTGAAAATCTAAGGATGCAGTTTAAGAAAAAAATGAGTTTGTGTCTGTGCAGACTTTGGTTTAAGTCCATCTGTAAAACAATTTGAAATTGACCAAGAATCATGCCCTTAGTGTATTTGTATCAAAATAAATAGTGAGTGTATGGTTTGGACTGATGAGCACTAGTGACAAATTTTTGTAGTGTTCAAAAGAACAAAAAAGGGCTTCAAATACATGATGTATGTATAAAAGAAATAACCTACTGTAATCCAGAACAATAATAGTTTTTACTTATGTAATGTAGAGCCAAAAGGAAAGATGNAAAAAGTGGGATTAGATTGTAAAAAAAGATTGTAGACTTAAAAATGTTAATTTGGGGGAACTGGGTAAGGTTTGTAAAGAGGCTGCTCGGTTTGTTTCTATATCCATATGTAGGGTGAAGCTTGAGAACATTTGGTTGCAATCATGGGTGATTGCATAAATGAGTTTGTGAACTATTTACTCAGTTGTTATTCAGTAATCAACGACATTAGATGAATTACAGGAAATCAGCTACTGCTTTTCGATCTATTTGGAGTTTAGCTGAAACAGGATTTAAGTCCTGATTGGAATCAAGTTTCTTCGTGAAGAATTTAAGGTTTTGGCTGCTGGCATTTCTCTCTCTCTCTACCCTCCCTGCCCGTCCTTAAAACTGTACAGCAAATGTAAGCCATTGGCAGATGTATCTTTATTGATCTCCTTCATTAGAATCTGGTGTTATTTTGCAAACCAATGAGTTTGAATTGAAATCAGTCATGTTGGTGACACTTTCTATTAACCCTTTCAATAGCGGCATTCATTTATTACTCCACATTACAGAGCTTGCTCAGTAGAGAGAGTAGAGTAGAATATTTCTACTCAGTCAAGTGTTGAATAAAGAATGAGGGATTTTTTTCAAAATATTTTTAAAAATGTGCTCTTGAGGTGCAATATTTCATGTTACGTTTTAGAAAAAATAGCATTGAGCAGATTGGTCAGTGGAGCAGATCAAGCTGCTTACATTGCTGATCCTCAGTGTGTTTTCTGTCTATAAAACATGTCTGAATGCTGGTAAATCGGTACGGTCATAAGGGTAGAGTTTTGTTTATGCAAGATTTATGTGTTCAAACTTTACAATTCCCAGTGGGATTTCTTAAATAATCTTAGATATCAGTGCAGTACTTGGTGCCTGCATGTGGTACAACAATAGCTTGTGGCAAGTGCAATGGCTTACAGGTGTGAGAGCTGTTATTTAAGGATCTAAACTAAAAATCATTGCACATTAAGTCCTGGCTTTTCAAACTGAGTGAAAGTACAAAATTAAGTACATTGTCAAATACATGTTTTTCCTTTTAAGACAGAAAACACACGGAGTGACATCTCCGTGTGCATGCCATGGTGTGGGAAGTGATGGCCCAGCCTTTATTTTGGCAGGTGGGTGTGGAATCACTGCTGTAGTCTCCAGAGGAAAGATAGAAATCAACTATTTAGAAAACAATGTCAGTCAGTTGTAAATTCATCATACTGTGTATTGTGGGGATTAGCAAAATCTTTGTAGAATTTATAAACAACTACTGGAGCATCACTGGCCAGATGGCTGCTATGTGACTACATGTTTTAAAGCATGGTATGGAATAATAAACTTAGTGCCAAAAGTCTAAGAAACAACTGGGTGTGACAGGCTTTCTAATATAGAGTACTCATTGCTGGTTTCTTTTGGTTTTCTTTTAAAATGGAACCTGTGTCACATTTTTCCAATTTTGCTATGGAGTCTTCCTTCATATTTGTCCTTTTGCTCGTGTAAAAGAAATTATATTTTAATTTAACACATTTGTGGTTTGAAGATGTGCTTGTGAAAATCTCTATTTTGGCTTTCCTTTTTTTAAAATAAATTAAAAATGGACAATAATGCCAATTTGCATTTGTATACTTCACGTTGGGAGGGCGTCTCAAAATACTTCACACAACTGCGTGTACTGAGGGAAAAGCTAGAATTCTCACAGATAACTGTGAAGGAAACAAATGTAAGCCATAAAGGAAATATTCTTTGCAGGAGGGATCCGTGAATACTCTCAATATATGAAATGTTCTTACTGATGGTTGGATTCTACCCCCACTACCACCACCGATTGATGACAATATTCTATTTACTTCCCCTCTTTTCTGCAAGTTGCATAAAAACAAACACATGATCCATCCAGGATAATGGTAATATTTGAGAACATAGAGGACTGCTCCCACATTCCAAACTCTGAACGCTGGTTGCTCGTGTGATGTAACTCGCTGGTTTTCTTCAGATTGGCAGCTGGGATATACTACAGCAGACAGACAGACAGCTGTGAGGTTGTAGCTGGAGTGAGTGTCCGGCAAGGCCTACATTTAATAGGTTTGGAATGCATTGCCTCACGTTACGTTAACAAGTAAGGCCCTGGTGGGGAAATCATAGCAAGCTTTTACAGATGATGATTACTTCCTGTTTTTCTCCTTGGCAGCTACAAAAATTAGGTTTTATAGACTAGTGCTAATAACAGGTCAGGCCATGGAGAGTTTCCTTTTGTTTGACTATGTTCCCAAGTTTGGAGGAAGAGAGGATTTGTGTTCGACTTAAGAGCAATTCTTTTTTGAAAAGAACCAAACACAGATATGTTGAGCTATTTTTATAATACTGGATTTAGTGATTCTCTTTTATAGTACTCTAAATCTGTTGCATAGTACAGCCTTTCATATGCTTGCAGTTTATTTATTACTTTTAACTTCATATACTATTAACTAATTTTCTTTTGCGCCATATTCTGGCAATGCCAATGTGTTTGGGCTCAGCAACTGAAACTTGTCACCTGCTTTGATCAATGTAGCCGAGCCTGATCCCAGGTTCACAAAATCTCTACATATGCATTTTCTGCCAGAGGTTAGTAAGAAGTTTGGGGAATGGGAATCATGGCTGATTTTTTTCCTTCTGAGCCCAGCGGATCTGAAACTAGCTATAGATCTATAATCGTTACAGTCAGAATCAAGCTAATCTTCTGCAGCGGTCTTGGTACCCAGCAGTTTAGTGACCTCCTCACCACCTTGGTTGGGATCCTTCATAGGTCCCTTTGGCTGCCGTTGCTGACAGTGAATCAGCTGCCATTGTCGTCCTCATCAAGGGAGAAACTCAGACACAAAAAGGAGGGGAAGTTGGGGAAACAAGCATGTGAGTGTGATTGTAGGAGGAAAGAGAGAGCTAAAAGACAAAGTGTAAAACACGAACTAGCTTTAAGTTAAGCAACAAATGACAAAAAAAAATTAAAAATCACCCTGATAAAAAAAACCTTTGATACATATTCTATTCAGCCCGAGGATAACATTTTTCTAAATGTTTTCTCTTAAAATCATTTTTAAATGATGAGTGAATTTTATGTTTCAAAGCAATTAGGCCCTGCTTAATATCTACTCATTTATATGCACTAAATTCCCAATGTCTGAATTTTATTCAGCGTAAAATTCAATGTAAAAAGCAGTTATAGCAAACGTTTACTAGGTCATCTGTGCTCTGCTTGTGTGACTTGTGGGATCTGTTTTAACAACTCTCCAGGCAGTTTTTTTTTAAAAGTTCTATAAAATTGGTGTCTGAAACATTTCGCAACGTCTTCTGGTAAAGATGCCTTGAACAAAAATTCACAACTGGGAGGTGTTTTACTATATCCTTAACAGCCCGGGCTCTCCACAGCCTGTGGAAAACACACTTTAGCTCTTGTCCTTATTACAAGGTCAGGTTTCTGTTTTCAGGTTAAAGCTGCAAAATGAATTCTATTTTTAACCAATTCCACTAACAAGCACTAAAAAGGGTGTTATTAAGCCCAAATTGTGACTGAAGTATTGTTGTGTCTTGATTAGTGCTTAATTAGGTTGCTAAGACATGTTTTTCTGCTTGAATTAAAAGTTTTGTAAATTATGAACTAAAGCAGACAATTTACAAATCTTATCACAGCCCATTTAATGGCTGAATCAACAGTTTGGCTCGATCAAAATAAAACAGCTCACAAAAATATATTTTAGACGGTAGTGATTCGTTTTGTAAATGTTATGCTGTTTTTAGGTGTAGTTTGGCAATAGATTGACAATTCGTCAAGCATTTTAAAAACACAGTTAATAGGATAATTATGACTGCTTGGACAAGGAGTGTTTTTGTTGGATCATGAATTCTGAACAATACAAAGGAATGGAACATAGTTGAGTGTTTGGAGCTCTGGACTTGGGTCGGTAATAGATTTCTTTGGCGTAAAGTCTGCAGCAAAATAAGGCTGAATTTCCTTTTTAAAGAGCTTGATTATCGTTGGTTTTGCTACCTGTCTGGCTTATGAATAGGCTGTCCAGATATTTCTAAAATGAAAAAGGAGCCTAAAATGTTTTCCTATTCTACTTCTGCATCCTACAAGTGATGAGTTAGATATTAAGGATACTAATGCCTTTAATCGACTTTCTTCAGAACTTACAGCGATCACTTCTACCCTGTTCCCGATTCATCATAAAATTGGCATAAAGTGAAAATCTTACTTAGAATGATGATGATTATTTTCAGTGAAACTAGACCCCCCAACATACAGATATAATCCTCATTTCCAGAGATTATAGCAAACAATTAAAATATGGCACTGGTACTCCTATCTTTTAAACTGTTGTGCCAATTGCCTTTAATTTGGCAGTAGATGTAGATATCACAGCTGGTTTACATTTTGCATGTCTAAATGATCAAAATAAAACATCACATTTTCTTCATGTGCATGATGAGCTGTTGCTGGCTTTAAATTGTAAATCCTGGGCCACATTTCAAAAGGTTTTGTTTTCATAGAATTTTATATTCCATCAGAACAATGTTTGCTACAATATAGCTTTGCATCATACTGTGTCCTAGTACATCTTTCAACTGGAACACATTTAAATAGATCTCAGATTTTTATAAATAACTATTTCCTTCATCTCAATTTCAGAAAAGTATGAATAGCCATGATAGATGAAGGATTTCTTAAATGTAATGATGAAAGCACTGAGGTTATGACTTCTTTTTCAAAAAAGTGTTATTTCTTTCATTGCATTTTCTTGTTTACTGTTCTTTATTTCCAAATACCCTGTATCTACTTTTTATAGAACGGTTTGTGTTGGATTTCATATAATCTGGGAACCTTTGCTGTGGAAAGGCAACAACTGACAGCCTTTCATTCCCAGCAAATCGTTCACCTATTCCTGAAAGGATTTCTCAGATCCCTTTAATATCTCCTGCTTTAATCCATCAGCGGGTTGCATAACTGTACTTTAATCATTGGTGCTCCCCCTTGCTCCCTCATAGATATTTTACTTTCCTCCTCTCCAGGTCTGCATCTAAACCGTTATGCTAATGAATTAAGCATTTTCCCCAGTATTAATTCAAATCTGTTATTCTCTAGAAAACTCTCAAAAACTCTCATTTGAATGAGTTAGAAATAAGTAGTAAATTTATAATATTAGTGAGATAAAAGTCATATGGGTCTAAAGCCATTGAAAGTCAATATGTAAATCGGATTATTAAGTTAGGCTTTTTTTCAAGGAAAATACAGAGATACACAAGTTTATTTTTCTGTTGACCATAACCTCTTGTAGTATTGTTACCAGTACAGTTTTGTAACTGTGTCTATTTCCTTCTGAAATTTATTTGTATGTGTCATTTCGTATAATAATAATAATAATAAAAAAACAAATTAAAATAAGAACAAAAGAAGGATGTATTGGATGGAAAAAATATAAAGTTTAAAATCCACTAAATTGAGATTGAAATCTGATTCTCCATTGAACATACAATGATTCTGGAAGGTTTTCTTCTCTGTAAAATATGTGTACTGCAACTTCTTTTCAGATTCCTATCCTGTCATATTGTATACCGTGTGTCCAAGGCTTTAGGAAATCTTTGCCTTAAATGGCAGAATTCGAATCCTCAAATTTGTTTTCATCAAAAAGTCACAAAGTTGCAGAAAGTAGTTTGATTCCTATTGTCAATTTATAGGGCCAAATTGTCTCTGAAAGAGAACAGATTGGAGTCCTGTAGCTCAGTGGTTAGAGCACTCGCTTTGCAAGTGAGAGACCTGAGTTCAATTCCAGGCAGAGGGCGAAACCTCGGGCAAGTTTCCTTACTCCACACAGAGCCTAATAATAATCCCTCCAAAACAAAAAACAATAATAAAATTGGTCATTTTCAATCTACGACTGTTTGTGGGACATTGCTGTGCGCAATTGGCTGCCGCGTTCGCCCACAAATATACAGTCAATTCACTTTACAGTGTGTTCTGTGAAGCGCTTTGGGACGTCCTCCCGACGTGAAAAGCGCTACATCAAATGCAAGGATTATTATTATTATTATCAATTGTTTTTAAATGGTGAGGCAAAGTAACATCCATAAAAGATAAAAAGAGAATGAAAATGATTCCTCCTTGTTGATTAATGCTGAGTTGTCAGGCTTACAGTATAATGTATTGAAACTAGTTTGTAAAGTCATCTCTGTTTACACTTAATAAAACCTGCAGCTGATAATTGCTGCTATTGCTATTAATTCCCTCTTAAATAGCAGAGAGTGGGTTGGAAGATCTATTGAGAGCTTCAGCTAATATTATGAACAATGAGATGTATATCTTATATTTCTTTTCCATTCAGCAATGGTTCTAATGATTTGGTGATAGTGAAGTTGAGAAGGTATTTGCTGTGAGATAGGGGTAGAAGTGGCCGACGTGGGGGAAATAAAGACAAGCCAGAGACCAAATCTGAGGTAGAAATGAGAGCTGAGGAACCAGATGCAAAAGTTGTGCACTAGTGTGCCAGTTTTCAATTTGCAATTTTTTGGACAGATAATATTGATGAATGCCAATTTTATTGATTAAAATCAGCAACCAGTGAGCCTAATTATCTCGGAGAGAGTATATTGGGACAAACAGATGGTTTAATGTGTGACAAAGCTGTTAACACACTCTTGGAATTGAGATTGTGATCTAAAACAGGAGTGAAGTTCAAGGCCAGTTGTCAGAGATGGATCACACATCAGCCTATGAGCCTGTGTTGCAGGAGTGTGAGAGAGCTGCTGGAGTGGCTCCCAGATACTGGAGTTGTAGTCAAGTCTTTGGTATATTTAAATTTTATAGAGAATTTGTTGAGGGGAAAGGAAAAAATTGAGCCAATTAGAGAGACCTGCAGGAATAGAGGAGATGTGAGTGTTCCTTCAGAGATCAGGGGAGATAGAAGGGCTAAGAATGTGGTTTGGATGAAGAAGTGGTAAAAGTGGACCTATCAAAAGTAAGAGCTGTTGGAATTGGATAGACACGAAGAAACTGTGTTTGAAGAGTGAAAGGAATTAAGACTTTTATCAGATCATTGCAGGGCAAGGATAGGAGCAGTGATTAGTGATTCTGCAATTGTACTGCCAGAGGAATAAAGGGCGTGTTCACTGAGGAACATGAAGGAAGTCGCTAAATGTCGATCAAGTATAATAACTGATCTTTTTATAGCATTCCAAGTTTATCATACAGTGGTGTCATCTCAAAATATCACTGTTGTCCACTGCCTTAACATAAAACATAGAAATTAGAATAAGCAATGCATGCAGGTGACATATAATTAATGGGTAAGAAAATAACATGTTGAGAGAGATTTATATTATAGTACTATTCACTTAAGTAACCTAAGAACGGGAAGTGTAGGTATATCGTTCCGTTTATATCCAGTAGCTTCTTAGCATAAGACAAACCCTGGTAATTTCATTCAACCTCACATTTCTGGCTCCCTCACGAATAAAGAACACATATAACATTTATTCTGGGGGTGCCAAGGAACATATTAGAAGGGAAATCTGCAGCATCTTAAAACAAAACCCCTGGATTCTGTTGGTTTGTCTCCTTACAGGCCAACAATTCTGTTTTATTAGTTTTATAAACAAGATTCCTCCCAACAGTATTTGGGCTCCAGCTGTGCAATAGATTTTTTTTCGCAAGAGTGAAAGCTCTAAGAACACATTTTGTTTTCATATTTTTCACATCTTTGGATCAATATGATTATTCATAATAATAATAGCAATCCTTGCATTTTGATATAGCACTTGATCACGTCTTTGAGATGCCTCAAAGCACTTCACAGGTTACTGTAAAGTGAATTGACTATATTTTGTTCTGGAATTTTTGGAAATGAGGATGTGATGAAATGATGCATTTTCTTCCAGCCTCCGGGATTTGCCTAATTTACCTACCAATATTTATTATTATTCATAATAATAGACATTACATTTAGTATAGGGCCTTTCATGTCAGGAGGACATCCCAAAATGCTTCACAGACTATACGTTAAAATGCATTGACTGTGTTTTTCGGGTGAAGCTTCCACACGGGTAATCTGTATTATTGCTTTAAACTGGATATATTCCATCATTCTTCCATGAGTTTCAGCTCCCTGTCTAGATATACAGTCTCATGCTCAAAACAGTTTTAGGTATTCAAAATAATTTAGCTGTCTTCTCTAAGTGTGATATCTTGTAACAAAATACTGTTTTCCCCAATTTTCTTCCTAGAATGTCTGCACTGAAGTTGTTTTTGGCAGAGAGCACTTATTTTTTCCCAAAACCTATTTTCTTTCAAAGAAACACTGAATATGTTAGAAAGTGAGCGGTGGAATGCTGGACCCTCTCACCAAACCCCTGGAGAGAGCAGAACTGTTGGCCATTAAAGAGGTCTTTAATTTGTTTACTACCGTACCTAGTCCAGACAGCATGGTGAAGGGGATGACCTCCAGACATGAGGTCTGGGTTATACCATGTTTCTGAAGTAAGGTGGGTTCTATTAGAACTGCCTGTCAGTTTGGCAGCACGAGGGAGGAAAGAATTTTCCACAGTGTTTCTTGTACCGTATCCTTTTTGTTTAGAGCAGCTCGTGCTCTTAAACTACACTGAAGGCCTGTATTGCAGCACAAACGACTCCTTTACCAGCCATAGTTAGCCAGTCAGTGATTTCCTGTAGATGTTGGACAGTTTCAGACCAGCCCTGCAGAAGTAGCAATATACTGTATTAAAATCTAACCATCTCCTCAGATAAAGGATCTAACACATTTTGGAGTTTCTGCATCAATATCTCTCTTTCAGTTTTTTTCCTGAAAGCGTTTTGACTCTAGGCACCTTGGCCGAGTGGTCATCCACGTGCAAACTTCAGCTATGAGTGTTTACAGATCAGTTTGACATGAGCCCAACACACACAAGCCTGAAGTTTCTCTTGATATTAGCTTTCGAGATGTTAAAATTTAAGATTATGTAGAATTCTTTTAAATTTAGACGTAATTTGTAAATTGACTTCCCACAACGTAACAACAATTTACAAGTATGTGATAACACCTTTCATGTTTGCAAGGCCATCTTAAAGTGCTTCACCCAACTTTGATTTCCAAGTACTTTTCCAAAAAAAACATCTATGGAAGAGGTTTTGAAATTAAAACAGAGTTTAAGAATTATCCGAAACTCTGCACAATCTTACATTTTAAGGCAATGATCTTCAGCTAAGACCATGAGAAATTTCAGTCCTCAGATGACCACACACATGCATCTTCTTATATCACAACAAAGAGTGGAAACCTCAGCTTATTTTTCCCTTCTTAACCAAGGGATTCTGAGACTAGTTATAGAATAGCAACTGCCTCCCTGGCTGAGATCAGCAATGCCTTTACTTACTTACTTACTTACTTACTGACTAACTGACTAACTAATAATAATAATCCTTGCATTTGATGCGGCATTTGATCACATCATCAAAACATCTCAAAGCACTTCACAGGATTCACTGTTAACTGTAGTGACTGACTTTGTAGGGAAACTTTACAGTGTATCCTGTGAAGCACTTGGAGACATGTCAATGATGTGAAAAGGTGCTACATCAATTGCAGGGATTATTATTAAAAACAATTGTAAGAGGTGACAAGATTGAATTCATGCCAATTAGGATATGTGTATGTGTTTTTTAGTGAATTTTTGCCTGAAATTAATTGTTATTATGGTCCCATCTTTAGAGAATGAAGTCTGATTCACTATAGAAACTCATTAGTGCCACTTTTTACAGAAACATTTACAAAATCTTTCCTGAATCCTTTTGTTTCTTGTTTAGCAAAATGTGGAGCCAACATTGGCATCTTCTGTCCTCCCGAGGTGAAAGGCACTCTATAAATGTACTTTTGTTGTTGTTGTTGTTGCACAGCATCAGATTACATATCAGTGCTATAATGTTAATCATTGGATTCCTCTTGATACCAATTTTACAAACACAAAATAATGTGGTGAGAGATTTAAAATGCCACTTAATTTAAATAGATTCCTTTGCATTGCTAGCAGGGTTTGTTTTCTAGTCTTTTCGAGGTCTGTACATTTCTAATTTTCCTCTGACTCTAAAATTAAACGTTGAGATGCTGGAAATCCGCCTAATTTTATAGGATCTTATCAACTATAACTTCTCTGCCAGAATTTATTTTTTCCAGATGGCTCCTGCTGGTAAAGTTATCTTGAAAAGTTATCTTTCTATTGCGTTGTACAGTGCAATATTGGGTATCCTAGCCTCCCAAATATGATGTTTAGGAATAGATTCTCTTTAGGCAATTTGTAAAAGTGAGTGGTCAATGGACAAACTTGCTTCGTTTATATGGCGGGGTGGGGATCAATCTAAAATGCATCATTTCTAATGGTGTTCCTTCTAAAGATCTAAGTCACACAAATGGGGAATTCTTCCAGTAACCTGGAGCAAAACATGATGGCATGTGGGAACTCTGTTCTGATGCATTCTGCTTCCGTAGCAGGTTCTGTGAGCTGGTCATTCCTAAGGGGATTCTTTAATAAGGAATCCCATTGCATACCCTAGACTTTAAACCCTATTATTTTCTGGCTTCAAATGTATATAATAGAAACAGAACAACATCATCTGTTTTAACAATCTAAAGATTACTGAGCAGATATCCCAGCAATACACATAACATTTGGTCAGCATTGTTCTCTTGGTCAGTTTTTCAGCAGTTAATTCCAACCTGCATGAGAAAGTCCAACATTCAGTCCAACGTGGTGATTTGCTGCTGTAAAGGGGTATTCAACTTATATTTAGTTACTGATTATTGCATTTTAGATAAGTAAAATACACCATATTTGGGTGCAAGCGATCATTTCCTAGAGATAGGATTTATTTCTCGTACAGTATTGCCATTAAATTGGTCAGGAAAAGTCTATTTTGGGCTAATATTTTTGAAGTCTGGAAACAGAGCTGTGGGAGAGAGTGAATAAGAGCTGGACTAGATTGCTGACAGATGGTTTCTTTGTCATTTGTTTCTCCATCTATGGTTAGTTTCTGTAACTAACGAAAGAAGGGAGAAATTTTCATTTTGAACTTTCATTGAACAAGTCTCTGTCTCTCATCACATGACCCTCATCTTTCTCATTTTGTTCTGTCCCTTTCAATTGCTTAATGAAGTGGATTCTGAGAAAACACAAAGTTACCGGATGTATAAGGGAGCAGGAGGTAAATGTGGATTTTAAGATTAATCCTTTAAGATTTGCTATAGAATTTCTACCTCAAACTAAAAATCCAATACTATTAGAATTTACAGTGATTTTTTAATGAGTTCTGTGCATCTCTCCTTATTGCCCTATTTATACTTTTGGCAGAGATTTGACATCGAAATGACATCAAATCAACATGAAAGACACGGTGTAAATCCAGTTTGCAATGCGTGATTACAAAGTGAATATGCATTGGAGACTGGCTGTAGAAAGCATCTTGAGGAGGTGGTGTTACCAGGAAATCGATTTGCACCGCTGCAACATTAATACAAGTGGTGCGAATTTGGTCTCCACTCACCATTGATCGCTTAAAAGTTTGTAAAGGACTTTTTTCAATGCCATTTAAAGAGCATGTTGGACAACTGACTCTTTAATAATTAAAGTGACCAGCATTCATCGCTGTTTAGTGGACTTCTGTGTACACAGGCCTTTTGAGCTCCCGATGGATGCAATTTTAGAGTGATGAAATATAAATGCTGCTTCCCGCTCCTAATCACTTTACTGCTGGAAGCAATTTCAAATCACTTCCAGCAGTATAAATGGGGCATAATTCTACTTTTATAACATTCCTCCTTGAAAATGTAAAGGAAAATTATTTTTGCTGCTGGCATTTCAGAAGAAAGGTGTGCGCAGTTTAAAAATTCAAAGCCTTTTCAGTACCGATTCGGTTAACAAATATTTCTGAAAATGAATGTCAAGTTTGTAATTTCCATCATTCTACAAGAGTATTGTGAATCGATGCAGAAATTGGACAGAATGCAAAAGTACTGAAATTCCTTTATTTGTGCAGATGGTTAAATAAGAAAGTCAATAGCGATAAACCATTCTATACTTTACAGTTTCCCACTCAGTTATTTTGTAATGAGCTGTCTTGGCATAGAAAAAGCTAATATATGTTCAACTTTAGTTCTGCTTTTATTTACTGAGGAACGCAAAACCAGAAGGTAGTGCAATTCTAGAGACAAAACAAAGGCAAGGGTCAAAATTGTGCCTGTAACTGCTGGTCTCTGTTTCATATCAAAGGGGATAAGAGTGTTTTGTGGAAATAACGTGTATAGTTGGAGATGAGCTAATCCTAGGTGTGAGTGCCAAGATCCTAGTTATAGTGAACACACGGGCTTGATTTTAAATATGATAAAATCCAGACCATGTTGCTGACATTTCCAGGTGATGCTTATGTTTCAAATACTTGTGATTAGCAGTTCTAGCAAATGTGTGTCTCTTTCAGGCCGTGGAATCCCAGATTCGAAGCTTTGGTCAGACTCCTTCCCAACTCTTAATCGAGCCACATCCACCCAGAAGCTCTGCCATGCAAGTGGTAAGTACATCGCCCAGTTTTTAAACCAGCTGTTCCTATGTGCAGTTTGATATTGCTTCAATGAATTAATGGACGTGAAAGAAACATCCAGTTATATTCATGCTGAGGTCATTGATGATACCGGTATTATGCTCGGGGTTAAGGCTTACTGGTGATGCCTACATTATGGTGTCAATCCATGCAAATTTCTGTCTTTCTATGACATTTGTTCCGTTGCATGTGCTTTATCGTAATGCATTTCACAAATGGAATGCATTCTGCCATCATAGTAGTGTTAAATTGTCCAGGTGCTGAATGCATTTAATAACTGGGAGAGCTGATGGAAATCTCTGCCTTTTCTGCGATTTCTTTGAGCTGTACAGTGCATCTCGTTAGTATGGCAGCCCCTGGCTGCTGTGTGGGGTAACGCTAACCTACACAGATCAGTGTGGCCCAGGTTCAATACTTGAGATGTGCACAGATAGTCAATCACTACACAGTTGTTGTATTTGGCCCTGGTGTCCCCAGGCAAGGAAAGAACAAAATTGGCTGGGATTCCCATTCCTGCTAGGGATCTAGTGACCACTACATGCTGGAAGAGTGAGTGTGAATGTGAAATAAGGAGAGGATCAGGATATGCTGGCTTTCACAATCAAATAGCCTGCCAACACTTGCCATTCCCCTCAGGTTCACATATTAAGAATAGGCAATGAAATATTGGGAAGTCATTCTGGGAATACCCAACACCTTCTCAAGAGGAAGGGAAAGGGGGGAATTGGTAGAAAACAGTATATTAGCTTTGTTGTAAATTTAAATTTTCATTTACAGTATTTCACTGAATATTCCAAATATTTATCATTTTTACGGGCAGTTTGATATGGTTAGAAGAGCACTCAGAGACTTGATCTCTTGTCAGGATCAGGTACAGTGATGGGACATGTTGGCCCTCCCCTTGTATAATGTGGTACAATAGACATGAGTTTAAAAAAAACATTTACTGAGGCAGTTTAACAGCAATATTAACTATTTTGCCCTGAATAATTCCTACCTATTGTTCAATGCTCTTTAGTAGGAATACATAGCTGGATAGTAAGGTGTAGTAGTATAATCTGTACCATAGGGCAGTGACAGCTTGTTTTATAAATTCTCAATCTTAGTTGGACTATGTGAAGCAGGAAAGAAAATTCAAGGAGCAACTTAACTGGTGCACATTTAATAACAAGCAGCAAGAGAGCACCTGGTGACAAAAAAACTGCCTGTTTCCTCTGCGGGGCAACAGTGAAAGAAAAAGGGTTGTAAATGAATTCCTGAATGGTGGTTCTATTCAAGTCAAGAACCGAGGGCTCCGTCCACACTGAAATGTCTTTGACGAACGGGTTTCTTTTTTCTTCAAGGCACCTAATAAAAATTCATTGTGTTTCACCAGGCAAATTAGCCTTCGAAATGAGCCACAGACTTTAGAAAATAAGGTTATGTCGTGCTGTGCCAAGTGTATCAGTGGTAATTTATGCCAGGTGTAGTAATTAGCAGGCACACGCACACTGCCGATTTGTCTACTGCCCAATCCCCAGTGTTTTCAGTGGATCAGATAGTTGGATTTAATTGAGGCTACATCAGATGAGGCATTACTGACACCTTTAATTGAATGAGTATCTGGGGAGATTAACTCATAATATTGATTGGCTTTTAGCCACTCTCGCAGAAGGGTGTCAGTGAAGCTTATTATCCACCTTTTTGTTTTTACGTCTCCTTGTATGCTCCGAAAATCGAACTAATAGTTACTTGAACAACCCAAGTACAAGCAGCATTGCAGGATTTCTTCCTTTATTTTGCCTTCTGACGACATTCAATTGAATTTGTGATTGATATGTTTGCATTATTAATTATATTAATAGATATTTTGTGGTTGTAATTAATTATATCAATAGATATTTTGTGGTTGGAATTTTTTAGATGCAATTCGAGAAGAATCAGTTGCATCAAGTATACTAGATTTCTTTGAAGCTGTAATCCATATGCCTAAAATCTCTTTGTTTGCATGCAAAAGCTTTGGACTAACTATTTGCTTCTAGATTTGCACAAACGCTTTTCTTCTAGTCTTTGTTGAACTGTAGTTAACTTGTAAATGTACACATTTCTCTTGGAGTACATCTTGGAGATTTGGATGCAAGTTTGATTCTTACTTTCATTTTAAAACAATAAGTAAGATCAGCACTCTGTTTGTAACAGAGAACTTGTTTACCAATTCAATTAAAGCTCTTTTCTGGTGAGGACAAAGGATTAGCTACTCAATACTCAAGCAATAAAACAGATTGCAAATGAGAGGAAAATGGCCTAATCTGTCCCTCTTTGCTTGTAGATGTACCTATGCTCTGTTTTCTGCTTCTAACCTATTTCTTTCTGTTTGTTATTTCCCCCCTCTTTTCTCTTTCTTTTTTCCTGCCACCTTTTTTTTTCTTTTTGGTTTGTATTTGATTTGGGGTTTTGCCACTGAACAGTATCTCCTCCTGCAGACTCCTCTGATGTTCACAGACCAGATGCAGCAGGATGTCATCATGGTACTTAAATTCCCGTCCAACTCCCCTGTCACCCATGTTGCTGCCAACACTCAGCCAGGCCTGGCTGTATCAGCCATTATTACAGTAACCGCTAGCAGGCTGTTTGCTGTGAACAAGTGGCATAATATTACTGGTGAGTACAGAGATGTTTGTGACAACTGCATTTGCTCTTCAGTCCTTTTGAGTTGAATCATTGTTCTGCGAGTGTTAATTATGTGGGAAAAAAAGACTGTGTTTCAATATTTCTGTTGATTAAAATAAAATTGTTGTTTACCAGTATTTGAATATCTATAATTAGATTAAATTTGTAATGATATAGGAACAAAGCATGCTTACTTTTATTTCCACTTAACAGTAAGTGTGATCCAACTTATTTCGTAACACGCTGTATGTAGCATTTTGGATTTGCTGCTTATTATGCTATATACACCAATAGTAATGGGTAGCTGGACAAAATCAGGTTGAAATACTGAGGTCTGTCCCTTCACAGCAGGCTGAGCTGAATAAGAAATTGATTTTTATGAACAAAATCTGCTTTGGAAAACTAAAGAATATCTCGCTCGCATTAAAACATGAAATTTAAAAATAGGCAGATATGTGGGATTCATTCAAAAGAAGGATATTCAAATCTTTGGATCCAGTGAATGTAACAAATAATATATAGAATATGGTATGAAATCTCAAGGTGTCTGATGTACTTAAAGATCTAGAGAACATGTAAAACGGAAGTATTATTATTTTCAATGTGCATGTATACACCAATGTTTTATTTATCAACAATTCTAGGCCTTCATGGAACTATGCAGGAACAGCCATACCAGCTGCCAGTTGAAATCGATCCTCTGATAGGTCTGTCAGCTTTCTTTTCTGCGATTCATTACACCCTGTATAGTGCACTGAAGTGGAGATTACTGTTGTTTTTCACTGGTGGTGGTTGGGAATGGAATTTTCTCGATAAACCATTTGCATGCAAATTGGAATGCAATGAGCTGTGGATTCGCTGGTATTTCATCAACTCCCCCTCGTTGGTTTGCCTAATTTGTACAGGGATAGAACCCGTGTCAGTGAAAATTAATATGGATGCTGTAATAATGTGTGATTGAGAATGCGCATGAAGTACTGTCAGGATAATATTGGATCTTTTCATCACTTGGACTTGTTGATGAGCGTGAATGAGCTGGCTTATGATGAATTGGTGCCCTCGTAATGTGGTCGCTCCATTGCAAAGGAAATTTTCATAATAACAGCAGGGTTCTTTATTGCATTGAGTGGTGAAAAATATAGAACTGGTGCCAAGATTTCATCATTAAAGAGATCAAATCTTAGTTTTATGGCCCTGCTGTTCAGAAGTCTAAATTACAGTAATATACAATTTCCAAACACTAGGTATACAGTACATTTCTCCATTGACGATGATGGTGGAATACTAATGCTATTTTTGTGTGTTATGTTTTAACTTTTAGCTAATAACACCAGCATGCACAGAAGGCAAATCACTGACCTCTTGGATCAAAGCATTCAGATCAATTCCCAGTGCTTCGTGATCACTGCAGATAACCGCTTCATCCTGGTCTGTGGCTTCTGGGATAAGAGTTTCCGTGTTTACTCCACCGACACAGGTAATTGCCATCTTCCTCTGCACATTCACTGAACCAGACTTTGACTGAGGGTAATCACAGGGGTCAGGGTCACAAACTCTAATTTTTTTGGTACTGCTCCATCTGCTCCTTTTCCTCTTAATGAAATGCTGCACCCCCTTTACAGATCCGCATTAACCCTTTCAGCAGCCTATGACATTTGTGCAAAACCTCCTACACAGAAGAAGTTTAGGGTGCAAAAAGTCCATTTGAATATTGTTTTAACCTGAATTTTATTTTGAGCTAATACAGTTATCATTTGAAACTAATTTGTTTTACAATATTTGCATCTCCTGGCCCAATCCTGAGGTGCGTGAATTTCACTCTGTGCTCAGAGATTGAAGAAACCAGTGAGCTATAATTCCGCAGGCATCTTTGCAACCTTGTGCAGAGTTCTGCCCTCATAAAGGATTAATCCATAGAAGAGGTCCTGTTTAGATACGACAGAACTTCTCATAAAATTGTGGTATTTGTAAAACAGTTAATATGAAAAGAAAACACATGCTTCTTTCAAGGTGAGTGTTTTATAAAGGTTCGTAGATTATATTGCAGATACTTCAGAAATTCAGCCAAGGTGGGCACATGGAATCCTACAAAGATCTATCTTTCATTCTGTTTTCTGCCTTTTTTTGGTAGTTACTTACAGATCTAGTGTTAGATTTCCTTAATTTAAATTTTCATGTTCTCCATGTGCTAGTGGAGAGAGTGGTGGCAGGATTCTAATGATGAAATTATATACATAGTACCCTTGAGGACGCTGAAGCTTTTAATGAATATTACCAAGGGATCAAGTTACTCATTTTGCATAGTCATGTTATTAAATCCTCAGCCACAGCATTTGTCTTTAGTTTTGGAGCAAAATATTTCTACTTTAACAGTTGCTCTTACATCATTCACCAGATGGACTCATTTGGTTTGTTTCAATGTGTCCCAAATGTTAGTCATTTAATTTTGCTTGTGAACTCTATCCAAATTGTTGAAGCCACTCGACATGTGATCAATGGTTATTGGCTCTTGTCAATCTCAGAGAATCAATAAGTTAAACAGGTTAAATCAGCCTTTTTTAAGAAGTAACTTAGCAAAGCATTTTTATTAGTTGAGAAGGAAATGTGTTGCCAGTTTGCAGATAGTTCCATGTGTCTGGACGATACCAAAGTCCCAGTTTAGATTATTTCTGTCAATAATGTAGCAATTCTTCACAATTTAATATTTTTCGACAGGATGTGTCCTCACAAAAGATGAATGTGCCAAATTTGCTCTGTTAATTTTTCAAAGATTTACATACAGAAAAATGTACTGTGAAGCCATTTACACATTTTGTTTGAGCAGTGCTGAAAGGGTGGTGGCTGTTTACCCTGTTACTTTGGCATAGTGCATGTTTAAGAATTGCGGAAATCATTTTTTGTCACTGGGGCTCGAGTTTTCTCTCTATATTAACGAGTGTTCCTGTTGGTTGGGTCATTATAGTCCTATGTCTTGCATTCTTTCACCTGGGAAGAAATTTGAGGGTGAGAGGAGCAGTGTCGTGAGCTAGAGGAAGGAGCAAAGACAACATACTTCCTCAGGCCCAGGCCAAGCTTGAGCAACACCCTTGTAATTGGCCTTTTTCTACAGATATTTCTTTCATATGCTTGCTCTGGGATTGTGTAGGTGTCAGCCTGGCTCAGTAGATAGCACTATCGCCTCTGAGTCAGAAGGTTGTGAGTTCAAGCTCCACATAGGGACTTTGAACTCGCATAGACCATTGTTTCTGAAATATGGCCCTATGAGGCCGCCCAAGTGATTTTGTGCGGCCACATTCTCCCAACTATATCAAATGTAAGGATTATTATTATTTTGTGGGAGGGCAAAAGTAGGTGCTGTTCTTCTGAAAATGTGTTTTTGTTTTGGAGTAAGATTAGAAGTTGGGACTTTAAAGCAACTTCATTCATTATCATGAGGGTATAGGGGTCTATCATGTTATGATGACTAAAATAACCATCTTTCTGTGATTTATTTTCCTGGCAGGCATAGATGATGCAAATGTTAGTAGATTATTTGACTTGAACCTTGAGAGTAGAACTAAAGGGCATGAGTTTAAAATTAATAAATCTCAAGCAAGACTGGAGATTAGAAAGAGTTCTTCCATTCTTTCCTCTCTCTTCCACCTGCACTTATTATCTGTGCACCGAACTATGTGGCACAGACTCCCAACAAAATCAGTTGGTGCTGAGTTGATTAACGTTACAATAGTATCCGCTTGGAAACAGTATTGGAGGATTTGGGAGTGGTGGGGGGAGATATTATTCACCAGGACTCCCGTGGGATCTTTAATGTCTACCTGAACAAGGAAATGTCTACCTTAACATCTCATCTGAAGAATGACCACTCCAACAACGCTGCAACTTAGAGTGAATGAGTTAAGGGAGTGTCTTGTAAGAGAAGTAGGCAGGGTTGAATGGCAGAGTTGTGGGGAATGGATAAATATTCTGGAGTTTTGCTTGATTACTTTTGGAGAACTTGCTCCAGGAGATCAGGTGTTTCGGAATCCATGCTTAGGCAGGTTTCTTGTGGTCTGTAATAGTTTGATGGGCTAAAATGCCTTTTCTACTTCTGTGTTCTTACGATGTTTTGTCTGACTGTGATCTTGTATTCTCTTTGCCTTACGCTCTACACTGTTATACATCCAATTCATAGTTACAGAAAATATTCATAAATGGATGAAACAATCTTCTTTCATTAATGTATACGACTACACCAAAGAATTCAGACATACTTGCGGCACTTCTCTAATTGCTTTGTTTTAAGAACAAAAGCTCATTACTCAAAAAAGAATTTTTTTGAGTAAAAAAAAACGACTGTTTGTGGGACACTGCTGTGCGCAATTTCACCCACAAATAGACGGTCAATTCACTTTACAGCATATTCTGTGAAGCGCTTTGAGATGTCTAGAAGATGTGAAAAGCGCTATATCAAATGCAAGGATTATTATTATTACGATTAAGAATGATTTTCCAATCCAATGGATCAGATAGAAACAATAGATATGTAATATTGAGTGGTGACTTATACGTCTGAATACTATTGTTGGATAATGAAGTAGGAACCAGGCATTT
Organism: Callorhinchus milii; assembly: GCF_018977255.1. Lineage (NCBI taxonomy): Eukaryota > Metazoa > Chordata > Chondrichthyes > Chimaeriformes > Callorhinchidae > Callorhinchus > Callorhinchus milii. The sequence continues at coordinate 23,306,707 of NW_024704742.1, read as the reverse complement.
GGAGAACCAGACCTCCGACTGAGTTCTTGAGTTAACTGTCTTATCATTTTCCTACTAGAAAACACATGCAAGTCCATTTATTACTATTTGATCAGAACTTCAAAATACTAATGAAACTAGCTCCTTTGATGAAGAAACTGGCTGTATTTTGTGTTTATAAATAGCAGCAGTTTGCCTGGGGCTTGGAACATCTCGCAAGGGTACTCTCAATTGAATTTGAAAGGGTGGTTGGAAGATTGCAGGATTGGCCTACAATATGATTGATTTACTGATGAAAGGAATTTTGGTTATAAATATGTTTCCATGTGTGTGGAAAATTTCACTTGCTCTTAAGAAGAAATGACTACTGATGTGGTTAGTTATGAAAATGTTTTCAGCGATCTCAATTTTTCACTAGAAGAAAAATAAAAATGTATAGGTTTACTTATAAAACTCGGCGAACTATAGGACATTTGCAGTTCAGGACGCGATTAATATTTGTGTTTATTTTCTGAAAATTCTGTCTGAGTTCTGCATGTTCTAATGTTGAACAGATAATTCTGTAGTTATTTTATCGCTCTGATGTCAGACATTCAGCAATGGATTGCCGCTGACATCATATTGCCTGGTTCTTCGTGACTTTTTCTCTTAGGCAGCCAACTCCCCTTGCTGTAGCATTTGCAATTTTCCACAAATTGAAACATTTTGGGGAGGTATCTTGTACATATTATGCAAAATGATGGCATGTTAGGAAATGATTTTCAGATACAGATGGTACCTCTTGGGGTTGGGCTTTGGTGTGCATGTCTAAGCCAAAACCCATGTCATTGGGCAGCTGTCTGAGCTATAAGGCCTAGATATACACATTTAAGTAATGTATGTTTAGTTGGTTCCAAAAGAATATAACAATGAATGAGTTTATATTCATTTAACAGGAAGCATTGAAGATGATCTGCAAATAATTTGGGAAATACTGTTTGCATATAAGACCCTTCAGAAAAAGCAGTTAAATACCTTTTGATAAAATGGCACACACTTTCTAGAGTTTTCAATGAGAATCTTAATTTCTTTAAGCATTTTTTTGAGGCAGCTCCCCAGTGGCTTCTGTGTAAATGCACAATATGGGACATCACAGAACCATGGAAACTAGGGAGGTTTTGGGCTTGATACCTGGTGGCTATTGTACCTTGGGAATGAGGAAGGTAAGCAGATTACTCTTGGAAGCTGACCTGGCACCAAAATTACGTGCTTGACAACGGAATGTCAGAATCAATTCAATCCTCTATAGTCATCTTGGTGGTCAAGTTTCTGAGCCCAGTGTGTCTGCAGCCCTCCAGGGTACTGCTGATGGCAATACAGCCAACTCAGCAGCACCCAAATACACACTCTGGGGTCCTCAAGCATTGGCTCTTGTCAGCCTGGACCTAATACACTGTAATTTGGTAAGCTGGGTGCATTCCTCCAGGGAAACGGTGCATACACATTCCATTACAGATACAGGGAAATTTCCATCTGTAGTCTGCATTCACATGTGAAACTCTGTCTGGTTTGGATACTCTTAAGCATGATGGGTCCCTTGATCTGAGGTGAGACCGTTATCTTGGCTAAAGGAATGATAAAACACAATAACTGACCTCTCTGGGTACAGAGGGAAAATCAGCTAGATGCCCCACTTTGCATTGTTATACAGTGCCCTCAGCTGGAAAATGTATGGTGAACATTGAGTGAGTTCTATATCAGACATAAATATGTCAAACTCCCAAGCCTCTCCACTTTTCAGTAATCAAATAGTGAGTCAAAACTGTTGCACAAAAGTTTGTTAGCACTTAATACTCCAGTATAAGTCAACACCTTCAGGAGAGGAAGAAAGATTAATTGAGACCTTTCTGACAAGAAATCATAGAAAAATATCAAAACACATGGCTTTTGTCAAACAAGATACTGTCAATGTTAAAGGCTGACTTAGTGACAATTTTACATATTGATGATTAAAATTTTTATCTTATTGATGTATTTTCTATAAGTTCATCCTTAAATGGGGAATTCTTTACTTATTTGTTTTGTTCAGTGTTTATTTTCTTGTTTCTGCATCATGTACTAGTTTAAATTCTACATTCTCGCTCGAGAATGCATCAAAGTTACAGATTGGGTGGCAGCTCAGAGCAGAAATTTTAGTTTTGAGCAAAACAATCCCAAAGCTCAGTTAATGCTATTAAAAACATATTCCTGGATACATTCCAAATAAATCAAATAATGGGGGAACCTACTTCTGCTTCAGAACATAACGTGAAGGGAACCTAGTTATTTGCAACAAAAACGCAATATATGCTCCAGTATATGCAAAACCACTGTTCACGTCAACATAATGGGCTTTAACCCAAATTACAAATGGAAACATTCCAGTACCACAAAGTATTTCCACTTTGATCCGTGGGAACTTTACTTCAATGTGAAAGCTTTCAGAGTGCAATTTCTGCAGATTGGCATGTCATATGTCCGGTTACCAGTAGGAGTCTCCACTTGCAACTCAAATTGAAGAATCCCATCAGAAATTGCAAGGTTTCAATTATCATCTATTGCTGTAGAATGAAACGCATGCTTGGAATCAGGCACAAGTTTGTAGAAACAGAAGAAAACTAAATATGAAGGCACCAAAGATGAGAATAAAATACAGCACCACAAGTGAAATAGTTAACTTCTTGTTCAAATAGAAAGATCTCCTTCTCACCGCCTGAAATACTGTGAATTGGTCGTCTTTTGGCTGGAATATGGCTGGAACCTAGATCAGAACAAGGTAAATCAGGGAACTATAGGAATTAATTATCTTATTACTGTTATTTTCCCCTACTTCTAGGTCAATTATTTTAACCAAAAATACTGCTTCTTGACTTTGTTTCCGTTTAACTTTTTCTTTCCCGAAGCCTAGCTTAATTTCACTAATAACCATTTGTGAAATCTGCTTTGATTTGGCATGTTATTATTTTCCAATAGTAAACTTCTCTCCTGTGGGACTTATTCTGACTTTTGCCAAGTCCACAATTCATGATCAGTTTTTCCTTATGCTATGTAATAATACATAATTGCATTTGGGCTTTACACGTTGGGAAGATATCCCAAAGCATCATATAGATATATTCTAAAGTACAGTGACACTTACATATACACTTACAAAGTGCACACATATCCATCTCCCAAAGATGTATTGGTAAAATGGAATGATTAATTAGATCAACTTTCTGATGTTCCATTTTTATTTTTATAGAATGGATCATTCTTGGCACTGCTTTGAGGAAATAACCTAAACAATTCTTGATATATTGGGTAGAAATTGCACTGTTATCCAGTATGGTGATACATTTGTTTGTGTTTTTTTCTTTTTTTGGGACATTTAGTGGAATAACAGCAAGGTTATTCAACTCTAGGGGAGAAGGGATGGTTTCACAAAATTAGCTTTAGGAGTTGCTGGAAGATACACACAGATTTGGAGTAGCAACAGACTTTCAGCAGTCTAATACATGCATCATCAGCCCTATATGTTTAGCAAGGTACAATTAACTGTGTTTAATCTTTTGTGTATCAAAGGTACAGTTTGAAACAAAAATTATGGAGTCTAATTAATGGGATTTCTTAACGGAATTTGTCAAGGTCTAAATGACGTATTTCCAGTTACTGGGAAGGGACTCTGTAATCCCATTCGGAAATACCACAAATTGGATGCAAATTGTCTTGGGAGATATTTCCACAAGCTGGAGAAGAGGTGTAAAAAGCCTTCTCACTTGTGCTCCGTGTGAACAGAATATTGAAATGCCTCTTTTGTATTCTGCTCATAGCTGTTCATCACTGGACATGATGGACTCTGATCTACAATTGGCCATCCTCATAAATTCCTCCATTGTGGACTGGCCCCAGTTTAGGAGCAAAAGCTGGAGTTCCCTGCATTACATCAAAGAGGAGCACAATAAGAACCAAATCTAACTTCAGAGGGTAGTGGATCCAATTTTAAAATGTCTGGCGAGGAATGATGCACATAGTATAGGTAAATTTAAACAATCAAGGAAGGATAAATCTGTGTAACTAAGGCAATGAGAAATGATGATTGAAAATATCTGAAATAAAACCAATTCCTCCATGTCCCATTGGAAATGAGCCAGGCCTGGATCCCATCTAAGCTCAGTCTGCTTGTATACAGTCATGTTGGCTTTTTGCCAGTCAGGTAAATGTGCATGTATGGATTGTTGCACAATGGCAAGTTAATCTCTGGGTTCTGTACAGCTACGTTTCACATGCTCTTTATGAAATTCTGCAACAACGATGAAGAACAGGCTGACTGCTCAGTAGCTGTCTTTCACCAATGCTAAAAACTTCAAAGAGCAACATATAACAGAGAAGTGCTGTTGTGGAACTTCAAACACATGCTACTGACTACAGTATCCTAGATAAATACACTATATCATCAATAAGTGACTATTATTTGTCTGTTTTGTGGCACTTAATCATTTTGCCTGTTATATTGCCGAGGTTTTAACGTGGTGCCCAATAAATTTTGAGTCTATCAAGAACTGATTCTACCAGTACCATTGCATTCAGTGATGTTAGACTAATTTAGCAAAGGGAGGCAAATTAGTCAAGCTCTGGTACCTTAGTATAAAAGTCTTCATTGTTGTTTCAAAGTTTTTAACGTTGTTCCAGACTGGAATTTTTTGGTTATACAAATCATATGTGGCATTTAAGCAAACACATGTGTGAAAAGTCTTCTGCAAAGACCATTCTCATACCTGGTCAAATGGGAATTTCCTTAAATTCCTTAAGAAACATCACTCCTATTAGAGAAGCACAGCTTTTGTTAGTAACTTGCCAAAGCTCTGAAAAAGGCTCAATGGCATTCAGCTTCATTTGTGACACGCCATCGCTAAATGATCTGTGGAAAAGGAGAGCAGTGCATCAAAGTGCCATAACCAGAGTAGGGTAGCAGGTGGATGAATGGTTTGATTCTCCACATGGCGAGTTCCAGATCTCAGCTGTGAGAACAGGGAGAAGCACCAAATGGAGGCCAGGTGGCTGACTGCAGAAAGCCAGTCACCCGCACCAGCACACAAACATCTTAATGGTCAGCACAGAAGCAGCTTTGGCAGAGGAAAGCCTGGTAATACTTTACTGCAGGATGCTCTGCAGGTGAATATAAAATATAAAATCGTGCCAAAAAAATATAGAAACAGTAACAAAATCAATATTTTCTAGTCATGTCTGTCTTTGAAGCAATATTCCTATGTTTGGAACTGAAACTGTTAGGCTCCTGGCACCTTTGCATAGTGTTTTATGCCTGCAAACAAGAGTATGACTTATGTGTTGCATATGACTTAATTGGCAATTGGGCAGTGACAATGAAAAGCAAGCAAGTATAAAAGGATTTTGGGAAAGTGACTGGGCAGATTGTGGAAGAGAGTGTAAGTGTAAGATTTAAATAAAAGCACTAGTGAAACAAAACTGTGTTCTGGATCAACAAACATTACATTGTGTCAGAAGGAAAAACGGAACCTGGAGTGAAACAGACTACCAGATTGAATATGGAATGAAAAGCAAAATACTGAGAGAAACAGAATTGAATGCTGTACCAAGGTATGTGCAGATTCCAAGGTCACTGAAATTGGTTGGAAGTTTAAGGCACAATTGGTAACGGTTTGAAAGAGACGTTAAACATTTTTGGATAAGCAGCAAACAACATAATGAAACTGCTGCAGGAACAGCAGTCTGCAATTTTTTCGAATGTAGCAGGTGAGGAAGCAAGGGAATATTTTACAACCCTAGAAAAAGGGTGGACATGCCAGTGAATGAGATGATGAATGTTATGATGGAAAGATGCTGTAGAAAAAATAATTGACTGATTTAAGTTTGGAACAAGAAAGCAGGGACCCACAGAATCATTCAATCAGTACTGTGCGGTACTGGGATCCCTAAGTAGCAATTGCAATTACGGAACATTAAGAGAGGAAATGATACGGACCAGATTGCAGTTGGCATAAAAAGATAGTAGATTAAGAGCAAAGCTTTTGAAAAAACGGGATCTGACGTTGGAATCGGCAATGGAGATAATAAGGATTGAAGAAGTGACAAAAATAAATATGAGAGAAGCGAAGAGAGAAACAGAGAGGGAAATAGATGAACTAACCAACAGACAAAGTTGGAATGATACAGATGAAAAATATGGAGTGCAGAGAACATACAGGCCACGTGGGAGGCCAAATGCAATGGACTAATGTGGCAAATGCAGATTAGAACCTCCTATGAGGAGATGTCCCACAGAAGGAAAAGAATACTATCAATGCAAAACATAGGAATTATGCAAGATTATGCAGTAATAGACAACAAGAAAATGTAGAGAGATATAGCAGATATAAAGCACAAGAGAAAAGTCAAACAAAGAAGAGAGTTCAAGAATTAGGCAAATTAAATCAAGGGAATATGAAAAGAGACAGACAGCTCAGATGTAGAAGCCAGAGAAAGTGAATAAGAAGAGGAGTGGAACTCATAAAGAAACATTGAAGCAGTGGAACTCATAAAGAGAGCACACACAAAAGAAAAAGATGAGTGGATGGTATATTTACGGTGTAAAAAAAGAGAAAGTCATTCAGTGCAAATTAGATGCAGGAGCACAGGCCAGTGTAATGGCATGGGAAGAATATATAAAATTGTGAGAACCAAATAAGGAAAAAATGGGAAAAGGGATAGGTAAACTAATGGCATATAACAGAGCAAAAATTGAAGCAGTGGCAGAGTAGAGATAGAAGTGAACTGCAAAGGGAGACAATATAGAATAAAATTCTACATTGTAAAATTAAAAGTTGATACTTTATTAGGACTGGAAGATATAATGTGGAGTCCTGTAGCTCAGTGGTGAGAGCACTCGCTTTGCAAGTGAGAGACCTGAGATCAATCCAAGGCAGGTCAGGGCGAAACCTTGGGCAAGTTTCCTTACTCCACACAGAGCCTAATAATAATCCCTCCAAAACCAAAAACAATAATAAATTGGTCATTTTCAATCTACGACTGTTTGTGGGACATTGCTGTGCGCAATTGGCTGCCGCGTTCGCCCAGAAATATACAGTCAATTCACTTTACAGTGTGTTCTGTGAAGCGCTTTGGGACGTCCTCCCGACGTGAAAAGCGCTGTATCAAATGCAAGGATTATTATTATTATAAAAATAGGAATGTTAAAAAGAATTGGGAATGTGGAAAACAAAGGAAAGTGAACCAAGGGAAACTGAAGAAATTGTAGGAAAATATAAACAAGTGTTCAGAAACAGGATTAATGAAAAGAGACTACACAATAAGGTTAGAAGAGACAGCACCACCAGTAATTCAGTCATTAAAGAGAGTACCAGAGGCAATGAAAAAAAGACTGAAAGAAAAATTAAGACTAAATGGAAAGGGACCAAATAATAAAAAAGTGGACACACCCACTGAGTGGGTGAGTGCAGTGGTAATCATAGCGAAACCAGACAAATCACTAAGGGTATGTTTAAATCCACAGCAGTTAAAAAGGGGTAAAAAGGGAACATTATGCAATTCCCAATTTAGAAGATGTGGATGCTTTACTACATGGAGCTAGTCACTTCTCGATATTAGATTGCTCAGGGTATTGGGAAGCCAAATTGTCAAAGGATAGTATGTATTTAACAACGTTTATGACACCGTATGGGAGGTATTGCTTCAAAGAATGCCTTTTGGCCTCAAGTCAGCACAAGAGGTGTTTCAGAAAAAATTGTCACAAAGATTGGAAGAAATACCAGGGGCGATCAATTATATGGACGACATTTTGATATATGTTTAAACACAGAAAGAATACGATGAAAGGTTGGAGAAGGTGTTAAAAAAAAGTTTGGAATAAAATATAAAGCTAAACAAAGAAAAATGCAGGATAGGAGTAACAGAAGTAAAATACTTAAGACAAGAAGGGTTAAATATTGATCAGCAAAACAAAAATACCTGCACCGATAGATTTTAAAAAATGGAGCCAATAAGGGAGTTTATAAAAGAAAAAAGAGTGTTCATGTGGGAAAAAGAATAGAAAAAAGCATTTCAGCAAATAAAAGAGGCTACAACAAAAGCTCCAGTGTTTAAATTTTATGATGTACATGCAGCAGTTAAAATATCTGTAGACGCAAGTAAACCAAGGTTAGGAGCGACACTAACTCTAGAAGAAAAAACTCTAGCATACGCATTGGAGAGCAATATCAGAGACAGAAAAAAAATATGCACAGATAGAGAAGTAGTGTTTAGCAGTCGTATTTGGATGCGAGAGATTTAAACAATATGTATTTGGAAAAAAAGTAACAAAAAGAAAATGATCACAAACAATTAGACGCAATTTTTTGGAAGGGATTCAACGAAACACTGCCTAGGTGACAGAGAATGAGTGTATGGCTACAAAGGTACAATTTAGTGTTTAGATATAAGACAGGAAATACCTTATATGTGGCAGATACACTAAGTAGGGCCACATGTCAAAATGGGAACAAGGAGGATAAACAATTAGAAAAGGAAATGGAGTTCCAGGTATGGGAGATCACAAAAGCAACAAGACTTGAGAATGAAATAATAGAAGTAAACAAAAAATATAAAGTAAGGAAATTCAAATGATATTGAGCAAAGGTGGGCCAGAAAATAGAAAAGATGCATCAGAGGAGGTACGACCATATTGGGAATATAGAAATTAAATATATCAGCAAAAAGGAATAATATATAGAGGGCATAGGACAATAATTCCAAGAGAGTTAAGAAAAAAAATGTTGAGAAGCTTACATGAAGGGCGATGGGAATAGAAAAAGTGAAGAGAAGAGCAAGGGAAGTAGTATTTTGGCCGGGAATAAGTAAACAAATGGAGGACTACATAGAAAAGTGTGAGACATGCACGAGACATAAAAACAGAGAAAGGTATGAACCTATAATGGGGCATCAGAGACCAAACACAGCATGGACAAAAATAGGAACAGATTTGTTCTGTTATAATAGGAAAGATTATTTATTGATGGTAGACTATACCTCGAGGAATAGTGAATATGCAGAATTAAATGATACAACTGCAGAAGCAGTAATAGACAAGAAATATTAGCCAGACGTGGAATACCAAAGGAATTAATAAGTGACAATGAGCCACAATTTGCGAGTGCTGAATATAAAAAATTCACAAAACAGTGGGCCATAGACCACAGAACATCGTCACCAGGATATCCACAAAGCAATGGGATGATGGAAAGAACAATACAGACAATAAAAAAAATGTGGAAGAAAGCAGAGGAATCAAAGGAAGATAAACATTTGGCATTACTAGCCTACAGAAATACGCCGATAGATGACCAGGAACAGTTACCAGCACAGATGTTGATATTCAGAAGATTAAGGGATGGGTTAATACGGAAGGAAGCAAAATTGAGACCACAGATACAGAGAAAAAGAAATTGGAAGAAACAAGGGCAAGAGCCACAGAAGGAACAAACTTTCCAAAAAGGAGAAGCCTTATGGTTTTGGAGGAAAAACTTAAAAACGGAAGGATAGATGAAAGGGAAAATTTGGGGGAAAGATAAGAATACCCCAGATCACATTGGGTAAAAGATTTAAAAAAAGGAAAGGTATATAGATGAACATCATGGGAGATCAAACAAAGGAAAATACAGAAGGAAGATCAAGGAGTGACAGAAATGGTAAGAACAACCAGATGCGGAAGAGGAATAAAAAGACCACAAAGATTGATAGAACAAGATTGGAATAAAAGAAGAGAAACTAAAAGTAAGAAGATGTTGCATATTGTTTTAATTACTTAATTGGCAATTGACAATGAGAAGCAATCAAGTATAAAAGGATTCTGGGCAGATTGTGGAAGAGAGGGGACTTGTAAGGTTTAAGTAAAGGAACTAGTGAATCTGAAACTGGGTTCTGGATTAACAAACATTACATTATGCACAAGTGTGAAAGAATGTTTGACATTTAACTACCCAATGTGAGTCATACATGTTTTTCACAGCAATGTGAGCTGTGATATTTTCAATCATAAAAAAGCAATCTCACTTCCTTCTAATTAAGCATTTTTGTTTCAGTTTGACCTATTAAGTGTATGGTCTCATTAATGCATCCCCAGTCCAGAAACTTGCCTAAATTCAAGATGACAGCTCATTCCTCACTACTGTGTCCTATACACATATCACGTGGTTAGCACAATAGTCATTCTTGAGATCTTTTATGTTGGTTCTCCCATTTCAGCTTGTTCTGGTACATGTAATTCTTCTCAGTCAAATGGGAAAAGCTCCATTTAATATGGGGCTTTATTGCCCTCCCGAGTAATAATCCTAGATTTTTAAATTGGAAATAGCTTAAAACATGAAATTACAATTAGAAAATTAACCATTTGAACATACAGAATAATAACTGTAACCAGTTATTGATTTAATTCAGAAAACACTAAATATAGGAACACATTACAAACATTATTGAGATTTTCTTCTACTTGCATGCTCGGTATTGGGTGAATGTATTGCAACTTAATGGGGTTTCCAGTGTTTAGTTTGACATTTCCTATGTTTAATGTATAGTTTTCAAAAGAGTTCATGAATTCATTAATGGATTCTAGAAATCCTGGACACAATCTGCGTTTTATTAACTTTATTGAACATTTCTGTATCAAATTGCACATTTATTAAATAGTGATTAAATATGAGGCCTCCTTCGAGAGATGGTGGGTAAAGCTACTTCCTGCTGTAAAACAAAGCCATGCGGAAAATTATATGTTTGAATATATGTATTGTTAGCTGACTTCAGCAAGGACAACAGTTGCAATTGTTTTGAATGCCTCTGGTCTAGGGAGCAGGGAAAAAATCAGCCAGTGTTTTCACTCCTGGCCACTTTCAATGAAACCAGGATGAAGCGCTTACCTTTAGTTGTCTTGGATTGTTGAATATCCTGCAGACCCTCACTATCTAAATTGACACCTAAACAATGGCCACTTTGGTATCAAATGGCTGGTGGCAACCTTGAAACTGTATCCAAGAAAAATGAACTCTTTTATTAAGGAAGAAGGTTGAAAAAACACATTACCAAATATTTCATAGTGAATTACTGATATGAAATGTAATGACAAGCATCATTGCTTGACAAAATGGAAACTGAACCCCACAATGCACTAATCCTTTGAAATACATTTTGTTTCCAAAGACAGGGTTTCAAAGTGACATTTTGCAAAGAACAGTTTGTACTGTGCATCTTACTGCTAAGATATGCCCAGTTTGTGTTTACAAAGTGTACTATAGTCAGTCACTGGTCAAAAAAGTGTTTGAGTGAGAGGAGGGAGAGAGAGGTTATACCTTTTAACAGCTGAAAGTATTAAGGTACTGTCCCGACTTTCATCACTAATAATATTAATTTACTGCATTTGTAACTGGTTTGTTTGATGTATTTAACACTGACTGTGAATCCAAATCTCAGACTGATCTGCAATTTCATTTAAACCACTCAGCTACTATTCGTTTAGCAATCTGGCTGTAGGTTACCCAGCAGCAAGTAATAACAATTGTCAATTACTGAGAGCATGACAGCTGGGAAGAGAACCATGGAAAAAAATGCTTTCTGAATGATAGACATGAAATATCAATATCTGTACAGTTAGGAATGAGAAAGTACCCTAAACAGGCTAGCAAGAGAGATGTAGTTCATTGGTTCGGGGGATTTCATGTGATCTGGAATACAATTAAATACAAATTTGCATGAAGTGACCCATATTGTGGCTTGTGAACAAACATAGAATCATAGAATTATACAGCACAGAAGGAGGCCATTCAGCTCAGCGTGTCTGTGCCGGCTCTTTTAAATAAGCTGTCCAAATCATTCCCACTCCCCTGCTCTCTCCCCATAGCCCTGCAAACTTTTCCTCCATAAATAATTATCTACTTCTCTCTTAAAAGTTGTTATCAAATCGGCTTCCACCGCTCTTTCAGGCAATGGGGAAATGTTCTGAGCACTCTGAGATACTAACCTGCGTGAAGGGTGCTATGTCAATGCAAGTTGTTGTTTTAATATTCTCATTACTATATAGGACTCCAGTAGGGTTAGGTACTCACTGGACACCTGATCAGAATGGGTAAAGTGAACAGTTTGGGGGTTGAAAAAGTGACCAGGAAAACTTGCTGGTTTTCTGGAGTAACAAGCACCTCAGGATGTTTTTTTCAGGGAATCCCCTATGTGTCACACTGACTCAGGAGACTGAAGGTCTCATCAGAGTCGAGATCTGGGAATAACGCAACAACTTGCATTTATTTAGTAGTAGATTCCCAGAATCCTTGTAAATTGTACAGTGCTGAACGCAAACTTTATATGGTGAGGTGCNTTTTTTGGTAAGCGCCAGAAAAGCAGCAGTTTTGTCATTCAAGCTCTTTATTCGACCTCTCGGTTTACAGATTAATTGTGAACTTTGGACAAAATCCTTCATTCCGGTTCAATCATCTCCTGCAGAATATTAGAATCTGATAAAATAATTTTCTTAGTGGAGAGCCAAATAGAATAACAGTCCTGTTAGAATACAATTGCCCACGTTCAGCACAAATCTAAGCACTAATCTTCCTGTGTTTAACCTCTAATGAGCAATTTAAACGTGACTTTCAAATCAATGGAAACCATTGCCCGCAGCAATAACCGTGTTTCATCTCTCTCTGGATTGACTGAATCCTTTAAATTAAATATTTCAAAAGCATTCATTCCAGTTTAGCTACAAGAAACAGTCTAGCTCAATCAGTTTTACTTCCTGAAGCATTTTGACATTTTTGGGTCAGGAGCACAACCTAAAAGCTGCACCTTCTCTGAATTTGTTCCGATCTATGTTAGACAGACAAGAAGCATTGGGCCAAGTGGGCTATTCACTGCACCTGAACTTGAAGTTGCATTTGCCCCTTTCATCAGACTGCTGGCCAGTAGAATAAATGAAAGTCGATTCAATAGTGAATGTACTTGTATTTAAATATCTGTGACTGCAAACATACTAACACGTAAGCTTTTAATTTGTCACTTGTCTCAGAAGCTCTGATGTCCTGCAGTGTATGGTTTTACTGTACATGGTGAGCTCCTGATTCAGCTGTCACTATGGTGAATTAGAGAACAAAGGCTGAACTCTTCCCCACACAAATAACAGCTTACACTGAGCACATCCAAGCACCCAGATCTGGAGCAGAATTGACATAGGCCTGGGAGTGGATCATCCCACCTGTCCTTACTAGAGCTGATTTGAGACATTGGAGGTTCTAAGAGAGAAAAGGTCATTTTATTAAATTTAATAATTTTGTTTGATTGCATGCAAAACCTTAAGGGCAACCAAGATTCCTCTGGAATGAAGCCAGAGCATTGCTGCCACTTTCACATCATGCCACAATTCCATATGGTGGTCTTTCCTTCAACATGATTAGAAGAAGTGTATTTCCACCTAAAATGTGGCTGTGCAGTCTTTCTTCCATTGTATTAACACTGTGTTTGTACTGTGTGTTTGACAGGAATTCTGGCAGGGATTCTCTGCAGAGATGCAGGACAAATGGGGCTCAGGCACTACAAATTGCATTGGAGCCCCTGGCAGTAAAAAAAACACAGATTAGTGTAATCTTGTGAGCATTCAGACATTTTTTGTGTCCAAATGGAACTCTCTCCTTCAAATAGATGTTGCTGCATTTGAAAGAGAAAATAGGTTAACATTTCAAGTGTGACTCTTAATTAGAATACATTTCCTGAATCTTCCAAGTATCTAATGAAAACTGTTAGATAATTTATATTATGCTATGTATTGGCTTATTTTATTTTGTTTGTGAGACTGAAAGGTTTGCTGTAGTTGCTGAAGTATTACAATTTGATATAAGAATGTTGCTTAAGATGAATAAAAATAAATTAAAAAAAGCCAATACATACATCTTTGTGAATCCAACAGCTGAAGTGTTACAAATGAAGATTGTGTTCATAATGAATATTTTTCTTTTTTTCTCCACAAAGGAAAACTCACTCAAGTGGTTTTTGGACACTGGGATGTTGTGACCTGTTTAGCGAGATCTGAATCCTACATTGGAGGTGACTGTTATGTCCTCTCTGGCTCACGGGATGCAACTCTCCTGCTTTGGTACTGGAATGGGAAGAACCACAGTATCGGAGAGAATACCAACAGTAAGTAGAGAAAAAGGCTTCAAAAAGAGCTTTCTTTCATATTTTTATGAAATGGTCTCTCACTTTCAAACCCTTAATTTGCTCAAATTTCAAATATACTTATTCAAATGTAATTATTTAAATATAATTATCCAAATGACCAAATGCTTGCAAGGAACCTGAGCTCTGGATATACACCTGGCAATAATAAAATAACCATTGCATTTGATATTTCACATGAGGATGTCATCTCAAAGTGCTTTATAGGATTTTGCTGCAAACTGCAGTGACTAATTTGTAGGTGATTGCAGCAATTAATTTACACGCAACAATGTCCCATAAACAGCTGTAAAGTGAATGACTAATGTTTTCTGGAGGATATTTGGGAAGGACACAGAGAGAAACTCCCTTCTCTTTGCAAATAGTGCAATAGGATCTTCTAAAATCCACCTGAATCGACGGACGGGATCTTGGTTTAATGGGAAACTCAACAGGTCAGGCAGCATCTAGCGAGAAAGGAAAGTGAGTCAACATTTCAGGTCCACGACCCTTCGTCAGAGCAGAAGTCTCAGTGACTTCTGTTTTTGTTTCAGATTTCTAGCATCTGCAGTATTTCGGTCTTGGTTTAATGTCTCATCTGAAAGATGGCACCTCTGACAAATATAATGCAAACCTAACACTTTACTGCTGAGTCAGCCTGGACTGTGAATTCAAAGTCCTGATGTGAGGCTGCATGGAAGATTCTTAGTGTAATGTGAGCTTACAAGTTTAAAACACAATATTCATAATGGGAGTATCTCTGGTAACCAAAAAGAGTTTAATTCCAACTCTGAAAATTATAATAAATAAAAATAATAATCCTTGCATTTTGATATAGCGCCTTTCACATCTTCTAGACTTCTCAAAGCACTTCACAGAATATACTGTAAAGTGAATTGACTGTACATTTATGGGTGAAACGTGGTAGCCAATTGATTGCATCAGAGAAGAATTTCTACTTTCCTGGGTGTGGGGAGGAGTATTGTTCCAGCAGCCAGACATCAAACGATCATTTAGAAAATAAAACAAAGACAGAAGGCAAAAGATGTAGCAATATATATGTCAAAATATATAACGTCAAAAATTATAGCATGATAAAGATTTTAGTGAAATCTAGAGCTAGCTTAAAATTTCTGTCGAAAAAATATACAACTGAAATAACCTCAGTCATGTCCTTAATTGGTGCTTTTACAAAATTGCATGAAAAGCTTAAATAGCTAGTACTTTAAGACATGATGAGTGAATGTGTGATTAGACCCAGGTTCACTGCAAATATCAGTGTTCCAGTTGGACCTGTGGAATAAACTAAAATACCAACTAAAATACCATAAACTAAAATTCTAGGTTTCTGTCTCCGGAGGGCGTTTTACTATTTAAGTAGTTCAAGAACGGCCTCTGGTGGCGAAACATAGTACTGTAGAACTGCGGGATCAAGACCCAGGAGTCAGCCCTTTTAAAATGACAGTGTGTGACCTTTTTGGTGGTATAAAAGACCAGTATGCTGATTGCTTCACTCCATGACAATAACTCAAGGTAAACGAATAAACATCTTGCTTCCTAATTTTACCTGGTATTTCATATTTCAGGGTGCTTTACATTCTTGTTGAAAAGATTTAACATTTACTGTATCTTCAATATATTGAATTCACTAGTTAGCACTCAAAGTTCAAGGTTCACTTATCGTGGGAAAAATGTTTAATATCACACATCATGTTCTTTCCTCTTCCCTCCCCGCAGTTGTATTGCCTTTTTATTTGGAATTAACTTTTTCCGTTCGTCTTTGGCGATCTTAAGTTTCGCACTATTTTAGCAAATTTTTTAGCAGAAAATGTTTGATTGAGATTATTTACTTTGACAAGAAAACAGAACTTGTAATATTATTAAATACTAGCCTCTTGCCAGAAGTTATTTTCTAGAAGCCTTACAAAAGCATGTTCTCGCAAGGAACATGCTGTAAGAGAATGGCTTGTATCACTTTTCTGTTAGAGACAAATTGATGTATGTTCTGTTAGTGGTTCCTGTATCCAGAAGGACTATTTCCATGACATTGCCTGACAGCGATTTATCTGACTTTGTGTGTATCATACACTCTACATTGAAGTATTCGTGATTTTTTTTTAATCCTGAGATGGAGTGAATAATTTGTTAGTATGTAAAAATATATTGTGTCTCTATCTCATGTGCTTGGCAGAGGTGAAGCATGCTGGCTGAAAAATATGTCGGAAGTATGGAGAACTTGTATTCACTGCAGGCTGGAATGTGACACTTATTCCTGTTTACTTATCCATTTTTGAAAAGTCTTCCTGCAAAATGTAACACATTTTGGGATGATCCCTGATTTAGGAACAAATTGCACTCACTAATATTTTTCAACTGCTATTCCAATTCTACCCTTTTAATTCTGTGTCTGACCATTAATCATGTCAGAAACGCAAAGATTTTGCCATTTGAAAACTGGTTGGCAAACGGGCGCGAGTTGTTCATTTTTTAAACTGGCAGTGAATACAGGTTCTCTGGATTTGGACAGCCTTTGCAAACAATATGTAGCACAGTGACAATGATTATGTGCCATTTCCCATGTAAACACATAATGTTGAGGTATTTGCAGAAGTGTCTAAATATTTAGCAAAAAAACTACAACACATGTAAATTGGGGAAGGAAGGCTGTGGGTATTCAGAAATATCCATTTATCAAGTACAGGGATGTTTACATCGTTGTCTAGCAGTGCCGTGTAAATAGACAGCGAGAAAGAGGCGTGCTCTGATACAGCGAGATTGTGTGAAGTAACAAGTGAAGGAAATGTAGATTCAGAGAAATCAGCTTTCATATTTTTGAGAGTTATAACATCATATCCTATAACCCATTCATTATAGTTTCCGTTATTTTACTTCAGAATAGATATTTAATGCTTGTGGGGTTTGAATGCAAAGACGCAACACACTTTTAATACTTATTCATTCCACTTCAGAAGATGTTCCAGATGTACTCTGACACTTCAGCAGCTTTAACATTTTAATGCAGTGTTAAAGTCCCATCATTTAAAATGGTTTGTAATTATAGTTTTTTTTATATGGGGTGGAAATATTTTTGTTTTGATTTCATTTTGACATTTGTCCTTGGATCTGGAAGCTTTCTTCAGCTGCATGACACAAAAACACTATTTTCATTCAAGGAGGAGGAAATGGCATTTACTTTGGAATTTAAAACACGTCAGGCTCATAAAATGTGAGATCTTAAAATTGTTTAACATTTCACTGGCATCTACTGCAGTGGAAGTCTAGTAGGAGTAGAATGTAGAATACAGCTCTGTTAACTTTCCAATCCTTCAGGTCCTAAAGCAACTGGGTTTACTGGGTTTTTAGTTGCATTAATATTTATGGAAGACGACAGAAATGTACAAATATTTATGCCCAGTTTATACAGGAAACCTTTGTTATAGCATGGTCAGCTGTGTTCAATGTCTCAGCAGTTGTGCTAAAAGCGAGACTCAAAAGTAATGGCCGAATATCAGTTTTCCGGGTTGCATCATTTTGCCTGCATATTATGCACAGGAAGTGCCGCTAAAGCCAATTAATTATACGCTGTGCCTACGAACTATGTGCAGGAAGTGCCAATGACGTCATTCCCTCTATGAAGTGATATCAACGATGCTTTGAGTGTGGTGTAGGTTAGACCACAGGTTGCAGTTTTGGATTATTTGAAGCTTACAGATCAATTAATTTTAAAAAAATCTCTGTCCGTGCACTCAATTGCATGTGTACAAAAATCATCTCAGTACCCTGTACTGTGTTCAGTTTTGGGCACCTCACTTCAGGAATGATGTTGCAACCTTGGAAGGGTGCAGAAGAGATTTACAAGAATGATACAAGGGAACGGGTGGGCTACAGTTATGAGGAGAGATTGGAGTTTTTTTGGGAGAAGAAAAGATTGAGTGGGGGCTGATAAAGGTGTACAACATGATGAAGGGTTTTGACAGGGTGAAGAGGGAAAAGCTAGTAGGGGAGCCAGTGTCTAGGAGACATAGATATAAGATAGCCATGAGAACAACAAAAGGAGAGTTGTTAGGATGTGGAATACCTTACGAAGTACTGTGATAGAGGTAGAGTAAATTGGGGTTTCAAGAGGGAAGTCGATGGGTATATGAAAGACAGAGGCTGGAAAGGGTATGGGGATAAGGTAGGGCAGTGGGATAGAAAAACAGGTAGCTTTGATTCTATGATCTTATACGTTCTATAGTATACACAAAATAGCAGTAATTATAGTGTTGGCGTATTTACTTCCTCATAGGCTAAATGGTGGGAAACTAGTTTAATATTAAAGTTTCCAAAGGTTGGAATTTTTGTCATGTTTGTGTTTTATTACATTGTAGAACACTTTTACTAAAAATCATTTCAGAAGTAAACCTACGTCTGTTGTGACATATTAGATAAAAACTGATGACTATTCTGGTCAAACACTACAAACGCTTCCTATATAATGCACTCAATTCCTGTCATCTGAGTACTTTTGTCACAGACATTTCCCTGCTTTCCTTTCACGTGACCTCTGGACTGACAGCTTCAAACCTACTTCTGTGACCTTAACATCAAAACTGTTAGTAATGGCTACTGAAGCACGCTCCACATGAAAAATAGCAGAACATGTAAAACAGAATTGAGTTTTCTGGTTGTATTGGAGTCTGATGTGGTGAAGATTTATCATCTAGTCAGTGGAGTTGCTTCCAATCGATCAATGGGCCTGCTACTCCCAAAATTACCAAGGCTGTCTTAGTGAGGACTGCTTCTGCACTTGCAGCCATTTTAATATAATGATCAAACAAAATGGGCTGCGTGCATTATACATGATAAATGATCAGGCGGGTTACAGGGCTTGCTCTGGTTCACTGTTCTGGAGTTCTGATAACTATAATCTGCTCTTCCTTTACTTAGACAGTTTACAGCCTTGTTAAAACCCCTTGGGTGGGTTAAAAAGCATTTAAACAGGCTTTCAGTTGCCTGCTTTGTGTGGGAAATCTAAAAACATCTATTTACATCTGTGTAGATGTAGTTTCAAAATGCCAGTCCTTGGTGAGATTTAGCAGTGTAATTTAGCACATTCATGGTGGTATCTTGGACACATATCAGGGTGGTATGCATTTGCATTCCTAAGAAGTTTGAGTCAATCACTTGATTAACGAATAGATTTGTTTGAGTTGTCTCATGTGTGTGTTTTGAGCCAGATAGTTCTTTGTACTGTTAATTCTTGATCCTGGCCAGTGTGTCATTCTGTTTTGGATTCTCTAGATGGTTTTGATGGCCAGGATATCTTAGGCTTGCAGGTATGTAGTATAAGAGTTTCTTTATACACCAAGGTTTTTCCATACACCCAGAACAAATTCTTATTATCGTAGTATAAGAGTTTCTTTATACACCAAGGTTTTTCCATACACCCAGAACAAATTCTTATTATCATAGCAATTGAAAATATTGTTGCAGCTCATAAGAGATCAAAGTAAGGACACTCTACACACCATTGAAGGTGAGAAATAAATCTTAGGTCTCATGGTATGTGGCTGTGGTCACCACTCTGCTGTGTCCCAATCTCAGCTCACTCACAGCCCAGAAAGAAAGCCTGGCAGGTTGCTCACCCTCCCACCCAATTGATATTGGCCTTAGAGACCTTGGAAGTTAGGGAGCATGTGAATCATTTTGCAACATTGCTGAGGGGGGTGGCAGAAGTCCAGTTAATCACTGAGAGACCCAAGAACACAAAGAATCTAAGTCACTTTACGCTTGACACAATCCGCTGAATGTTTTTACTGTTGGTCAGTAATTGACATCTGCAGCTCAGATCAGCCACTATTCCCCTCAGAAAGCAAAAGCCTACACAAAATGAGCAAAAATGTTTCTTTCTTGAAAAATCCTTTCTTTAAATCAATCTACAAGTGCAATAAATAAATAGTCAGGATAGTTTACAAGCTGCAAGGTGAGCTATTGCCCCCTTGAGTTACAGAAGTGATTGTGAAAGTCCAGTAATCTCAGCTTTCAGCTTTGAGTATGTAAACATGCTCTCAGTTACTTCTGTAACTGCATTCATATGTGTATGAAATTTCCGTCACGATGTAAAGCATTCTGTTAACTTGAAAAAGTCAAACCAACCAACAATACGCTGAACAAACTGCCATAAAATGTGACTTGTTTCTGTCGAATATTTCCAAAATATTGGAGATGGTAACTTTTACTTTGTCAATAAAACAGTAGGACAAAAGGTTATCATCTCCAATCGTGTTAAGATTAGCAGTGAAAATTAGTTATTTTAAGAGTTTGTAAGGAAGCTGCAGTTGCAAAACGCTACTGCTTTCTCAGCTGTATTGTACTTTTAAATGGAATAACAATTAAATATGCAATTGATCCCTTATATTACCCAGCCAAATACATCTCCCATTCTATTAATCTGTCTGCTATCTGTTCATTGCTAAAGTGAGCCATGTCGGTGTTGAGTTAAGAGTGCTTTGTTGAGGCATACTTCAAGTTTGTGCATGACAGACTTGGCAAAAGAGTAATTGAATGAAGACATTCTGAATGTTTTATACATTTACGTAAAATCCTCTAATCAATTGTACATCTACAACCTGAATAGGAGATTTTGCCAAGTTTTTTTCAGCAGGGAAGATTTCATGAAAATCTATAAAGGACCAAAGGGTTGTGAATAGTTTTTTATTATTTTCCCCCAAAAAAATCCTTCCATCCAAACTGTCTGACATTCCCACAGAGACACTTCCCAGCACTTTGTCATGATTTCTGGATTGACACTCTGAGATATCTGTAGCACTGCATTACAAGTAGACAGAGCACTGCGCTTAGACTTTCTGAGCTGAGCAGTACATTTCACAAGAAGTACTCTGGAGCAAAGAGCATAGCTTTTATGGAAATGACCCTTATAAGTTATTAAAGTTGATTTAACTGCCATATCAGATATAGGCACTACATATTTTTAATAAGTTCATGCAAAGTAATCTGAGTTCTTCCCCCGCCCAGTTTACTGCCTCACATCTCTCCCCTATGTTTGCAAGCAGGAATAATAAAATGGATTGTATTCAGATGTTAACTGTGTACAACCTTAATATGTACCATGTGCATTCTAGTTAAGCAAAAGAACAATTCGTCAATTTTATTTATCTTTTTCGTTAATAGGACAATTGACCACACGTTTCACCCTTAGGCTACAACACATAAATTTAAAACACTACGATTAATGCTGCGAAGAGAAGATTCATTGCTCTGACCTACGGAGATCTATTTAAGTCTTGTCTTAAGGGTTATAGGAAGAGATTGTTATTGTGCTAGCAGATCTGACTGGTTCTTTTGTTTTTAAATAATTCATCTTTCAGTATTCATTGTTCTTCTATCATCCTACCTTGATTGGATATGTAAGGATTTTGAATGTGTTCGAAATAATTACCAGCGTTCTAACAAAATATCATTTGCCATGTTTATTTAAATGTTTTATATTTTATTGGTTCACATTTAACCTTTTTCTCACTCTCACCCCTGTATTTTCTCAGTCTCCACCACTCCCCAGTTTCTCTACAAGAGTACAGTTACCAGAAGACACTTTGCTAGCTAGAGGGGCAGGATGACCTTAGATTGGATTTCTCCCCAACTGCCATCAATCCAACTCCATGATCAGCTAGCACAAAGCATCGATTAAGTGGAATAAGTTAGCCTATCTTTGCTTTCCTTTTCTTCCTCTTTTTCTCCTCACTTCAAGTATGTAGAGCTGAGAGCTGAAAGGTGGTGAATACTCCTTGAACATTATCTACCAAGTGTGGTGCGAAAGAGGAGGCTTTGATCTTCCATGCTGTTTTTCCAAAGGCCTCGGCTATTATGATCATTGGTGATCAGCTGTTTGCCTCTGGAGCGGTGTCTTTTCATAGCTTGCTCTAACAGCAACAACTGGTCTCAGTCCGAGTTGGGGTCTGGAATTGAGAAAAACAATTGTTGAATATTACTGGTTCTCTCCAGACACAGACTTGGTAATGTAAAGACTTCACCTAGGATTCCCAACTGCAGAACCTCTTATTGAGAAATTAATGCTCCAAGGCTTGAGTTTCCAGGTTTCCCCTAGATTTGAATTTCACATACTACAATATTTGTAATAAATTTGTAAAATCTATAGAGGCTTACATTTTCATGCTTTTGCATGAAGTTATATAAAGAACCATTTATATTAAACTTTTTAAATGTTTGATGTAAGAACCTTGAACATCTGTATTTGTGTCTGGTGATGGTTAAATGGAGGGTAAGGGCTATGCTGTCAATTCATCTCATGGATTCTGTTACACTGTAGGATAATTTATTAACAGTGGGGCATTTTCTTTAGGGTGGGTAATCTGTGTCCAAGGTATCGTGTATTGTGATTTTATATTCTTAAAAAAATCGGTTCTGTTAGTTGCCTGTTCTGTATTTTATCAGCTTATAAAAAATCAGAGCAGGGGCAGGATAAATCAAAGCAGGGAAAGGTTTCCATCAGCTGTCTTTACATTAATGCTGTTGAAAGTGGGAAGAGAGCCAAACTTTCCAGAACATGGTCTGGATGTGCCCTGTTCAACCTGCATGACTCCAGGTCTGCATTCTTTCCTCATGCATATTAGTTCAAAAAGGCCTTGACCTCTTTATACATACTTCTGCCTCAGACATTCTGACAAAGGTCTCTTTAATGTTCTTTTAAAAAGTCGATTCTCAGAACAAAAAGGAGTCTAGCTTGTGCTCCTGTCTTTATTCAACAGACGCAAGTTCTTTGAGCCAAATACATTTTGAGGAAATCTGGCAGTTTTCAACTTGAAAACCAAAAAGATAAAAGTCGGAATTTTCTGCCTTTTTTTTACTGCTGTATTGATCTAACGTGGCTTTCAGCTGCAGAGCTATTCAGTTCGGAATACTGAGTTTCCATTCCTCACTCTTGGAGGCTTCAGACAGCCCTGTACATGGCCAACGGAGCCTTTGTTTTTTTAATGTGATCCGCTCGGCTCTGTAGTAACATTAAAAGGCCCGGCAAGAACTTTTCAATTTTTTTTGAAGTTCAAGAGTTTACTTGAACCGCAGTAAAACCGCATTTATTCTGAAACCAATGGCATTGATTTCAAAACCACTTCCTGGAAGTGCTTTCGATGGTCGGGTTAGCCATCAACTAAAAGTTGACTGATACTGCCTGCACCTGCAGTTTGAGGAGCATGATCACAAAGTTCATGCTGCAGCCAGATTACTGATATCACTTTGAGGAGCCATTTTTACCAAGACATCGATTGGTACCCAATGAATTATAGATGCAGATGATGTAAATCTAAAATTGTCCTTTTAAAGTTTCTGGCTACTTCTAGTAACCAGAGTTATTTAGCAGAGTTCTCTGGACTCTGCATTGAACACAGCTTTCCTCAGCTATCTGTGAATATTGTTTGAGCTGTTCAATAAACAAATCTTCCTACGCTCAACCACTTTACTGGTGGAAATGCTAACAATACATGTCCAGTAGAATAAAATGGCATTATGGCACCCAATCTTACTTTATAGTGTAGCCCACTTGATTTCTCAGTAAATTATGTCATATACTCACCTCAGATTGTTTGGTACAAGAAAAATATGCCGCCAGATACAGTGCCTTTCGGCAGGTGGTGGAGTGGGGGGGGGGGGGGGTGCAGGCAGGAGCCACAAAGGCAACAAAACATTGGGTTTATATTGATGACAAAATTGCATTAGCTCAGTTAGTGCTACGGTTGCAGAGCAAAGTGTTGTGTTGGAGCATCTTAGTTATTTATTGTCAAGTGCAGTATCTGTATTTGTAGGCATATATGGTAGCCATGTTTTCCTACAGCTTATTTGCAGGTGTATTGGCAATTGATATTCTGCAGCCAGGCACTCAGCTTCCTTACAATATGTGTAACTTTTAAAATATTTAAAAAATGAACATAGGAGTACAATTACAGAGTGAGAACAAGAGGATAATCCCATTATAAGGTGCCTTTTATACGCTTGCTTATAAGGACCGCGTTCCATGGCCCCATGGATCAGTCAGCTTCCCGTGTGCTAAAAAATGACTGATTCCTTGTCAGGTCAATCGTCATCACTTCCTGCATGCTTCACATGTGCAGTCTGTACAGGAATGCCGCTGAAGTGATGTCGCTAGTGCTTTCTGCATCTATTGCCCATATGCAGCATTCAGGAAGTTACGTCAACAACAACCAGGAACATAGGGAGCGGCAACAATCAGCAACCTGTGGGAAGTGATGTCAGTGGCCAACACCGGTGGCCATTTTTCCACNTTTTTTTATAATGAGGGGCTGGAGACATTGGACCCAGGTGAGCTGCAGTCCTCAAGGCACTTAAGGATTGTTGTAATGGACTGTGTGGAAGACCATTAAAATTACGCTGCATTAATGTGTAGATGAAACTCGCTGCCTGTAAGACGTGACCTGTCAAAACGATCCTGTTTTTACACAAAGCTAACAGCTTCTGACACTGTTAAATATACATTGTGTAATGTGTTTTTTCCTGATTACAAGTAGATAAACTGTATACCCGTGGCAGTGAGAAAATGCATGGGCTTTATACAAAGTTAAAGATTGTACTAATAAACTTAAGTTTGATAGTTTACACTAACACTTTCCATTGGCATACTTTTGAAAAAGCATGCCAGAGATTTCAGTCCAATTTTGTAACCATTTATCCATTGAAACTTTTATGTTTTAAGCAGTCATTTTATAAAATAAACAGGTACAATGATGCTTTTGTCTTAACCAATACTTGATTTTCACATTTAATGGGATTTGTTTTTGGAAGGGAGAGTACAGAGAACATGTATTGTCGCTTAATAATAATAATAATAATCCTTGCATTTGATATAGCGCGTTTCACGTCTTCTAGACGTCTCAAAGCGCTTCACAGAATAGACTGTAAAATGAATTGACTGTATATTTGTGGGCGAAATGCGGCAGCCAATTGCGCACAGCAGTGTCCCACGCACAGTCGTGGATTGAAGCGACCGATTTTTTTTTCTCTCTCGAGGTATTATTATCAGGTGTGTGGAGTAAGGAAACTTGCCCAAGGTTTCACCCTGCCGGGAATTGAACCCAGGTCTCTTGCTTGCGAGGCAAGTGATCTAACCACTGAGCTACGGGATTCCACTCTTAAAAGCAAATTCAGGGAGAAATATGGTACAATGGCCATGTTTCTTGCATTCAAATGTTTAACTTGAAAAGCAGTGCACTGCGATGCATCGTTCTGGGGTACCGGCATGTTTATATGGCCAGGAAAATGTCCTCGTTTTCAAGTGCACAGGATGCAGCTGGACACTTACAGGTTGGGTAACTCTCAGAGCACTTGAGTTTGTTCAATTAGGTACTTTGTGGCCACACAGTCTTCATCCAGTGCTGGCCAGTATTAACACCTTCCGCTGTTAGGCAGCCAGTTTGCACCTCACCTGGTTGAGCACCAAATCAGTTAGAAGACATGGAACCAATCTGTTCACGCCTGCTTCAGCGGAGGGATTAGGTAGTTGATGCATAACCAGCAGGGGGCAGCAGAGGAAGTGGACTGGATCACACAACTAAGCACTCAGCAGCATAACATCTGGGGAAGTGTAGGGTTAAGATGATCTTTAACAGACGACAGACACAGCCTTTCGAATATAGAGATCATTCTTTCATTCTAACAGCTGTTCTTACTCTGTTTTGATGAGGTGTTTAATTGTAAATGAAATAATAAACCTTGCATTTAATATAGCGCCTTGTTGCGTAGTTTAGAACGTCTCAAAGCACAGGATTCACTATAAAGTGTAGTGACTGTGTATTTTGTAGGCAAGCAAATTAGCGCACAGCGATATCTCGCCAACAGCCATGAAGTAAATGGCCAATTTTTTCTGGAGGATTGTCACCATGGATATTGGGAAAAACTATTTTATTTTCAAGTTGATACAGATCAACCATGATCTAATAGAATGGTGGAACAGACTCAGGGGGCTGAATGGCTTACTCCTGTTTCTATGTAAGTTGTGACATGAGATCTTTAACATCCTACAGAACAGAAAGAATCTCAGTTTAATGTCTCATGTGGATCACACCTCTAATACTATATCACTCCCACAGCACTGTACCGGAGTGTCAACTCTGACGATGAGCTCAAAGTCCCAGAGTAGTGCTTGAAGCCGCAGCCTTCTCACAAATAGACAAGAGTGCTAACAACTGAACCAGGCTGACACCTGGCAATTCAAATTAAATTTGAATTAAATAGTGTAACTATAAACAGCTTAATCTGCTTGATTTGATAGGTGCTAACATAAAATCTTTTCATTTCATATGTATTCAGCTCAGTGAACTATTTGCTTTCAGTTTTAATATTTACCTTAGAAAATCATTATTTGGGGATTTACTTTTTTGGGGTTGATTGAGGGAAGTGGAGTGCGAGTAAGTATACACAACAAAAATATGTTTTTAGTAGAATACAAATTTACAATTAATTAATTCACAATTAATTAATTCATGTCGGGAAGAGTCCCAGGTGCTTAACAATATTGGCTTGGCAGTTTACCATATTTCCTACAATTTTTTAAAAAGTATATTGTAAGGTTAGGTTTTTAGTTCCATGAGAGATTTCAAATCCAGCATAAAAGGTTCTTTCAAAGATTTTATTTAGGATCATTTGGTTTCTGTTTCTGAAACACACATCTTTTCCATTCCACGAGAAAGTTTCCATCAAAATACTGTCACGCTTTTAGGAGAGGTGTACCCTTTTTAAAACGACCGATAATATATTATAACGGCGGAGTTTGGCAAGTGAAACAGTGCATTCTTTGTTTGATTGGAAAAGTTCAAAGGTTCTGTTGTCTTTCAAGAAGGCGTGAGTTACCTCTGCTTGTCGTGCCTGGTAGACAAAATTCAATAAGATACATTGCAGTTTGTGTTTTAATATTTATTGATAAACCCATTGTCAGTGAGCGGTCCTCAGAGATTAAAGCAACATTTCAGTTTACAAGCGTGATAACTGTCTTCAGTTCAATTATGGGCAAATCAAGCTCCTGGATTTTCATCAGTTACAGAGGATTGGCCATGAGAAATTCAGGCTAATTCAGGCTTCGGAAAGCAGCGAAACAGAGTCCACAAGAAAGTAACTTGTTAGACTCATTAAAATGACTGCAAGTTGGACCTTGTTGAGAGTCACTCAGAGTAATTTAAATTGTGTTCTTATTGTTCAGCCATTTATAGATTGTGTCTGGTGATAGTGATACTTGGCTGTGAATATCACAAGCATCTATTCTATTATCGTAGGGAGCTGAATATCTGCACTATTTGGGGACCGACCCCATTGGCAGATGAGCAAGAATTGATCATCGTACGAAATAAAAATTGACTAGTGCTAATGAAAATATTTTTGCTTTTATACCACACTGTGCCAGCCCTTTTCTCTTTCTCTGACTCTTCCTATCGTTCTCCTTATTCTCTCTCACACACACACACATACACATGTTGAGTCTCCCATATTCTATCTCTCTGACTTTCTCTGACTGCACTGTTCAAAAGTGTAAGAACGAAAAGTAAAACCACTGGCAAAAAAAAATCCAATTTTGCTCATGTGTGAAGTTGTGTGTCAGTGGAAATGTTTAATATTATTTAATTATATAATTGCAATTTGTCGTTCTTGTTGTGTGCATGCACACATGGTTGCTAGGCTTCAAATTCCCTACACAAAGCAGGAAAAACATTCTCTAGTAAGCTTCAAATATAAAAACAGAAGTCGCTGGGAACACTCAGCAGGTCAGGCAGCATCTATGGAGAGAGGAAAGTGAGTTAACGTTTCAGGTCGATGACCTTTCCATCATTGACCTTTCCATTCATTGAATATGTGCAAATAGCCTTATCGATGGTATCTCACAGTCCCATGTTTATTTCTGCATCAAAACTAAATATGGATAATCAGACAATTGCAGATAGTTGCCTTGCAGATACACAGTTACACTGTGTATAATTTATTGTATACAGTAGATAGAGAAGGACAAAGATGAACAAAGACAAGGTGAGAGAGACTCAGAAAAAGAGAGAGAAGTGCTGGCACACTATAGTGACATGCAGTAATGTTGACCTTAGGAAAGACTTGATAGTGTGTAAGAAATACACCCTCCGATGAAATACATTAAAATCCAGTAAAATACAGGTTTATTGTTGTCTGGGTCACAATCTGCCTATGAAGTCAGAAGGCAGTTGCACAGCAGTGCTTCAGATCATAGGGAGGCAAGAGAGTCGACCTCCAGCATCAGCTGGTAGACTGCTGAGGAGAAACTGAGCTCGTAAAAGAATCCTGAATATATAACATTAAATCCATAACCATGTTCGTGTTTTCAATGGAGCTCATGTCATCGGATTTTGCTAAAAAGCAGCTGTGGCGTAACCATTTTCTTTCAGTTAATGTCCCAAACTTTAGCCACTTTGTGTCGAATAGTAAAATACTGAACTTATTGAAAGTCCTGCGCCCCTTACTTTGACATATGGACGTTTATATTTATTAACCTGGATAATGTATTTTATTTTGGCTCCAGCCGTATATTAATTTCTTATAAAGGCGAAATAGTTTTTTTTAAATAAAAGCTTCAAGGGCTTATGCCAAATGTTTTCTGGGATTGCTTCTTACTATATCAAAGTAACTGTATTCCTGTTTTTTATGTTGAAACTGAACATCTGCTTCTTGTCTTGTTTTTCAGCTGAATACGCTGCTCCTCGAGCTATTCTGACAGGCCATGATTGCGAGATTAGCTGTGCTGCCGTGTGTGCAGAGCTTGGCCTAGTTATCAGCGGCTCCAAAGGTAGGTACAATCAGAAAATGTCAGGCACTGAAAAATCACAGCTCGTCAGATAAAAATGGATCAGTTTACTATCTTTTGGGGCAGACAAGCCATTCTACCCTTTCCCTCGTTCCTGAGGTTACATTGAGTTCTTTCCCTCTTCTTACCTCAGTCTTGTTCACCATCTATTGTTCTGCAAGTAACCCGATTTAAGTAACAGTCAAAAGCCAGACCAAAACAGATGAACTCCGTCATCTTCTTTTCTGCTCACTGTCTCCCGACTCGTGGCCTCACCATGTGGGCACTGGTAGATATGAACCCATCTCCTACCACCTCATGTGCAATGGTGGACAGATGCACTGCATCGTCAAGCTAGCAACTTTGTACTTTGAAGTTAAAGGATACAGTAGGGTACATCAACAAGTTAGTGCTCTGATACAGAGTTCTTCACCGACAAAATTCCCCATATGATGAATTCATAATCTCTCTCCCATGCTGTTGGTGGGAGTGCGTGTGTGGGTGGGTGGATGGGGGGGAGGAGACGAGACACTGAAAGAAGACTGGAGTGGCTTTGGAAGAGACCTGAAAGCATATGTTTTTCTTGCATATTAGTTGGTGTATGGCAAGCGAGGGAAACTAAGAAGATAGCGAAGAATATAAGTAGGTGGGAATTTGTCCAGCACCAATATTAGGGGGAAAATAAATTGTTTGCAGTTATTCAGGCTTGGCTACAGACTCTGTCAGAATAGCTGGACCTACAATAGGTTTGGGTCGATCCTATCTCTGTTACTGAACAGATGGGAACAATCTTCCTTTAGACTGCATTCCCCAATTGAATTTCACACTAAATGGAAGTAATTCTATAAATGGTTTATGATCATTGCTGAATTAGGTCTTTATGAAATATGTGCATGCTGCTCTGATATTTTACAGACAGGTGGATTGAAGTGGACATGTAGCCAGCTTGTTCCTCACACAATAAGTTTCTGATAAAGCTTTTTAGTGGCAGCTAGTCACTTTCTCACAGATAAGTTGCTTTCGGATCTCCTTAAGGCGGGATGTTGAGCAGGATTGGCAGAGGATGGTAACTGGTGACTGGCCTGCTGTCTCAGCAAAGAATGGTACAGGGAGAAAACAGGCCCTTCTGGAGATGGAAGAGAATCACTAAAGTAATAAGCCAAATGGAATGTCAAACTAGCCGTAACATAGTGAGGCTGTCAGTTAACACGAAGGGCTCAAATCATTTTGGTCCTGTTTTGTATCATTGTGAAGTAACTAATGGAAGGGTTATTGGGTCTGAAAGCCCCAGCACGCACTCCTGCTTACGGTAAATGCCTGCACTGCTTGCGATTTCCTGTGAAAACAGAGACCTTTTTTTAATGAACTCTACCTACTGCTGATTTGCTGCAGAAATTTTTTATTACCATTTCCCAGAGGCTTTAAAACATTTTGCTATAAAAGAATAACCAGATGTCCAACCCAAACAAAACTCTAATTAATTGTTTCCATAGCAGCCAGCATTGTATAACATTTCCAAAGCTACCATTGTGTGTAAAAATGACCATGATTGGAGGTAACCTGATATTCAATGTATCATATAAAGGGTATGGTAACACAGGTAGGTTCAGGCAATATGTTGATACAGTTAAGTAATGCTACCGCAACACATTCTAATGCCTGCACCTCCAGTGTTGACTCTCTCTGAATACTTTAATAGAAATAAACTCCAGGATGGCACTCTCTGACTGCTGGAAGAAGTTGCTTGCGTAGTGATTGCAAAATTACAGTGTGATCTTATACCGATTTTATTTAACACACTGCTGGTCTGGACTGCCCAGTCTGCGATTATTTGTGGAAACAGGTCTATTGTGACTCACTCGCTTAGAAATAACACTAATATGCTTTTTTATTTGTCTCTGATGATTTATAGAGGGTCCGTGCTTGATCCACACAATGAATGGAGACTTACTAAAAGCTCTTGAGAGGACTCAAGATTGCTTACACCCTCGATTAATCCAGTTGTCGACCGAAGGCCACTGTGTCATTTATTATGAAAAGGGCCAGTTTTGTGTCTTCAGTGTCAATGGGAAACTGCTAGTCAAGATGGAGACCGAGGATTCTACAAAGGTAAGCGCACTGTTACATGTATACAACAACAACAACACAACAAAATTACATTTATAGAGCACCTTTCGTGTCAGGAGGACGTCCCAAGGTGCTGGACAGTCAGGAATCAGGACCCGAGCATGGGGGAGGGGTGGGGTAAGGGTGAGAGAAGGCAGAGGGTGGGAGGGTGATCGAAGAGTAAAATTTTAAAATTAAAGTAAAATTAAGATTTGGGTCTTCAGACCGTCCTTGAAGGAGGCAAGGGAGGAAGCGAGGTGAAGAGACTGGGATGGAGTTCCAGAGTGTGGGGGCAGAGAGGCTGAAAGTCTGGCTACCAATGGTAGGGCGGGTCGGGTGAGAGACATGGAGCAGACCGGAGCCCGATGAACAGAGGGAACGGGCAGGTTGGTAGGGAGTCAGCAGGTCAGAAAGGTAGGAAGGGGCAAGGCCATGGTTGTCCTTGAAAGTGAGGATGAGGATCTGGAATTCGATCCTCTGAGGGATGGGGAGCCAGTGGAGTCGGGCGAGGGTGGGAGCGATGGGGTCACGGAGCCTGGTAGGCGAGAGTACACGAGGTGCAGAGTTTTGGATGACCTGCAGTTTGTGAAGGGAAGAGTTGGGAAGGCCGATGAGGAGGGAGTTTCCACAATCGAGCCTTGATGTGACGAATGTGTGGGTGAGGGTTTCGGCAGCCTGAGGGGTGAGGCAGTGGCGAAGTCTGGCAATGTTGCGGAGGTGGTGGTAGGCTGTGCCAGTCATGGCGTGGGTGTGGGGAAGAAAGGACAGTTCAGGATCAAACAAGACACCCAGGTTCCTGACTGGCTCAGTGAGGTTGAGTTTGCAGCCTTGGAGGCTGATGCTGCCAGTGCCCGAGGTGCGGAGGCACTGGCGCGAGCCAATCAGGAGGGTCTCGGTCTTGCTGACGTTGAGTTGGAAAAAGTTGTCCCTCGTCCAGGACTTGATGTTGGACAGGCAGCTGGTCAGGACGCCTGCAGTCCTGGAGTTCAGGGTGGAGGCAGAGAGATAGAGTTGAGTGTCATCCGCATACATGTGGAAATTTTCCCCACGTCTGCGGATGATGTCACCAAGGGGGAGCATGTAGAGGGTGAAGAGGAGGGGACCGAGGACAGAGCCCTGAGGAACACCCCACGAGACAGTGCGGGGGCTGGAGGAGAAGTCGTTTGTAGAGACGAAGCGGAGGTGGTGTGAAAAGTAGGACCTGAACCAGTCAAGGATATAATGCTTGGAGAACAAACAGCATGGTTCAGTCCAATGTTATTTGTGCGATTAATACTGATAAAATAATGAACCATTTATTTTCAATCTGACAGTAAAAGTATTATTGGTATTGCAATGGAATGGAGATAATGGCCCATTTCAATCCACTCTGCTAATAATACGCTGATTCCAAAAAGATTTGTACACAAACAAAGTTCAATTTGATTTTAAATCTGACTGATGTACAAAAATACATGAATCAGTGGCTGGTAGCATGCACATGTAATGGAAAGATCCAATTGCAAGTGCATCCACAAAACAAGTCTGGTAAATTTACTGAATAGAGGAAAATAACTGTTTTCAATTCCCTTATAAGTTAACATCTGAGCAGCTCACAGAGATCACATATGTAATAATAATAACAATAATCCTTGCATTTGATATAGCCCTTATCACATCTTCAAGATGACTCAATGTGCTTCACAGATTTGACTGTAAAGTGAATTGACTGTATATTTTGTGGGAAAAATGTGGCAGCACACAGCAGTGCCCCACAAACAGTCCCAATTAATAGCATGTTGATCACACAACCGCTCACCAGCAACATTTATGTAGTGTGCTGTAGCGATATGGACCTGTCCTCTCCCTCCGCTCAACGGGCTCCACCCTGCCCACCCCCCACCATCGTCGGTCAGGCCTTCAGCCTCTCTGACCCCACCCTTTGGAACCCCATCCCATACTCCCTTGGTAAGGTTTTTTGGGTCAGATATCCTACTAAGAGACCAGGCAGCATGAATAGGCCTGTTGAATGGGGTGGGTGCATTGAGTAGCTGAAACCCACTTACTTTGTAGATTATGTTGTTTGACTTTGAGATAAGAGCTACTGCTTAAGATGAAACCATCTGGTTGTCTGCGTTGTCAGATAACTTGTCTTTGATAAATTTGTTGAATGACATGGTTCCGAAAGACTAACCGTGACAATATGTACAATTTTAGATCTAAATCCAGGAACAAAATGAAGTTCATGTACAATAATGATGCGAGAAGGCTATTTACCTTAGTGGCTCCAATACTGCTATATTTCACTAATACCAAATTTATAAGGTTAGAAGAATCTCTTCCCCACATCACAAACAGAATGGCAACAGGCTTCCTGATCAAATAGTCATTTCTAGGTCAACTGATTCCTTTAAGAGGGAGCTGGAAAATATCTGTATACAGAGAGTAGCAGCTCTTAATTACCATAGAAATTAGTGCAGGAATTTCAGAACCATTAATCAGACATGATGGTGTGATTATATATAAATTGTGGAGTGAATGGGCTTGATGGGCCAGATGGTATTTTCAGATTCCAGGTTTGCTTAAGTTTTTTATTTTTTTAGATTCATTCTTTGAGGGTCACTAAACTCCAAAAGTATGAGTTGAGGAGATAACCATTATTGTGGTCTTCAGTGTTTCTAAGTATCGTCTGATGGATGAATTTACCTGAGGAAAGGGAGGGACAATTATTTGTGCAAACGCAAGGATTATAGATTATTCTTAGACCAAATTTTGTGGCCCCACTAAGATCTGCTGAAACTCAATATGTATGTGAATTGAGCATGTAGCAGCGTTATTTCCTGGAGCAGGAGGCACATATGGAAGTAGCCTTACACTACTGTCCACTGGTCACAAATTATCGTAAAGCAGCGTTTAGTGACTGTTCCCTACATGTGATCAAGGGACTCAAGCAGCTGAGAATTTGAATGGATGTCATACCAAGGGCTGTTGCCACGTGCCTCGGTTGAGTATGTTTTCACTGCCCTCAGCAAGAGTGTCATATGGTACATTAAAGAAGAGCCAGGAGTGCAAGGTGTTTACTCTCGGGAGGTTAGATTCACCCTGCTCAGCTTGTATTTCCTGTCAGTTAATGGATGGCAGTTAAAGAGAGACGTGGTACAGAGTGAGCGGTAACTCCTGGGAATGGCAATGGGGAACACACAACTGAATACAAATATATATTTTTAAATTGCACACATTTTATTGGTACCTCTGTCTGCCTTTAAGTATATTTAAAGCTTCCTGGATCTTGCTCCTGGATAGTCTGGCTCAATGTGCAGATGTGCCATTGGAGTAAGCCCTGTTGGGAGTTCAATATATCCAACCAGAGCTTCAGTGTTTTATTACACTTCCAGGCTGAACACACCAGTGTGATTAAAGAGCATTTGAAATGAATAATAATTGCCTGCAGTCTGCAAGTGACATTCCTGGTGGTAATTGAAAACTAAATGTTGCAGAGCAATGCAGAAATCCTTTGGGTACCAGGGTATGCAAGAAAGTTCTTTGAGGTGCCTTTCAGATGTCGTGCATGCCAGAATGCCGACAACTGCAATCATTTTCTATTCCCAAGCAAAAGGCACAATTCAAATGTACTTTCATCTTTCATGACAAAGAAAAATTACAGCCACACTTTCATCCTGTCTGGGAATTGTGCGCTGTTTATTCAGGGCTGTGCACCTGTTTTGATTTGAATTTTTCCCCTAAAATGGTGGCAGTGCTCTACTTTCCCTTGTTTCATGTCGTACCACCTGCTTCTGGACAAGTTGCTCATATTAAGAGCTAAAACATCAGCACTGAAATCAGTCTTCTTTATCGTACCATTGCTATACATAAATTAGCTCCGTACAAAATACAGTCACTATACTCTCGTGACTCCATGAAATCTATCTAAGACGTCCACCTGTTTTGAAAGGTGCTATATCAACTGCAAGGAGTATTATTAGCTCTGTTTTGGGATTCTTAACTTTTAACTTTGTTTCTAACATTGCATGATTTGCAGTTTCTGATCTTTCTAACTATTTTCTATTTGACTAATTTCTCCCTCAAACATTTTCACCTGCTCTTTCCTGAGCTCATTTCACTCCTTTTTCAAGGCATTTAACTCTTTGTAAAGGTACTGATGGCCATCGCGAAACCCTGGGTGCCTTTCAGTACTTTCCTTCAATGTGTTAGATCAATGTACAGAGCCAGAAAACACAGCTGTGCCTGATCTGACCAGTCCCAATGTAAAACAATGTGATGGGATTTGTGGCTTTTAATTATGTGTTTTGATATGATAATTATCATTAAGCAGTGTTGCAAACGATGCCAAAGCCATTTCGATTGGCAGTCAGTCGCACACATTCACCACCTGCTGTTTAAAGTTCTTTTAACCGGCACTGTTATTCATGTGCAAGTTTTGACATTGACTGGAACGGGACTATTTGACTGCAGGGGCACCAATAGAGCCGAGGCCATTCCTATCTTTACCCCAAGTGTGCACACATGCACCATGGAACAAAGTCTTCGGCTAGCAATCATCCAGGACAGTGGCCAATTTTATCCTGAATGCGCCCTGTCGGAGATAAACTAACTCAGTACAGACCAAAATTTGAACTTTGTCCCCTCCAAGATTTATGGACCCACCCCACAGGAGTGTGAAAAAAAAGATGTCTGACACCTTCAGGGCAAAAAGAGAGGAATGTAGCGAGGGGAAAAACATAACAGTTTAACGATATTCAGAGAGACATGTATTTCACACCCAACAATTGTCCAAATGTTATGTTTGGATCACATCCATGCATTTCAGTAAGATTCCTGACACAGGAATTCCACGCAATAGGACCAAATGGAAAATAAGTGTTTGGAATTTGATTCTTGCATTTGTTAAACAGTTGATAGATTTGTGTTGAAAACCAGTAAATTACACCAGAATATTGAACTTATTTCAGACAGGTTTCAGGAACTGACAGAAATCAATGTCGGTTTGTTTTGAATGTGATAACAGAAAAGCATTCATTAAGTGCAGTTGTTTAATTGACTTATAAAACATTAAGTATTTTGATAATGTCCTGCTATTATCACTGTAGTTTATTGATGTTTTGCTAATGCTTCTGTTATTCTTATTTCAGTAATATAATCGTATTGTAACATTTCAATATCCATTCATGAAGGAGCTTTAAACAATGCCATCTCACTGCCTTTTTCACTCCTGCTCAGAAATGTAATGGGGTTAATTGGAAAGAATTTCTGTTGCTATAAAGCAATTTAGTCCCTGTAGCATTCTAGCACATCTCTGCATTCAGGAGAGAGAAAGGAGATGGGGGAGGCCAGAGAGGGGGGAATTAGGATGGGTGCAGGTTCATGTGTATAGTATAAACACTTACATGGATTAGTTGGGCTGAATGGCCTGTTTTTGGTGCTGTAGATTCTATGTATATAATATATGTGTATAATTCTATTGTAATTCTGGGTTCACTTGATGTATGTTTGAAGAAGGTTCGAAAATGAGATCCTTAAAAAAAACTCCTTTTTTTATATCATCATCTTCACATTTTAGGCAAATGGCTCAGAAACACTTAATCTTCTCTGGGAGTGTAATCGGCCTCTTCATGAGACTATCTAACTCTGACAGTGTTTATACATTCTGTATTAAACAGCACAGCACTGGCATTTTCCATGTCGGCTATTGGAGAGCGACGTAAGAATGAAGTAACTTTTCAAAGGATTCAGGGCTTCACCATTCTTGTCATGAAATGATTACAAATAACACTATCAGCATTGGGGTTAGCAAAGCCCATGGATAACCGAGGAATGTTTCATCTCAAGCACTTGTATCTGTACTGGCCTTTGATATACTAACCAGTAGAACTGAAATTGACATATTTTCTTAAAATAAATATGTAAGGCACGGATAGTGTACTTAATGATTTACCATTATGACAAACTGGCATATTAGGAAAAATAAAACTGTCAGCTTTCAGTTAGAAGTGAGAATGTTGTGTCCTGATGAAAATGCTGGGTGATACTTTTAATATATAGCACTGTTTAAAATGACCAGCTGCTGAGACACAGCCAAACATGGGAGGTATCTGAGGGACTTATTGCGGTGAGCTTGGCTGTAACATGCATTGTTCTTGTCCAGGCTATGCTGCTGAGCCGTGATGGACAGTACCTCATCACTGGGGGAGACAGTGGAATAGTGGCTGTGTGGCAGGTCTGGGACTTCAAACAGCTGATGACCTACCCTGGCTGTGACGCTGGCATTAGATCCATGGCCATGTCTCACGATCAAAGGTAAGATGTTTGAGAGTGGATTCAATGTAAGCTATGCTCCCCTCCCCCTCCAAAAGAAAATGCAAACTGTCTTTCCAGCAATCTATTCGGCTTTAATGCTTGTGAGTTGATTTTTTTTTCAAAATCAATATTGTAGATTAAAAATGTTGTAGATCCAGTTCATAACAATCGTGGATGGCCAAGGCTGCCCAGTTCACATGATGGTTAGCTTGTATCCCCACAAGTGTAAAAGCTGCTTGTTTTATTTTCCCTGAGCGCTACAGCCAAGAAGGCAAAACTCTTATCTGTACCCTGAAGTGGACAAAGGGTGTCAAGCCTGTGAATATTCTCTATCCCCTCCCCTGGGGAACCATCGGCTGTGTATGTGGTTCCCCACAGCCACACGGCTGAGATTGTAGCTGGCCAGCACGGCTCCTGCTCTCTGGCACTGTGCGCTGGCTCCCTGACGTGCTGTGTTGCGCTGCTATACGACAGTCACGTTTGCCTGCCTTCAGGATTCTTTCCATTTAGTAGCCCAGTTGCAAGGTTATAGATCATGGCCAATAACCACAAACGGCCTATTTTCAGGAAAACCGACAGAGGTTCAGAGAAGCTCTGAATGTTTCCAAGCTGTGACTCCCATCCCCCAATTTTTACATTGATTTCAACATTCTGTTCGAATTAAGCTTTCCCCTGAAAAACTGCACCAAAACTCTTTTGATTTTTTTTCAAAGATATTATGTTTTAAGGTTCTGTACTCTGGCCAGCACAAATCACTGCTGTTTACATTAATGCTACTCAACCATTAAGCCATGGCTGCAGGCAGCAATGTACCCGGCCCCCACAACGAAAGAGATTATCTGAAGGATATAGGTGTACATTGTGCTATTCGCATGGGAAGAATCTCTTTCTGCGGTCGGATACCTGCTGCCGAGGGTGTGATGAATGTGGCAGCTATTCAATTGTTTCACCGTTGTGGGGGGGCGAGATTGGATTTCAACTATGGCAGACTCTCAGTTCCTCTTCCTGACCTGCACAAATCGGGCTCTTAACAATAAAAATGAAAAACAGGAACCAGTGCGTACGCACCAATTCTCCTTACAACTAACTGTGGGTGCACTGAGGTTCTGTTTGCTGGTTTAGGAAAGAACACATATTTGACCCCACTGTCTTTCATGGAACATCACGAGGACAGGGTCATCAGGGAAAGTTTAAACTCATGCATTAAAATTTCAAAGGTTAGTCTTCAATTAACGCAGCAAATCCAACTATTACAGGATTAATTTACGATAATTTATCTCATTGTGTCGTAAAGTGTTAAGAAGTGTGTTTCAATAAAGATGGTGATGAGGACAGTGCCTTTTGTACAACGAGGAGCACAGCGATCACTAGTGTGTACTCTTGGCCATTTGTTGCAGTAAATTTGATGAATTTTATCAAACAGCAAAGCAAGAACACAAGGCAGCCTATATGACCACAAAATGGCGCATAATCTACAACAGATTTAGAGAACGGTTGAAAGTTTGAGATAACTATAGTAATCCTGAGAGAATGGTTTGACAGCAGAAAGAATATCAATATCTAATGCTCTGTGGTTTGGGGATTGGAGCATAGATCTGTTTGAACGTAAATTCTAAGAGATCTCAACAAAATTATGAAAGTTTACCTGCAACCGCCGTCATCCTGAGTGTCCACCTATGTTTTATATACATGACCTCTTCGCCACAAATAATCCTTGATATGTCTTGGAAGCAGCTATTTTGCTACTGCAACCCTGTAATTTTAATTCTACAAATACCATATAATCAGTCTTCCTCAATCATGCTGTACATTCCATAAAACAAACATGCCCTTATTAGCAAACTGCTAGACATAAAAAATGTGCCCATCATTTTTATAATATTTTGATAACTTTCCCTTTAAGGTCAATACCCTTTAAGGTATCATTTTGGTTAGAGAGTGGGAATTAAATCTGACAATTGCTCTTAAATCTGTTATTGTTGTTCCTCATATCATTTTAGTAATTTTATAAAGCAGAAGTTTGCAGAGACACAGGGATACCGTTTAACAAATCTATTCCTCTACTAAAAACGGTGCTGTCTTACTGAGAGTTTTTAAAACTTAATCCACACTGTGCTAGGCGGTGTCTGATTCAATGAAAACCTCCCCGATTGTATTGTGTGTGAATAACTGGTTGTTTCTTAACATAGGGTCGTCATTACGGGTATGGCATCTGGAAGCATAGTACTGTTTTACATTGATTTTAATCGATGGCATCATGAGTATCGAACCAGGTACTGAAAGTGCGCTCACGAGACAGAAATGCACTGCTTCGTGCTGGACCGGGGATTATCCCTCGAAGGAGCAAAGAGCCATCGCTGGTGCATTGGATTCAAGAGTTTTTAATCAACGTAGTCACACAGTCCCGCCACTGTACATAAAGGCATCGATCTACATGAAGAAGCAGCAAATCTGAATGTAACAAAGTCTCTTGGAAAGCAGAGTATTTTGAAATGCTTACTGCTATTTTTGTAGAATATAAGGAATTTGACATACCATTACTAAAACATCAGAACATATAAGACTAATTCAGAGATTAAAAAAAGTCTATTTTTAGGAGGAATAAATCTTTACATGATTCTTTATATGCGTCTCATTCACAAGAAATATACTAACTATTTCTTTATTTCCATCTCTGTATGAAGAAATGAGTGATTTGAAAGAATGTAAAACAAATTTAATCAGAGATGTTCATAAATTGTGTTAGAATTGAGCAATATATTTACACCTGTGATTTAATTCTTGCATTTACAGAGATCACATTTTAAAAAAAATGGTTTCTTTTTGGGGAGAAGGTTTGCACGTAGGGGTGTACAAATCTTTCTAAGGCATGATTCTTTACTGTATTTTTTCATTAATGTTATGGTAGCTTAGCACTGACATTGCTGGGAACAAAGAGCAATATTTAAATTATGACCTAGGATTTTTTAACTTTATAGCAGTCTATTGGAAATTATATTCTTGTCATTGGCATGCTGCTGGGCTGGAAAAGGGATCTTTGTTATATTAAATGTTCTTGGAGTTCAGGTAAACAGTGAATCAAAGCAGTGTAATAAGGTTTGTCCATTACAAATTGGTGTGTGTGTGTGTGTGCGTTTTCAGAGAATAATGTCCATGACTTTAATTTCAATAGCCTTTGTTAAAAGTGTTCGAAATTGCTCAACACTGTTGTGCTGAATTCCAATAACTCCTAGTAACTGTGAAACTCTGGGTTCTTGTCATTGCTTGTTATTCTGTGTCTGAAATCCCATGGTTGGGATGTTGTGATCAGCCTACAAAACCTTCAGAAACCAGATTGCTGAAAACATTCCATCTTGCTGAGAGAATGTTTGTTTGTCCAATTTAGATCCTATTGGTGCCTAGTGGTGCATTAGTAACCTGCCCGAGGGACCAAATTACTGTATTTCAAAACCTCACTCAGAAGAGCTTTTTTGGTGATGATTTGGAATGAAGTTATTCCAGTTTGTGTAATGAAATCAAAAATAAAATTCACTTGTATCT
This sequence comes from Callorhinchus milii, assembly GCF_018977255.1. NCBI lineage: Eukaryota > Metazoa > Chordata > Chondrichthyes > Chimaeriformes > Callorhinchidae > Callorhinchus > Callorhinchus milii. Next base: position 23,265,768 of record NW_024704742.1, on the reverse strand, counting down.
TGAGACTGGAAGGTGTTTTTTTTTGAGTGACGGTATTAAAACAATCAAACTTTTAAGATCTGCCTCTGTTTATTTAAATAGTATTAAATCAAACAAATCTCCGAGCGGCATTTCTAAACCGTTACTTTGCCTGCCTTGTGGATCATGTTTTCCCTTTCTGCAACACAACTCCAAGTCACCTGAGGCTATGCAACTGAAGACCCTCTGGTTTTGCAAAAGCCAAACTGGTTCTCATCTGGAGAAATAACGTCATCCTTAGCAAGAAGCTAATTCTATAACAAAAGAGTTGGACACGATAGGTTTTAGCTGATCGGACAGGCAGCGATTTATTTCACTTTTACTTCAAGAAAAGCAAATGCTGATGCTTTCAGGAATGAAACTTTAATCTTCTTGGCAGAGGATTGAAGGAATGTTTAGAAAATACAATTAATGAATGTATCCAATATTGTAACAGCACACGGAGCCGGTCCCATTGGCATTGAATTGATGGTCAGGCAATAACTTCCATTTGGATTTCTTTTGCAAAAGGAATTTCAAATACCACACATCATGCTTTATTAGTCATGGCTTATAAGCCTGTGCTCTCACATGTGCATGTGTGAAATGTCACATGTATGATTTTAAAGTTACCAGCAGCTGCGAGTAGCATATTACTGACATGAGGCCTCAATGTGAACGCAAGCATTTGCTTGAGATTTAAACGTGGTAAAAATACAATTTACTGGGGGGGTTGAAGGCAAAATGGGGGTTCATGATGCTAATGGTCCTGTGTGTGTGTGTAGATGTTATTTTTCTCTCTCTCTTTCTCTTGCCCTCTATCCCAGCCTAGTGGGTTCATAAGGCTTCTTAAGTAATATACCAAAGATAACTAACTGATGCTCACTGGATTAAATGCAAGTAGAAGAAAAAAAGTGACACATTTTCAAAAAAGTTACCAACACAATTGCAGCAACAACAACTTGCATATATGTTGTTATATAGTGCCCTTCCCTCAGGGTAGCGCCTCAGAGCGCTTAACAGTGGTGGAGCCCGACTCCGAGCCGGGAGAAGTGTGGAGGTGGCCGTAAGCATATTGATTATCCATAGAAAACAGTCATCAGAAATGTTAAGGAAGTATTCCATTGAAAAATTGTAAGTGTTGTAACCACAATCAGGAATACATCTTCACACTTCTATCCCTTCTAATGTAGAAGCAATTGTTATTGAGATTTAAAGGCTTTAGTCATTATGAAAGCAAAGCTCAGAACTTGAGCCATGATCTCCCCCCTATTCTGCCTCTTCTGTTTTACTTGGCTATGCAAAGCTTGGTCCAAATCAACAATCTCAGGCAGCGAGGCATAAGAATAGTTGCTGTGAGATGGGCAGCAGTCACAGTTGTGTCGTCAGTAAGGAGTGTTCTAAGGTTGGTGGATGCCCATTTTTGATTCAAGTAGCAACAACAACTTGCATTTATATGGCACCCCTCATGCAGGATAGCGCCCCAGAGCCCTTGACAGTGGCAGAGCATGAAGCCGAGCCAGGAGGAGGGGAGGGGTAACCGTAGGCACGGTCGAGGAGGAAGATCTTCTGGAGCGACTTGAAGATGGGGAAGGAGGGGTGGGTGCAAGGCGGAGGGATAGAGGAAAAGGGCTATTTATTGGGCTCTGCTGAACCTAACCTTCAAATCCTCGAATGACAATGGGGAAAAAGGTGTTCTATTTCCAGGATCAATATTCAAAGCAGTTTGATCTCTGTACAGTGTGGGAATCCAATGCTCTTGGTGATTCTCTGAGTGTTGTGTGTGCTGAAAGCTGACCTCTTTATCCCGGGTTGGTGTAATTTACTCATTGCTGTCCTCTGGTGGTTGTACTCAATCGCTGCACAATGCAATTAATTTCAATTGCTTTTAAAACTCAAAATTTATTTCAATGTTATTTTTTCCGTATCGAGATTCAGAAGTTTCACATCTCAGGGATTTCAACTAATTCTGAAGACTCGGAATTTTGAAGCTAATTTTGAAAAGCGTGCAAGAATTTTAATATTAATATTGAATTACTGTCAATAATTAATAATTAATGTATAGCTTTACAACTCCAGTGAATGTATTTTATTGTTGGTACTCTCGCCTCTAAAGGTTGTGGGTTCAAGCCCCACGTTAATACTTGAGTACACATTCCTGCATGACACACCAATACAGTGTTGTGGGGTGGAGCCCTACATTGTCGGGGATGCCATCCTTCAGATGAGATGACAAACTGAGGTCCTTCTGCCTGTTCAGATGGGAATTAAAGAGAAGCTGGTTTCTCTGGTGTCCTTACCAACAGTTCTCCAGATAAATTGATCATTCACCTTGTGGTTGTTTGTGGGTTCTTTGTAGTGCTCAAAATTGCTGCCGTACAATTTCCCTACAAATATATACTTGACAGCAATGACCTGTGAAGCACTAAGATGTTTTGACATTATCGGCACAATATCAAACACAAGGATTAATATTTTATGTCAGATGTATGTTGTGACCTTTGCCTTTTGCAACAAAACAGTAGGAATCTTTGATCCATAGAGATCATTTTGCCAGATTTAAATTAAAGGTAAAACCAGTTTCTAAACTGGCAGGCAGTCGGCTGGAATTTTCCCATCAATTACAGGCTTAAAATTTCCGCTGCTAAAATTCCTTTACACAGTTTAAATACAATACTAACATTGGATGATTGCTTCAATTCTATTTTTAAAAGAATGCTAATTTCCTTAACATCTCAGGTCAGATGAGCATAAATCAGCAGTCTAGAGAAATTGTGTGAAAAAACTACAGGAAATCCCCCACCTTATTTGGAGGTCATTAACTTTCCTCTTTTAATCTGTTTTTAACGATGTGCAAGCATTTGATTGACTCAGGAATCTAGGCATGGTGACTGCTAATTTAGTAATGTATTACCTTCCTCTCTCTACCTCTTTAAATGCCAATCTCAGACTGAACAGACACAGACAATCTGCTGGGAGATCTTTGCATAAAAAGCTTCATCAGAACTGGGAGGAAACATCGATTGCAACCTCTCCCTGCTCTAAGAGGAGGGAAGGAAATTGGGAACATTTTTCATAAGGACATTGGCAGTTGATCAGTATTGTTACGTTTTTGGGGCAATCAAGTATTCAGCACATGTGGAAACCCATCACTGTGCTTAAGAGTATCCAGATCACACATAGGAGACTGCAAGATGGGCTCCGATGTGTTATTAACTGAAGCTCCAGTTACACCTCGCTTGCATCCTCGCTTCCTGCCAATAAACATCTTGTCTTTGAGAGAAACAGGCCTTTCTGACTCCTCAATGACCGTGTGAGACCAATCATGGGATTTCCTGCTTACTCTGGACAAACACCTAAGATGTCTTCACTCCCCAATCCACCACCTCCGTTTGACTGGCACAGGCCTCCCGCTCATCCCTGACCACCCTCCACCCACCATCAGAGGTTGTGCTTTCAGCCACTAACCTCCGAAACTCTGGAGCACTCTCCCTCAATCCCTCCGCCTTGCCCCTCTCCCCTTTTTCAAGTCCCGCTTGAAAAGCTTCCTCTTCAACCATGCTTACGGCCACCTCCAGGACCCCCATGGCTCGGAGTCAGGCTCTGTCACTATTAAGCGCTCTGAGATGCTTCACTGCGTGGAGGGCGCTATATAAGCGCAAGTTGTTGTTGTAAGATGTTGCCCAGAGGAACATTATTGGGCAAACTCTCAGCAGATAAAAGAAAGGGCTGACTTAACAGAAATCTGAAGTGAAACCAGTAATATGGGAAAGGCTCTTGAAGCTCCATAATAATACTGGAGTCAGTGAGATATTGGTGTAGACAGAGGAAAGCTGCAGTCACTTCATCGGTCCCCATGGACTGGGTGTTGAGTCGGGACAAACCAGGCTTGACTGTTAAGCTGCATACTTAAACAGAAGCAGGCTGTAGGGGCTCCCTGTTGTGCTGATTTGCCAATCACAGAGCAAAGATCAAGCCGTCTTTAAAGCAACTGCCCTGAATTCTTGTTTTTAACGTTGACCTGCTAGTGTAGATATCTTGGTAACTTTCTCCACACATTGCCACTAGTTAGACTGGAAGCCCATCACTGGAGGAGAGACTTCAGTTTATGAGATCCACACAGCCTCTTGGCTCAACAACTATGGATTGTTCATCTGATTCCACGGCTGCTTGTAACATAATCCATAAAGGATGGAAAGAGTTGTGAGCCCCTCCCCACCCAACACATTCACACACACACACACACACGAAGAGAACCAGCAATCTGCCTTATTCTTAAAATGCTGTTTTTGATTCTCACTGATTAACTCCACCTTTCTGCTGAAACTTCCTGATGTCTTTCATAGTTGAATCTCCCTGTCTCATTTGTTCCCTGATGTAATCAGGCGCCTTGTGGCACTGCATCTTAATCTCATTCAAATAATGACAACTCTTGTTCATCAACTATAACCCGATCTGTATCCAAAGCAAATACAAAATATGGACCATATCTTCAATGTGTAAAATTTGTTTGCTGAAATAGGTATACATTTCAGAGATAATGAGAAATGTGGGTCAAGTGTAAATGAATCCAATCGCTGATGTTTGGTCATTCTCTGTACGGCTATTGAGGATAATTGATCTTTCTATATGTTAGTTACTGTTATACTGGGTTAGAGCAGATACAATAGTGGAAGAGGCTTCATTGGTAGACTGTTGATGCAGGAAGTGTTGATTCCTTCAAACACAGATTAGATAGTTTTCTTTTAGGAAATAACATTATGGAATATAGTACACAGGTAATATGTGAGGCAAAACAAGCAGTGCAGCAATAAGATTTTTTTAAAATCCTTCCGAGTTTCTGGTTATTAAAGTTACAATGTAAGACTTTAATTCAGATCATCTGTTATAACTATAGCTGCAGCCCTGTGGAGCCCCCAGTTACTCAATAGGGAGGGGGAGGAGTGCAACATAAATTTGCTTAACGTACTTCAGGGGAAAGAAAAGCAGCTACCAAAGACCCTGAGAATAAATGACTTACCTCTCCCTCAACATGGAAGTAACCTAAGCACAAGGGATGGAAATCGAACGCAGTTCCCTCTTGAGTGGAGATTTCTAACAATGGTTTGTCTATTGAGTTATTTTTGGTTTATTGAGATACTATTTGCAACCTACTGATACCATTAATGTTACCCACACAGAACCGTAGGCATAGTAGGAGGCTCGTCAACCCATTTTTTGTGTTGGTTGTACATTTTGTGCGCATTTCGCCCACAAAATATAGTCAATTCACTTTACAGTATATTCTATGAAGCGCTTTGAGACGTCTCTAACATTGTAAACAAATCTAAACCCGTGAACAGGCTCCCTAGGGAGACGGTTGAAGCAGGAAGTGCTGATTCTTTCAAACACAGATTAGATCGTTTTTTAGGAAATAACAATATTGGATACGGTACATGAGTAGTTTGGGACACATGTGACCGCCAGGAAGGCCAACTAGATGGATGTTGGTCTTTTTTCGTCTAGCAGTTCTTATGACTCAAGACGTGTTAAGGCGTTATATCAAATGCAAGGATTATTATGATTGGTGATATCTGCAAATGGATGCTGTACAAAAAGTCTGTGCTGGAGATCACTTCCACACTAGCAGAAAGCTCTGTGAACAAAGGAAACACGGTCAGGTAGCAGGAGAAAGTTTTATTTTATGACTTCACTGTTTGCATTTCTAATACAAATCCAAAACTAGCATTGGAACAAAAGACAGTACTGAAAGACTGAAGAGGAGAAAGATGAAGAAGCTTATTCCAGCCACTGCTTAAGGAACCAGTTCTTATGCCTTGTAGATTTCTAGGCTGCAAATGACAGTTGTCACAATTATCTAAAACTTAACAGAAATATTTGCCCGAATAATTGTATTGAGACTTCGATATGCTGTATGTTAATGTATATGATTGCTTTGGTCTAAATTAGTCACTGAAAAGCCTTTTCTTAATTCATTTACTACATGGTGCCATTGGCGAGAAGCTGTAATAATTCCAATTAGCAACATCCTGACACCAGCGTATGTAAAACACCAAATGGTGTCTTCAGTAGCAATTGAGTTAAGTCGCAGCATTTCCTAGGTTTTGATAACATGCGGCGTAGTTTATTCAAAAGTATAAAGCAAAACTAGGTTTACTGCTGCTTGGTTGAAGGTCTGTATTGTCACAACAGGAAGAAGCTTAAAAAGAGTCAGATCGATAAGATAACCAGAAAGAACCAGTTCCTCTAGAAAACCAGGTGCATCCTTTTCAGCCTTTATAGAAATAATAAATACCTTTTATAAATTATCCCCAATAAATAAAACTCCCCAGTTCCTTTTAATCACCTTTGCTGAGGTTGAACATTAGTTCCAACAAATTCTAACCCCATTTCCCGAATACGCACATTGTAAACTTGATCAGAAAGACAATTATTTAGAAAATGTTGGTATTGATTTAACTGCGGCCTTTGTTCAATGACCAGGCATTGTTATAATCCCTTGTGTCCTTTCCCTAATTTTGGAGTCAGTATTGTTGGTGATCAAAATGCACCCATGTTTCACATGAGCAGAGAGCTTGTTTTTTTCTAGAAAGCACACAGCTAGCCGGAACAGAACATTATTCTGAAGTCCTGATGGAATCAAACATAACCTTTTCCGGTTCAGGAATCTCCATTGATCTCAATGGGAATTCACAGCCATTTCCTATTGGGTTTCCTATTCTGTTTCGCCTGGAGCCCGCCTTCTAACTATCAGCTGCATGGCATAGCTGCTTCTTTTGCCACTTGTTCATTTAATTTACAGGAGACTCGGTTAGCACCGTCCCTCACACACCAGTGAAAGTGAACGGTGACATTGTGCAAGGAGTGCGCATTTCATACAAAACCTTCGAACAATAATTACTTCATGAAGTCAACCCACCAGTATGCAAACCAGTGCTTCTGTTGCCTGAATGGGAAGTGCACTTGGATGAGAAGGTTAAAATGTACTGTTTTTTAATATGATTTAAACACTTTTTTTTGCTGTCTCAGCTTTGGTTAGAAAAGGGAACAGTTTCTGTGAAGCAGAAACGTTTTCAAGCACGAATAAGTCAGAAATAAAATGTGAATTGTTAAATACTGATCTTTTCAAATATGTTCTCTCTTAATTTGATCCCAACCTTGGCTGAAGTTGTATATATCAAAATATATGGCCACAATTAATCTTTGCAAGACACTTACTAAAATGTAAATACATATTTTCCACATGTTGATTGTATTTTCCCCATGTCTCTGAAAACCCGGCCTCTTGTTGGGAAGAGGTTTCAAGAGCCCCAACAGATTTGTCAGTACCTCGCCTCAAGAAGCTATTCTATAGGTGCGAGACTGCAGGTTGAGTGTGGACAGACTGGGTGACTTTGTGCATGTGTGTGTGTATGTGGGGGGGTGGGGGGGGTGGAGGGAGGGAATCAGAGGTGAGTCTGCTCCTGGCTCCACATACCTTTTCCAGCAGGCATTGCTGATATCAATCAGGAGCAGTAAGTTTGGCTCCCTAACCCAGAAGCTGAGGCCATACACACACACAACCACACTGACTGACACACCAACTAACTCGTTGCTGACCTGGGATGCAGTTTCTACAGGTTTCCGAGTCTGTGTTAAGGTGACACACAGTGTAGTGCCTTTACCAACTGAACCATTGGGAAGAGCCATTATTTTGAACTTGATTATTGCAAAGCCCAGAATCTCTGTATGAAATTTGGTTTGAGGATCAATGGTCATTAACACTGAAATGAACTCTAATAAAGAGCTGTGGTTCTGATTGGAGCTAACTCTGCCAATGTCTAAGACTTTGGTTCCTGCCATCAAGTCCTGAGGGATATGTCAGGGATCTCCATGTGTATTGTTTGCCATGGGGAGGAGGGGGGTGGGGAGGTGGGAGGTTGGGGGTGGAGGTGGAGAGAGGAGAGGCGAGAATTGGCAATACACAGGAAACAAACATGCATAGGTTTGGATACTCTTAAGCGTGGTGACTTGATGGGTTTCCGCACGTGTCAGACACCCGGCTAACCAAAAAATAAATGATGCAGCCCAAAAACCTTTTTAACTTTTCATCAGCTGCAATCAACCCGATGAAAAAAACGCACAAAACACTGTTTATGCCCTTCAAAATGGAGACGTTTGAAAGCCAGGAACAACAACAGCGACAACTTGCATTCGTGTAGCGCCCTTCACACGGAATAAAGCCTTGCTCGAGCGCTGCAGAGTGGTGGGGACGAACAGTTACAAAATAGGTGCAACAGGAGCAAAACAATGCAGGAATGACAGAAAGAAAAATAACATAGAAAATAGGAGAGTGATGGTTGTAGAGAAAGAAAAATTGTGATGAGTCAGACACACAGGACAAGACCGGTTTGCTCAGATTCTGTATTTCTCTCACTCTAACCGTAACTGGGAGGGATTATTCTCTGAAAGGTGCCCACAACCGTTTGACCCTAAAGTAATGCACAATTCACGAGTGAATTGGTTTTAATCTACAACAACAACAACAAAATTATATTTATAGAGTGCCCCTCAAGTCGGGAGGACGTCCCAAGGCGCTGGACAGTCAGACAGTCAGTCAGGACCCGAGCATGGGGGAGGGGTGGGGTAGGGGTGAGGGAAGGCAGAGAGGTGGGAGGGCGACTGAAGGCACGATCGAAGAGGAGGGTCTTGAGACCGGCCTTGAAGCAGGCAAGGGAGGAAGCAAGACGAAGGGACTGTGGGATGGAGTTCTAGAGTATGGGGGCAGAGAGGCTGAAAGTCAGGATAAGGATCTTGAACCCGATCCTCTGGGGGATGGGGAGCCAGTGGTGTTGGGCGAGGGTGGGAGTGATGGGGTCACAGAGCCTGGTGCGTGAGAGTACACGAGCTGCAGAGTTTTGGATGACCTGCAGCTTGTGAAGGGAAGAGTTGGGAAGGCCGATCAGGAGGGCGTTTCCACAATCGAGCCTTGATGTAACGAATGCGTGGGTGAGGGTTTCGGCAGCCTGAGGGGTGAGGCAATGGTGGAGTCTGGCAATGTTGCAGAGGTGGTGGTAGGCAGTGCCGGTCATGGCGCGGATGTGGGGGAGAAAGGACAGTTCAGGGTCAGACAAGACACCCAGGTTCCTGACTGGCTCAGTGAGGTTGAGTTTGCAGCCGTGGAGGCTGATGCTGCCAGTGCCCGAGGTGCGGAGGCACTGGCGCGAGCCAATCAGGAGGGCCTCGGTCTTGCTGACGTTCAGTTGGAGAAAGTTGTCCCTAGTCCAGGACTTGATGTCGGACAGGCAGTCGGTCAGGACGCCAGTCGTCCTGGAGTTCAGGGTGGATGCAGAGAGATAGAGTTGGGTGTCATCCACATACATGTGGAAATTTACCCCATGTCTGCGGATGATGTCACCAAGGGGGAGCATGTAGAGGGTGAAGAGGAGGGGACCGAGGACAGAGCCCTGAGGAACACCGAAAGAGATGGTGTGGTGGCTGGAGGAGAAGCCATTGCAGAGACAAAGTGGAGGCGGTGTGAAAGGTCGGACCTGAACCAGTCAAGGACAGAACTCTGAAGGTTGAAGTGGGAGGAGAGGAGGTGGAGGAGGATTCAGTGGTCCACAAAGGCGGCGGAGAGGTCGAGGAGGACAAGGAGGCAGAGGGAGCCCTGGTCACACATGGTCAGGATGTCATATGTGACCTTGACCAGAGCAGTTTCTGTGCTGCGGGAAGCACGGAAACCCGATTGGAGGGAGTGGGAGGAAAGAGCGAAGCTGGGAAGCGACTGCTCTCTAATTCAGCGCTGGGAAAGGTTGGTGGGATGGTGGTGTGTATGTGTGCATTTTTAAATAGCAGTCGATAGCTAATGTAGGGGTTCCTAACAGTGTGCTTCAAGAAAACATGGTCCCTCGAGGTGCAGTGGTCTCAGCCACACAAGGTGTGGGGAGAGCAGGGGGCTCAACTGGCTCGGATGAGTTAGGGGGAAAGGTCATGGGCACAGACATGGAAGGATCTTCGGTCGAAGAGAGTTGAGACGTTTGCTCCGTACCAACTCCTCCAACATGGCGCTGGCGTTTAGCACTGAATATCTGACTTTCTTTATCGAGAGCCGTGGACTGGAAAATAAAAAGAGAGAAGAGTAAGAGCGAGGCCATCCGCAGCCAAACTGTGGAGCATCGACATGAGGGAGGGGGGAGGGAGGGAGAGAGGGGTTAGTGAGTCAGCATGCGAACTGAGGGACTGAGGAACATGATAGAGACATCTTCCTGAGAGTCCGTGAAAAACTCCCACCCAAAGTGTCTTGTCAAAAGAACTGCAGTGAATAGGGTCCTGTCAACATGCACTGGAGGGTTTGATGAGCCAACCTTTGACCCAATTCTGTTTGATTGAAAACTAAGCGAATAGTTCATGCATTTAGAGATGTGTTTATTGTCCCAAACTGAAACTGGAGCGTGCCCCCACCTCCCCTCCCCCCCCCCCCCCCCCCCCCCCCCCCCCCCCCCCCGCCCCCCAAGAGAGAATATCCTGAGCAGCACTGATAATGATTTGAGATAAACTGGGTTGGATTATGTTCTTATCCTGAGATTAGCTGAGAGGTGCACATTGTTGGGACTGTTCATGTACATGGGTAAGCGGGCAATGAGAGCAGAGCACGACAAATCTAGCTCTGGGCAGAGCCTGCAGCCAGGGCTCCTGTTTGGTACCAGGTTTAAGAGATGGAATCTGTCTGATCACCGAGAACAGTGGGCATGATATAAGGTGTAATGGGCCCATGTGTGAAAGGGAAACGCGTACAATCAGGCACTTCCTGCTTTGATACAAAATAAACTTATATGACTCACCTTCAGGTGTGGAAGTTACACATTTGAAGCAATTCAGCGCAACTCTCCAATGAGGTTTTCATTTTAAATTAAGCAGATTTAAGAGGAACCTTAATAATAATAATAACAATAATAATAATAATAAGACCTTGTGCTTTCTTTACTTCTCAGCACAGTTTGAAGTACTCAAGTTGCTACCTTAATCCGCGATTGTTTATGGGACACTGCTGTGTGCAATTGTCTGCCGCGTTTCACCCACAAAACATACAGTCAATCCACTTTAGAATGCATTCTGTGAAGCGCTTTGAGGCGTCTCGAAGACACGCTATGGTGCTATATCAAATGCAAGATTATTATTATTATTATTAAATCCGATCACTTAAGGCAACAGAGAATGAACCTCTGGTGCATAACACCACACTGAACCTGGAAACCATTCCAGCTCCAAACGCTCACTGTAAGAACCCAATGCTCATGTACAATGACACCAACAGTGTAGGACCTCTGTATTTCAACAAGGCCTGTCTTTGCTACCTTAAAGGGGCCCTGCTTCTGTGAAAGAGCACTCAATAAATCTTGTTTAATGTGAGAGATGGAGCGGGGGTGGGGGGAGGGGGGGGGGGGAACAGCCAAAAGCAGAGTGAGTGATTTAATGTCACATGACAATGGTGCAAGGAATTATTTAGATGCATTGTATCTCATTGTATCCTGTGCCCATAAACAAGGTTTGCCAAACACTTTTGATGAAGACAGTGTCCATTGTGGGCTACGCTTTGTGCGTTTCAATCGTACTTGATACGATGGAGAACATGATCATTGAGCACAATGGAGCCAAAAGACTAAACTTCAAGTCAAAGGCCGTCTTAATATGGATATTCATACCACACCACCCAGCGCCTAGTAATGCACACCTCCTTGCACAATATTCTTTGAATGCACATCTCCAAGTATAAGGAAATGTAGAACACACTTCGACTACTTTGGGTTAAAAATATTCAGGGTGAACACGGAACTAATCGGGTTGGAAAGCATGCAGGAGAACTCAGTCAGTCTTGAACAAATCAGTTCTCCTTTTCCCACGTTGAAAATTGTTTTAAAAAGGAAGCAGCAGAGTCCTTATGCGTGCAGCAGATCAAAGCAGCGCCAATGCAGTTAGTACATACCATTGCCTTGGATCTACTCAGAGAGAAGCAATGCAGATGCAGGCCAGAGACGGGAGGGAAGAAGCACAGGGATAGAGACTAGTCATACTTCTAATACATGTTTATACAGATTTATATTAAAAAATACTACCACCGTGACTGCGGGCAACTCTTCAATCAGTTTACAGGTAGCACTGTGAACGGTTTAACATTACTGTCTGCGTGTCTTACACATTCCTATCCAGACATTTCACTGAATGCATCAAAACTCAACACTATCCAGCAAAGACAGTGGACCTGGAGCGGAGCTCATCTGAATTCTGTCACTCTCCTCTTTTATGTAGTTACTGTAGTTTTTACGCTGATTTTTTGCACAAAATTAAGAATATTTGTCCCTTTTCATTTTGAAAGCAGACAACTGTACTTAAAACATTTAACGAGAAAGTGAAGGAAGTTCTCTTTACCCAACACTATCCTCCCCGGAATATGTCATCTCTGCCTGTTATTAGACTACCAGAAATTCCACCAGGAACAAGATTGACTCTATACTCTTAACATTTTGGAGTGTCCAGAATTCGGAGAATTGTTGAACTCAGTCTCAACTTTGAAGATATCCCTCTATAGTTCTTAAAATAACTTACAGAAAAAATGTCTTAAAATTAAAAGCTGTATTTAAGAATTTGCTAAATTCCCCACAATGAAATGCTAATGAAATAAGAGTAAACCTAGACCCAGGTGGAATTTCTCATCTTTTGTGTTTTCCAACCTATGTTGCCGAACAGTATTAATGGACTCCACTAAAGAACACCTCCTTGTAACATGAAAAATGCTTGGTTCTCTAGAACTGCCCTTTAACCAGGGCTGAGTACATTCGGTTAGCTTTCGATAAGCTCAATACAGACATCACCATAATTACAAAAAAAATTCACAGTCCATAATAAATTCATCACTGTGCGCACATGCTCACATCGTAGAGAACCAAGCGCTTACATGAAGAAAATACATGATGCAAGGCCAATAAATAGAGCTATAAATAAAACTTTTTTTAAAAAAAAAGGAGGCACAGCCTGAAGGAAAGCAAACAAAAGCTTCTAAGTTTTGACAGCTGTAATTCCTGATTTCTACCACTAGATGGAACTTCAGGACCATTCTACCTATTCCACACTATTTCAGGCTGGATTCCTATTGGGAAGGTCTGGATTTTCTTCCATTAATTTGTGAAATGTTACATTTCTCCTACGACTTGTCCTAAACCACGTTTTGCCCTTGTTCAGACATGGAATCTGTTTCCACAACTTTGGCCTTTCCGATTGAAAGTCCACCTGAGATCTATCGAGCGGTAGACTTTCAAATGTCCAGAAGTCCAGGGTTTTTGTGGTGCTTTGAATCTTGAGCAGGTTGGGAGGGATGGGGAAGGTGGGTGGGGGGAAAATGAGTTTAATCCAGCATCTAGACAAGGGATAAGAAAGCTCTGCACTCTCCGGTTACACAGGGGCATCAGTCTGGTCCACGCCGTGTGAAGTCCAGCCAACTGGCAAAGCGTAGGTAAGAGCTGTGAGGCACAAGGCAATGGGCCATGCAGATTTAGAATGGGCTGGGAGTTAGTGACCAGCTTCCCCGGTTTTAGCACTGCATTCTATACCATGGTGTCCTTCAGGGTTTTTCCAGTTTCTCAGGACGAGGAATCGAGCTTTAACCTCTCCCTCTTTACACTTCAAACTGTCGAAAGACATGAAATGCACACAAACAAAACAGATGTCAGGCCAGATTCGGAAGAACTGCTGTAGGTTAGAGATTCACTGAGACCATCCTGCTTGGCCATTCCACACACTCAGCCCTTCCCAACCTGGCCCGAGTCAAGTTGAGGATGGGACATTACATGGGAAATAGAGCAGACACCGGCACATCCCGTCACTACAGTTTATGAAACTATGAAACTGCTCTGTACTATTACTGACTAGGGATGGGGGTGGAGGGGAGGCGGAAGGAGGTCAGGCGTCTGAGTTACAAGCTTGGTCTCTGTGAGTTACCAGCTTGGTCTCTGTGAGTTACCAGCTTGGTCTCTGTGAGTTACCAGCTTGTTTTTCTTTGAGGTGCAAGACTTAGTCATGGTGAGATATGTGATTGGTCTCTGTGAGATACCGTGGGCCACTGGGGGCCCCAGCTGAGGAGGCACCTGGGGAGCTGAAGGACTCAGGGTTGCCCGTGAAGGTCAGATATGTTGCCAGGTGTCAGGCAGCTGCTGGGTATGGCATAGTGTGTATGATGCCCAATGTGGTCAAATTCCACATCAGGGGAAGTGGAGCTGATTTTGGCTCTCAATCCATTACACTATGCTGTATCAGGTGCTGACAGCTGGGGGCAAGGGGAGTGGGGTGGGGAAGGGCGAGGAGGCGTAAGTCCCTGTATAACCAGATGGATCTTCAACCAACAGTCAGGAGAATGAAAGAAAATATTAGGAATGTGGTGAGGGAGGGAACATGTGAGATTTGTGGGTTAAACAATTCAAGCCTTTCAATATGAAAAATTTAATCTAATTGCTATTGACATTTGTCTTTTGCAAAAAAAAATCCAATTTTCTCTTGTTCTGACTCATATTGGGATCTGTCTCCACCCACTAGTGGCCTACACCGTACCTAACCCAAGCGGTCTCTATTCACCCCTGAGCCGTGACAGTGAGTGCCACTGGGGGAAGGAAGATCACAGCAGAAGCCAATCTTGGTCTCACACAACTCTCTCCCCCACCCACCCAAAACCACACCTCCCCCCATCCCACCCCCATGCGTCCTGCCAGTGGGCACCTCTGGTTAGTGATTGGATACCCGAAATTCCATCTACCCTTAACATGTAAGACAGGGTTGTCTTAAAATTTAAAACCGGGCAGAATTCTGGAAAGTGCGATCCTAATTTGCCAGTTTTTGACATCCGAGCTATGCTGGAGTAGCTGATCTTTGTCATACCAGCATTGCGGCCCCTGAAACTGGCCTTATTGTCCTGGGTAAGGAAAGGGAGAATCAGCCAATCTTTCCATTGCTGCCTAGCAAGCCTTGCTCGAGGTATGTAATGTGTGAACATCGAGCAGGAAAGTATCCTCGGTGATGCCCAATGTGGTCAAATGTCAAGGTTCATGAAAATGGACAAAGTAGCTGAGGTTGTCTTTGGAACCAAACCCTGGTAGAGGGAATATAGAGTCACATAAATTTAGAATGGTAAAGGAGGGAGAAAATTTGCGAGGGGAAAAAAATACAGTGGATTTAATAATTTTTTTCTCTTATCAATAGCAATTGTTTTCCTTCTCTGTGTGTATATGCGTATGTGCTGCTTGTTCGTTCTGGTAATGGAAATTCACCAGCAGAACAATCAATAATATATTCAAAGTTTGTTACACAACCGGAGGGAACTCAGCTCCCATACGCCCAGAAGTGTATCTCACCAGAGCATAATTCCCACAGGTCAGGGTCACCAGCTTCCAGTTCCCATCCGTGGTGAACCCTGGTTGCAGTGGTTGAGTTTTAGATGCTCGTAGATCAACAAACCAAAAGTAGGCGTGGGGGTGGGGGGGAGGGGGGAAACGAGACTGGTCAGTGTTCCACTGCAGGTTTGAGTCTCCCTCCTTTAATATACACCAAGGACCTGTCCTCCCCACAAAATCCCCTCCACCTCTTTAAAACTTTACCCTTTGTAGAGGTAAAATATGAATTGATGGATCTCAAAGGTCAGTTGGCTGTGATGTGGCTGATCAGGCCTGCTGGTATTCTAATGGGACTCCCTCTCACCATTAAAGTCGCTACAGGTAACAGTGCCCAGAACGTCAGCCTGAGGTAGCACTGACGACAGGACATGTTGCCACAGTCTCAATCTGTCTGCCTGAGGGTGAAGACAAGCCTCTTACACTCCCGGAGAAAGTGAGGCGGGTTGCTATTGGTTACCGTTCCCTATCCTGAGCCAGTATGGCAGCTCCCTCCTACAGCTAGACGGTAAACCTCACTCTAGGGGCACTCTCAGGGAAGTTCCTACTCCAGTTGGAGCTGAGGTGGTAAGCTTTAGCCTACTCGAGTCATGTGAGGCACTCTCGAGTGTGTGGAGTGTGCGCGTGTGTGTGTCCCACTTACCATAATCACGCTGACATTTGCCGCAGTATTGCTCTGCTTTGCCGTTGGGTTAAAGTGCTTTCTGAGCTTGCCGGTTACTGCGACCTGCATGTCTCTCTCTTGTGCTGTGTCGTCCTGCAGACAGGAAGCGACCATTACTCCCAGTGGCTCATCTTACACCCTCCCGCCCGTCTCTCAACACCCCCCCCCCCACCCCCGTCCCTCACCACCACGAGTGTATCCATGGAATGGACCACAGAGCAGTTTTGCATCACAACACAAACCATCCACAAAGAGTGTCACCAAACAGTTTGAGGTACGCTGTTCAGTGTCACGCTAAGCAAACCTTGGACTTAAAACTCATGGTGACTGTGGACGTTGGGGTACTGCTGGAGAATAACCAGCTAAAACCATGTAGCTTGCCATTGAAAGCGCTGTCTGGCAAGCTTTCCCACTGATTGTCCAGCTAGGACCACGCTACTCATGAGGGCTTTGGCTTGCAGGGTTATCGGGAACTGAATGGGAGCTGAATGGGAAGAGTCCCTGCCTTCAGTGACTGGTCTGCCCTGTGCTGTCATCAGCAGTGCCCTGCAATACTGTGAACCTGCCTGGCTCAGGACCTGGACTACTGAGACCGTCAAGAGGGCTCGCTCGATTCTGACATTCCGTTGTCAAACATGTCACCTTGGAGCCAGTTCATCCAGTGGTATTTTTTTTTACCTGAAATCAGTTTGTATCTGCAATGAGCATGAGTTCTGGCACTGCCTGGCCAGGAGGAAAAGCAACGTCTTATCACACAGTTCACTCCTGTCACTGAATGAGGCCATCAGCATAACCCCAGGTGCACTTGCCATCACCTCACTCAGGAGGCACAGATACCCCGTGGTTCACCACCTCCATACTCACAGCCACCCAGGGATGCGTCAGAACTTGCTCAGCGGTGTATCGAGCCTCGATGTTTACCTGTAGCATTCGACCAATTAATTCCTGCAACAAAATGACAGCATTGAAATGTGCAATCGCAGTAAGTGGGAAAGAAGCTGGAAATAATTGTAGGTGAGGCGAGGCCTGGAGACTGAGAGACAGCGGTGTCTAGGCCAGTCCTGCTGCTATTCTGTCTACCAAAAGTCCACTGGTAACACATAGAGTGTTTCACCAAAACAGGAAATAAACACAGGTGGCAGCACTCGCTGTGAAGAAATCTGCTAAAAGTTTCCATTTTGATGCTTTGATACTTGGTCCTGCTCTCTCCCAGAAAGCAGCAGCGTTCTCTCTCCCGTAATGCTAGTTTGACTGACAGAGTTTCCGAAGTTTGCTCTCATCACTGTGTGTGTATCTACGTCTGTGAAGGTGCTGAGGGTGTTGGGGAGGGGGGGGAGCATCTAAGATCTAGACTCAACAGACCCCAATCTGTCCACCATTCACTGATCAATAGAGTCACTAAATTGCTTTTGGGTTGAGAGCCCTGCACCCTGCTCACACTCACTCAAGATGTGAATCGTTAATAAACAAAGCTCTGCCAAGCCGTTTGAAACACGTGCTGCTTTGTAGAGAAACAATTCAACTGTAACACTGCACCTTCTCCCTCCGGCTCTCCCTCTGGGTAACATGAGTTGACGGCACTTTGTCCACCTTGCGCTCTCATCATAACTATGAACCAAGTTTGAACTCGCCAGAAACAAATACCTTCTGTTTAGAAGCCAGAATTCAATGAGAAATTTACTTCAATAAATTGCTGGTTAATTGGAAGGATTTGTTGCAGGCAATTTCAGGGTCCAGTATCTCAGAGCCTGCCTTATAAGTGACGGGTGAGAAAATAGCCGATTTCCGTGCCATCAGATCATTGCTGATGTTATTTCCTTCAT
This sequence comes from Callorhinchus milii, assembly GCF_018977255.1. Lineage (NCBI taxonomy): Eukaryota > Metazoa > Chordata > Chondrichthyes > Chimaeriformes > Callorhinchidae > Callorhinchus > Callorhinchus milii. The sequence continues at coordinate 23,247,871 of NW_024704742.1, read as the reverse complement.
GTTGCCGTCCGTCTCCCCCCTCCCTTCCTACCTTCAAAGCCCACTTGGGGTCAATCCTCCCCTCCTCCCCCCCAACAGTTTGGGTTCCCAGCCAGCAGGGTAGATCACTTTGAGACATCTTACTGACATGAAAGGCACCATCTAAGTTGTATTTTATTGTATTGTACGTACTTTGGCTGAGCCAGTGATGTTGTCCCAATAGGGAGAGGGAAACTCCAGCCGCCCAATGAGAATCTGATCAAACAAGTCCTCCTGGAGATTGTTCTCACTGCGGGAACAGAATAATAGGATTATTTCTGGAGCGATGGGAAACCACGTCTTCCAACTCGTTCAGTTCTCCCAGACCTTCCTGCATATCAGATGGAGCTTTTTATTCCAGGGTCTCGGCCTCTCCCTGATAATGTGCAGAATATTCCAAAACTGTGTAATTGCACTATCCCTGTCAATAGCTGACGTGGAAATAATTTGAGGGTGATTTTACACAAAATATTTTATGACATTCCTAAAGCTTACAGTGATTGGGAGGAAGGTAGTAGATTGATGCCAGAATCCCCATAGCTTAATTTACTCGCTCTGAATTTTTGTAGACAAAAACAGGAGGACTCCCAGCACAGGCTGGTGCTCCACTCAATATCTCCGCTCATTGAGACCTAGCTCCTCTAATGACTCTTGTCTTTCCTTTCCTTTAGCCAGTACTGAATCACGTCAATCGTTTACATTGTTGTTTCGCACACAAAATACACAGTCAATTTACTCGACAGTATATTTCGTGAAGCGCTTTGAGATGTCCTGAAGACTTGACAGGTGCTTTATCAAATGTAAGGATTATTATTATTATTATACTTGGTAATCGGCAACACCAGTTTGTAAGGAGTCTCTCAGGTGCTATTTCATCAAATGCCCTTTGGAAGCTTGGGTGTACTATATGACATCCTTCCCCACTGTTAATTTGATGTTTACCCTCCACAAAAAGACTGTGAGGCTGATCGGACAAAGTCAAGCCCCTTTATAGCCATGTTGGTTGCCATTTTGTAAGTTACTTTTTAAAGTGTATCCTGTGAAACTCTTTGAGACGTCTCAATGACATGATAAGGTGCTATAACCAAGGATTATGGTTATCACTTTTGTACAGATAATCTGCCATTTTGTTTCTAATGGTTGATTCCGTTAACATTTTTCCAATGAACTGTTCAGACTAATGAATGTTCCTGGACAATATCAGGTACATTTCTGTTCCTGTCTCTGTCCTTGAAAACCGAAACCACGTTTGCTTGTTTCCAGTTTGTCGGAACCTCCTCGGGTTTGATCGACTCCTAAGAAACGTCTGTCAGTGCTTCACATATGTAATAGGATTATCATATTATATTATAATAGCTGTTAGACGACAGAGAGCATTGAAGATTAAAGGAGATGAGGGGCAGGGGATGGGAATATGGGAAATTTCCTGTGTGTCCCTGTGATTGGCTTCTGAGACTTACCATCTTGTGCATCTACTTCATAAGTTCCATTTAAACTCAACAAAGTTTTTAAATGTGATGTTTGATGCTTTTTGGCTTGTTCTCCCCCACCCCCCCACCACCCCCCACCCTCTCTCATAATTTGGCAGCCCCACAAATTGGTGCCCCATTTTAGACAATCACAAGCCATTTCTGGAAGCGGAGGGTGGGGTTGAATTTTGCTGCAGATTTACCTGCGGAATGGAGGAAAGCCACACAGTAAGATGTACGTAATGACCCCCGCAGCCCAGACATCCACCTTCAGGCCATACCTGTAAGAATAGTAACAGCAGAGGATCAGATCAACCACAGCCGGTGCAGAGGGAATTACTGGGGTCAGAAAGAACAGACCCCTTTCTGACAGGAATCTGTACCTGGGTGGATAGCGAACACTGAGTACACCGAGCGCACATAAAACATTAACATGAAACAAAACAATAAAGAAAAGCTCATGTGCAAAGAGTCTGCAGGAAGAACTAATGCACTTGTGGCTCCCTCTGGCATTTGCGCTTTAATAAACTGCTGATTCCCTTATTGAACACAACAGTTCAATGAATTGGTAAGTATCCCTGAATACCCCTGAAGGCAGCTCTCTCTAAGAATAGATCCAGGATAAGTTGCCTTCGTACGTACATGACCCTACAATAAAGGGACCAGGCAAAGGAGGAGGCGAATGCAGCAGCCAATTTGCGCACAGCAATGTCCCCACAAACAGCCACAAAGTGAGTGACCAATTTTATTTGGGGATTGGTTGGCCAGAACACCAGGACAATCTCTCTTTTCTGTTCAAATAGCTCTATGGGATCTTTAACATCCACTTTAACAAGCAGGTGGGACCTCACATTAACATTTCATCCAAAGGATGGCACCTCCAACAATGCAGGTCAGCCCCAGCACTGAGTTGGAGTGTCAGCCTTGACTGTGAGTTCAAAGTCCTAATGTGGGACCACAACTGTCTAACTCAAAGATGAGAGGGCTACCAACTGAGGCAGACTGACACCCAAGCCTGTTTTCTTCTCCTGGGAAGATGCTACACAACAGCAGCTAATGAAGAGGGCAGGTGGAGGACCCTTCCAAATGTAGCAACTGACAATACTGAACTGACCAGAGCTTTGTTCATACCCAAAGAGGAATTGGAGGAGTTTTGGAGAAACTGGAACCAACCCAAATGCTCTGTTACTAATGAGAGTTTGGCTTAAGGTTGTGGAGCCGTGCCTGGCTTCAGCAATGACCTCCAATAGGGGAGGCCTGGATTGTTAACGAAACTTGTCCTCATGTGCTTCTCATTTCTATCTTTTTACTACCATTCAGATTCATGACTGTCGTCGGTTGTCCTTTGCCTTTAGTTTGTTGGCATATATTCATATCTTCTGCATGGATGTATTTATATAAAGTTCTCTGGACGTTACTAGCAATAATACAAACTATAGCTGTGGCGTTCCAAAGAGATGGATGTAAGCACCCGCTGGGGAAAAGGCAACCTTTTCCAATTTATAATCAAATCTGCCCTAACCTTGTGAAAAACTCTTTTAAGCAGTTTTGATAGAATTTGCAAGAATTTTGTGTGTACAGTTAACATTTCTTTTCCCATTAGCTCTCTAAATTATGTCAGCCATCTTAATTTACACCAGTAACGTTCAGCATGGAATTTTGGCCACCAGTTTATTAGACGAGAGAAGCACAGACTGGCTCCAGGCTTCATACATCTACACAATGTACAGCAAATGCCGACAGGAATCAGAACCAGTTTCCTCTTACCCTAGATATTACAACTCTCAGAGGCTTCTGGTCGCTGCTTACCCAGTCTCTGCAATGATCTCTGGAGCCACATAGGTAGGAGTACCGCAGACTGTGTAGAGGGGCCCATCCAGCACTGTAGCCAGGCCAAAGTCTCCCAACTTCAGCGACTTGGTGCCATCTTCATACTCACAAACCTGCCAAAGGAGACAGGGAGTGAACCACAGGAGAGTGAAATTATAATTAAATTGCTTGCGTCATAATGACTCTCATGTGAGGAACATGTCTCAAAATACTTTGAAGTGTAATGACTGAATATTTACAGATGATCGCGGCAGCCAATTTACATATAGTAATGTTTCACAAACAGCCCTGATTTGAATGACCCATTTTATCTACGGGAATTTTGGCAGGAATCCGGGAGAAACTCTTTCTATTTTCAAATACTGCCATGGGATCTTTAGTATTCAAACAGGCAGACAGCATCTTAGTTTAACGTTTCAGTGGATGGATGGCATAATCTTCCACCAATGCAGCACTCCCGCCCCCACCATTGCACTGGCGTGCTATGTTAGACTTTGTGATTCAAAGCCCCGGCATAGGGCTTGAACCCACGACCTTTTTGACTCAAGAGGCGAGAGTGAGCCAGCCTGACACACAAATGTGCAAGGAAAGCAGACAACTCTCCATTATTGAACACATATCCTTTCCGATAATATGATTTAATTTCACAGTGTCATTCAGTAGGCAATTTTCTCTTGCGCTGGAATTTTGTGCTTACAATTAACATTTCTTTTCCCATCAACTTTCCAAATTACAACAGCCATCTTAATTTACACCAATAACGTTCAGGGTGGAATTTTGGCCACCAGTTTATTAGGCGAGGGGAGCACAGACTGGCTCCAGGATTCACACATCTACACAATGTACAGCAAACGCCAACAGGAATCAGAACCAATTTCCTCTTACCTTAAATATTACAACTCTCAGAGGTTTCTCAATGCAAAATCTCTTTTGTTTTACATTTCAACTGTTATTAAAAACAAAACGCAAACTATAACCTCCTCAGTAAACAGAATCTGTATCAATGATACCACAACAGTTGTGACCACAATTTTCATCCTTTTACAATGAAACCTACATTTGGTACAGCATGCTCAAACCTCTCCAAGCACTCAATGTTGACCAGAACACCAGGTGAGCTCACTGCCTCTCTTCAAAGCACTGCCACTTAACATCTACCCGAACAATAATTCAATGCCTCACCTGGCACCTTCGATAACCTTCGAAGATTGAAAACATCCACTTGACTGCATCGACTTCTCCGCCCATGTCACCTTCCAATCCACCCAGACCATCCATACCACCTTCTCCCTCTGTCACGGCTCCTGCCACTCCCCCCTCTTAATACTAATCCTTGCATTTGATATAGCGCCTTATCACGTCTTCGAGACGTCTCAAAGCGCTTCACAGAATATACTGTGAAGTGAATTGACTGTATATTTTGTGGGCGAAATGCGGCAGCCAATTGCGCACAGCAGTGTCCCACAGACAGTCGTGATTGAAGAGACCAATTTATTATTTTTTTTCCTTACACTCCTTTGCCCCCATTTCTCCCTCCTCCGTCTCAACCACAATCACCCGCATGAAGTTCACCACCTGCTGTCTCGACCCCCTCCCCACCCAGCTGCTGGTCACTCAACTCCCCCTCCTCTCCCCACTGCTGGCCGACATGGTCAACCAGTCTCTCTCTTCAGGTACTGTTCCACTCCCCCCGAAAACCACTGTTGTCACACCCCTCCACAAAAAAAACACCCTTGAACCCTCTAATCTCTCACACTATCATCCCATTTCCAACCTACCCTTCCTTGCCAATGTCCTGCACTGCATTGTTGCAGGTCAACTTCGGTCACACCTCTCCTTCCTCGAGCCCCTGCAGCCTGGTTTCACTCTGCCCACAGCACAGAGACAGCGCTTGTCAAAGTCACAAACGACATTCTCTCTATCTATGACCAGGGCTCCCTCTGCCTCCTGGTCCTCCTGGATCTCTCTGCATGTTCGACATAGTCGACCACAACATCCTCCTCCACCGCATCTCCTCCCTGATCCACCTTAGTGAGACTACACTCACATGGTTCGAGTCCTACTTAACCAACCATCTCCATCTCATCTCGGCAAATGGTTTCTCCTCCCGCCTGGTCGCCTGCGGGATACCCCAGGGCTCCATCCTTGGCCCTCTTCTTTTCAGTATCTATATGCTCCCTCTGAGCGATGTCATCCGCAAACACAGGGTAAACTTCCACATGTTTGTGATGACACACAAATCTACTTTGCCTCCTCCAGTACAAACTCCAGGTCTGCCGATGTTCTGTCAGATATCAGGGCCTGGATGAGTGCAAACCTCCGGCAGCTGAATGTGGACAAGACGGAAGCCATATTCCAACATCTTCACTCCTGCGGACTGAATTCCTCAACCTTCCTGGCCCGTCCCTCACACTTACCAAACCAGTGCATAATCTAGGCGTCCGATTTGATCCCCAGCTGTCCCTCCTCCCCCACATATGGGCCCTGACCAGGACCGCTTTCTTCCACCTCCGCCACATTGCCCACCTCCGACCGTACCTTACCCCAAATGAGGCCGAAACCCTCGTGCATGCATTTGCCATCTCCCGCCTGGATTACTCAATCGCTAATAAGTGCAAGTTGTTGTTTTTGTTGTTGAATACAGAACTCAAGTAATGCAGCACAGGAAACAAATGCCTAAAATAATATGGAAAGTGGGTGACAGGCAGCAAGTGTATGTCGCACTGATGCTCAGTGTACAGATTGAGAGGATGCATTGTCCGTCCCTTTTAAATCATAATAATAGTAATGATCCTGACATTTCAAACAGCGTCTGTAATATTGAAGTGTCTCAAAGTGCTTTACAGTAATTACACAGTAATCATGCGTCAGCCTGGCACAGTGGGAGCGATCCTGCCTCTGAGTCAGAAGGTTGTGGGTCCAAACCGCATGTTGGGACATAGTCTAAACTGACACTCCATTGCAGTGCTGGGGGAAGGGAGGCGTGGTGCTGCATTGTCAGAGGTGCCGTCTTTCGGTCGACACGTTAAACCGAAGGCCCATCTGCCTGTTCAGGTGGACGTTAAAGATCCCATGGTGCTATTCAAAGTGGCTTGGTGTTACACTGGCTGTACATCTCTCTGTGTTACACTGGCTGTACAGTCTCTGTGTTACCCTGGCTGTACATCTCTCTGTGTTACACTGGCTGTACATCTCTCTGTGTTACACTGGCTGTACATCTCTCTGTGTTACACTGGCTGTACAGTCTCTGTGTTACACTGGCTGTACATCTCTCTGTGTTACACTGGCTGTACATCTCTCTGTGTTACACTGGCTGTACATCTCTCTGTGTTACACTGGCTGTACATCTCTCTGTGTTACTCTGGCTGTACAGTCTCTGTGTTACTCTGGCTGTACAGTCTCTGTGTTACACTGGCTGTACATCTCTCTGTGTTACACTGGCTGTACACCTGAGCGTTGGATTGTAGTGTCAGCCTAGACTGTGAGCTCAAAGTCCCGACGTGAGACTGAAACCCGTAAGCATCTGACTCAGAGTGCTACCAACGGAGCCAGGCTGACACCTAAATGTGAAGGTAAACTTTGTCTTATCAACCGTTTTGTTAACATTCACTGCTGTCCCGGGCTGAAAATCTGGACAAAATGCTGAAATTGGATGTGGTGCTCTGCTTTGAAGTTAACGTGATTTTATTCAGTAAGCGCACCTGTATTGTTTCCATGGCTACCACAAGCGAAGTATCCCTTGTGATATATATACAATCTGTAGTGGGGTGAAGTGGAAGCAGATGCCATTTCCCACTCTATACCATAAAAGGAACAAGCATTAGGTGGTCTTAGGTAGAAGCCAATTCTGATTTTCCAGTGTTCAATCAGCCGAGCAGCCACTGCAGTGCGTCCGCCAATGTGTTTCGCGGCTACCTTTGCTTTTAACCTTCAGTCTATTCACTCAAGTGAGCAGATGGAACTTGCCATTGATTTCTGGTCTGTGGGTGAGTCTGCAGAGTGTCGGGATGGACCTTGCAGAATTTTGTTAAAAGAACGGGTATTCTGTCCGGCCACTACAACAACGAACAACAAGATTACATTTGTATCGCGCCTTTCACGTCGGGATGACGTCCCAAGGCGCTGGAGCATGTCTTATCGACCGTTTTGTTAACGTCACTGCTGTCCCGGGCTGAAAATCTGGACACATATGATGTTGAAATTGGATGTGATGCTCTGCTTTGAAGTTAATGTGATTTTATTTAGTAAGCGCACTATGGCGCTGATAGAGCTACAGAGAGCTCGTTGTTAGGCTCCATGGATTGAGGTCAACTCAGCAGGGCTGTACTACAGGCTGCATTTGCGTTAAACTAGGACATGCTTCTAGACGCCATAAGCATTACAGTGATAGTATGATCTGGTGGTGGCAGTGGGGGATTATTGTGGTAAGTGCTCCGAGATGTCATCCGGGGTAAAGACCTCTATATTAATGTGAGTTGTTGTTGTAACTTTCATGGCATCAATGAAGAGGGTTAGACATAATAATGATAATAATCCTTGTATTTGATAGTGTCTTATCACTTTGTTGGGACATCTCAAAGGGCTTCACGGAATATTCTGTAAAGTGAATTGACTGTATATTTTGTGGGTGAAACACGGCAGCCAACTGTACACAGCAGTGTCCCATAAACAGTGATTGACCCAAATTTTTTTAAAAACGGATTATTAACCCCGGAAAGTGATCTACCCATTGACTGGATTCCTAGTTGCTACTAGGTTAGCAGAGGCATTTGAAATAAGGAAATTTGCTGAAGGTTTCTCCCCGCCCGGGAATCGAACTTAGATCCTCTCATTTGCAAAGCAAGTGCTCTTACCAATACGCTCCAGTACTTCACGATGCCATTATGCTACAGGTCATGTGACTGGGCTGGGATACTTCCCTCTGGATCTCTGAAAACCCTGCAAGCCGTTGCATGAACAGGTTCGGTTATTCCTTGCTGGACAAACAGTGGGAAATAATTCCGGAAAGTGTTTTTTTAAATGAAGGGCCGGTATTGACTGAATCTTTATACTGTAATCTGAAAAGCTCTCTGCGTCAAGGTACAACACAGTACAATTTGTATTTACCTTTCACATTGAATGGATGGCTCAAAGTTTCTGACACTGCTGGCGAGGCACCCGAGCTGGGGGTGGGAGACGAAGGGGGTGAGGAGGGCAATAAATGACCGAAAGCACGGTCAAAGAGGTAGGTCTTGAGGCAGATCTTGAATGAGATGATGGAGGGAGCAAATCGGAGGGACTCCGGGATGGAGTTCCAGAGAGAAGGAGCAGAATGGCTGAAAGACTGACTGGGTGGTGGGGTGGTTCTGACGGGGGAATATAAAGCAGGTTGGGATTTGCTGAATGAAGGGAACACCAGGATGCTAGGGTTGAAGGAGGTTATGGAGGTAAAGTGGGGCGAAACAGTGGAGCAAAAGAAGATCTGGAATTCAATCTACTGGGGGATGGAGAGTTAGTGGAGTCGAGCAAGGATGAGAGTGATAGGATTACGATCTTGGTATGAGAGAGGATACAGGCTGCAGAGTTTTGGATAGTTTGCATTCAATGCTTAGTGAAGTCGAGAAGCAGTTCCTATTTGGATAATCTGTGCTGTTATATTTATATACTGAATACTCCTCTTCTACATGGTGACTAAAAAGTCGTGATATCTACCCTATTATCCAAAATAAAATTAAAATATCATCATTTCTTTAAGACTTATTAGACATTGTAATGATATCACAACTTTGTGGTCACCCTACATAAAGCAGCTGAACATTAGGCGCATGAATAGAATGAGACGAGCTATTTACGCTGGTGCCTGTTACCTAAAAATATCATGAGAAACGCTTCAAATGCCTGGAAAATCTCAAATAAAAATACAAAATGAATAGTGGGTCAGTGAGCATCTGAACGAGAATGGTAAAGTTTGGGCTGTCTTTATAATCAGAAGTAAAACAATGGCTGGGGAAAGGTTGTCACAAAGCATCAGACTTCGAGAAGGGCTTGCCTCACCACTCGTTCATTTCTACTGTAGAGTCGGATTCGGAACAGTGACCTGTCCTTTTGTCTCAGATACCTCGTGTAGTAAAGAACAGGAAGGTTCAGCAAGGGTTCAAAATGTAGGAGGTTAACAAGAGTGCTTCCAGATAGCCTTAGGGAATGTGAAAACAGGCTAACAGCATTTGAACAGGTCACTGAAGATAGCTGGTTAGAAACCTAACCCTCCCCCCATCTCTCTCTCTCTTTCTCTCTCATATACTCTCAGCTCACTTGATTCTCTGAGCTCAGTCTCTTCCTTTCTTCTCTTACATGAGACATAGCTAGTAAGTGTAACAGTGTGACACAGAGAGATGTACAGCCAATGGAACACAGAGAGACAGCAACCAGTATAACACAGATGTACAACAACAACAAAAAAATTACATTTGCATAACGCTTTTCACGTCGGGAGGACGTCCCAAGGCGCTGGGCAGACAAAGTTACGGACCCGAGCTGGGAGTCGGGATGGGGGAGGGTGAAGGGCATGTTAAATTCATTAAATTCTGGTCTTGTATGCCTATTTGTGGCCATTGCTGTGCAAAAATTGGCTGCCGCATTCACCTATAATTCACGGTAGCCTACACAACATTTCAATGATGTGATGACACCAAAGCAATGATTATTATTTATTCATGTGGATGTCCATTAAGCACATTGTGCATATCATGCGCAAAAGTACACTATTTTTCCGTTATGTGAGTTGTATAAAAAATGTGTAAACCAGTGCGGACAGAGGGATTTACAAGTTCTTTTAAATATGTGGTTACAACCCATAAAATGTTTGCACATGGTTTATTCAAAGTGCTTCAAAGAGTTTTCTGGAGAATGTAGTGATTGTATTTTTAGGTAATTTTTAGTTTCGGGTGGACTTTGTAGATTTGGCAATGCAGTAGCAATGTAGCACAGCAATGTCTCTCAAACAGTTGTAAAGTGAATACATTTTTTTTTATCCAGGGGATTGTTATCCAGGACACCAGGAGCAATTCCCTTCTCTTTTCATGGGATCTCTAACGTCTTATCCAAAGGATGGCACCTCTGACTACAACCCCCCTCCCCCCACCACCAGCAAAGTACTGGAGTATCAGCTTAGACTTTGAGAGTTTAAAGTTCCGATATGGGGCTTGAACCCACAACCTTCTGACTCAGTCATGAAAGGGCTACCAACGGAGCCAGGTATAATGTGAGTAAATAATCTTTCTGACACTTTGTTCAATCTTGATAAAATGATCATTGAACAATTTGCTGGTTCTTCGCCATTCATTTCCAGCACGCAGATACAATAGCATCGCTTATTGTACTTCTCTCATAGCTGATAACATACCAGTAGGTTCTCCGGCTTGATGTCTCTATGCACAATGTTGAGGCTGTGCAGGTACTTGAGAGCACTGGCCAGATTGTACACCATGGCACTGGCATCCCGCTCTGTGTACTTTGTAGATGATGTAATGGCATCGAACAGGTCTCCGCCCTGCCAGCACAACAAACAGAGAGCATAAAGAGACTGCAAAAAGTACAACCAATAAACTATCAATCATTTAAAAAGCAGCTTGATGTAGTGATTGGGAGACAGGGTGGGTGTCCTGGGTGGATGAGATCGGATGGGCCAAAAGGCCTTCTTTTCCAATCTTGACCCAACCAATGGAGCTATAATCCCATTCACTTTTCTGAATATTCTGTGAAGCGCTTTGAGATTACCTGATCCCGCCAATATTATTTTTCCTCCTTGTCGAATTCCCTTTTATGTGCTTTTTATGAACAGACGCTGTGATTAAGCATTCATCATTTAAACACACACAAAAAAAATCTTATAACCTCCTCTCCCTTTTCCGTAAGGTAATGCGTGCCCTCTTTTTACTGACTTGCCAATCAGTGGAAACAGTCTTTTTTATTTACCTGATCAAAACCATTCACAAACCACAAGGGAGCTTTAGACGAAGAAGGGCTTCACTTTGATCTCATCCTTTCAAAGTACCCTCCCAGCTGCCTTCCCACTAAGACACCAGGCTGCAAAGTCACGTTCAGGACTGCTCAGCGAATAATTGCAGGGAACGTTAATCATATTGAACACAAAGGCCATAACTTGTCTATATATTGAATGTTTCTGTGTGTGACCAGAATTCCACATTCAAAGAATTATCTCGATTCCCAAACCCGGCAAATGGCATCTTTCACTGATTGCTGCCAAATGATGAACCTAATGGGATACCTCAGACCACCAGTGGTACCAGATATTGATTTCTTAAAAAACTTAACTAGGAAGATAAATTTAGAAATAACCCTTGCACCTGACATTCCTTCTCCAATATCCTTTTTCTTATCAGTTAATGACATGTACAATATCTGTTTATTCATTAGGAATGAAGAGATTACAAAACAACCCATGTTGGGGTTGATCAGGGGCTACTCTTCATTTTTCCTTCCAATGCAATGTTAGAAACAGTGTCTCCACACACTGCCTATGGTGTAGCATGTGCTGGAAAGTGAGCTTCCATTGCACAGCAATAAAAAGCAGAGCATAATTGAAGGTAAAATCCAGAGGGGGCACATTAAATAACCATGGACATGCAGATAAAACACTCTTGCATATAACCCTAGTTTAATAAATGCAACATCTTTAATGTGGTCGATGGCAGTTAACAGAGATGGGATTAATAGGTGGCTCTCCCTCGGGAGCCACTTTATTACTAATATACTGGTACTGATGGCTTTTGCTTGATGGGGACAATTACATTTTCATCATGAAGCTCCTGTAAACAGCCTTCAACTGTGTAATTGTTTTCAGGATAAGGTTTCATTTGAGATTGAAGAGACAAAATAATCGGAATTTAATATGAGCATTGTATGTTTTTCTTTAAATAAAAAGGTTCAAAATGTTGGCGAAGAAAATTAGTCATTAGTTAAAGGGAAATAAACTAAATTAAGGGTGGTGGGGGTGGGGTGGGGTAGGGGGGAGCCATAATGTGGTTCACCATAACTATTAGTGCATCTCCACAACAGTTTTTTTGAATACTAAAACATTTTGTCAGGAAGGGGTGAATTGAGAACCAGAGAAGAAACTCAGTGATGTGATAGTAATATATCTTAATCCTTGTAGTGATATAGCATCTTATCACTTTGTCACAATATACCAAAGCACTTCATGGGATTTCACTGTGAAGTGTAGTGACTGTATATTTGTAGGCGAATGTGGCAGCTAATTTGTGCACAGCATTGTCCCACGAACAGCCGTGAAAAGAATGATCAATTTTGAACAACAAATTTCGATTATTGTCGAGTCATTAGAAATAACCACATATTGATCGCATAGAGTGCACTTTATCAAACACTATTGTGGTAAAATAAACAAGTTTCTCTACACAAGGGCTTAGCCCGCTGATTCCTACTATCCTTTATTTATTGAGGGCAGTGTTGTGTAACTTCCAATCTCTTAAACCCTCTTACCTTGACTAATTCCATCACCAGGTACAGTTCCGTGGGTGTGTCCGCCTCTTCGATTAACATGATGATATTGGGATGTTTGACCTTCCGCAGGACTGCGACTTCATTCTCAATCAGGTGCTCCTAAATGTCAAAACATAATGTCGAGATCTCACAGCAATGAGAACAGTGAGGCCATGCTGACATATTACTGTTAGAAGGCAAATTGCAGCACAGGCAGCACACCTCCACATCCCATTCAGATCAAGAGAAATACTGCAATGGTCTCTCATACTGCCAAAATAATCTGAAACATCATATTGCAAATCAGCCAAGTTGCAGAGAGGATCAGCACTTTCAGTATAGCAAGTAGTTGTATGTTGTGCTTGATCCCCAGTGTTGGAGGAATAATAATAATAATCCTTGCATTTGATATAGAGCTTTTCACTATAATATATCATTGAATGAGCTATGTGCAATGATTTTCACTATAATATATAATATATATAGAATATAAAATATAAAAGAATGAGCTATGAGCAATGATTGGGCTTTTCATTCTTGAAAAAACACCTCACAGAGGGGATTTTATAGAGGTGCACTAGATTTTGTAATGGAATTAAGCAAGTTAACACAGAATAATATTTTGGGATGCATTCACATAGCAGAACACGGGTTTAGGGCCACCAAGGGCAATTTAGGACAGCCATCAAAAAATACTTCTTAAAAGCTGGAACACTGGAACTGGAACTGCAATGAAATGGTGATTGCAGCCAGGACTCTAGTCATTTAAAAAAAACATCTTGAGGCTGTGTTGGGAGGATCATAAGTAGGTGGGTATTCTGGGAGAATGAGTTCAAATGTGTTGAAGGGCCTTCTTTATCTGAACCAATTGCATGATCTTGTATTAGACATCAAAAAACAAAGATACCTAATACAATAAGAAACTGTGGTGCACAACATGCACCCCACATACACTCTCCCAAAGCCATAAAAGTAAAATGTAGATTCTTTAAGTCATGATTATCAGTTGTGAGACTAAAAAGTGAGACAGAAGTCCAAGAGGTCGTAGAGAAAATGAAGCATTCCTGAAAAATTCAAAGACTCAGACTGTCCTTTAATGAAAGCCCAGTTCGCTGTTATATTACTGTTTGATGAGACCATTAAGCCAGTATAACACTGGCTGACTCTGTGCCAGAATTGTGGCTTAGTACCAAATTGGAATTTTACTGCATTTTGTGCCAGGTTTCTCTCATTGCTGAGCTTCAACAGAATGCAGATGAAGTAGTGAGTGCCTCATACCACTCCACTTCACTAAAGATGACACTTTTGTCACTGCAGAAAACCCCCAAATGCCCTCTATCACTGTATTCCAGGCTTTTAAACAAATCGGTAGATTTGTGGGTGTCAGATGTCTTATTAAATGTTTTCCAAAAATAACTAATCGTGTGACTGAAGCAACTTGCCCTTCACTAAGGGTAGCATTTGAAGTATTGAACAATAGGTCATTTAACACTGAACTGGGGAGAGAAAGGTGATCACAGGCATGGTCGAAGAGGAAAGTCTTCAGGTAAGATCTGGTGCAGCAATGCAATAGACATCAGGATTTCTCTTACCTTCCCACTGCATTTGGCCTTATCAATGATTTTCAGTGCATACTCCTTGCCACTGGATCTAAGTAAAAGATAAATATAAAAGTGCTTTTGTTATACAACTGGTACAAATTTTCAATCTTCTGAGAATCTTTTACGATACACCATGCACAGCTGATAATATTTTTCACTCTCCTGAGAATCTTTAACAATGTGGTCAAATGCTTCCGCTGCTCCATCATGTATTTACACGGAATGCTTTTGGCTCAACAACTGTTAACAAAGAAGCCAGACTTGGTGACATTGGATTCTGACCTGGTCCATTGCTAATCAACAATCACTTGTCTATAACCTTTATTCCGAGGGTGAATTATAGTGAAAGGTTTTCACCTGAAAATACATTTTATGAAAATTACAACATCCAGAACATTGATGAGCAACATTTCACATTGCTTGGAAAAGATAGCCCGAGGCAGGAACATGATTGCAGGACAAGAAGCTAGCATCTGATCTGCTAGAGTCCACAGGGTGACTTCTCGATATTTTTCCTTCAAATTTTCACAAACTAAGTATTAAACACTTGAATTCTTCACAAAAAACAAGATTTGAGGAGGCAGCTTGTTAGTTCCAGCAATGGAGCCTAACCTAAGGGGCAGGTGAGAGCTCTGATTGACAGTTCATCCCGTCTACACAAATAAAATAATAATAATAATAATTTGATCATTCAATCCATGACTGTTTGTGGGACACTGCTGTGCACGGTTAGCTGCGTGTTTCTCCCACAAAATATGCAGTCAATTCACTTTACATTAAGTTCTGTGAAGCACACTGAGATGTCTCAAAAGACCTGATAAGGCGCTATATCAAACGCAAGGATTATTATCTACGTCCATTTGGGCCCAACAGAGGCAAACATCACAGAGGCAAAAAGGGGAAGAAGAGGGGTTCACAAGATTGGTTGGCCCATTCATTCAAGTGCCTCCAGAACACCTACTCTACCGTTGCTCCTCCCCCCCATCACTGCATCAAGCTTCTTTTTATCATCACATCAATGTGAAATTGAGCCATAGACCCAAAAGGTGCCAGGGTCGATCACTGCTCTGTCCTGAGTTACCTGATCTCTACTGGGGCAACAGTAGAGGAGCTACATTTGTTTCTAATGCTCGGAAGGGAGAAAAAAATCAGGTAGGGTTCCCACCTTCCTGATCAATATCTAATGACTCATACTGGAGGAGGTGCAAGTGTGACCTTCGAGTGAGGACATGATCAGGCTCAGCTCTGCTACTGTTGAGTTAGCCTGGCAGGACTCTCTGTCTACGTTTAAGGGTGAATCAAGACCACTTGGATGAGGGGACCAATATAATAATAATATTCCTTGCATCTGATATAGCGTTTTTTTGCGTCTTCTAAGCGTCTCATAGTACTTCACAGAATATATTGTAAAGTGAATTGACTGTATATTTTGTGGTTGAAACGTGGCAACCAATTGCTCACAGCAGTGTCTCATAAACAGTCGTGGATTGAGTGACCAAATGATTATTATTTTTTTGAAGGAATTATTAACCCTGGAAAAGCAATCCACCAATCGACTAACAACCGGGTTCCTACTACAGTTTATAGAGTGTATGAGAGATAGCTTTCTGGAACAGTATGGTGAGGAACCAACTGGGGGACAGGCCATCCTAGACCTTGTTTTGTGTAACAAAACAGGGCTAGTCGGTAATATAGATATTAAGGCTACTCTAGGGCAGAGTGATCATAACACGATAGAATTTAGTGTTAAGTTAGAGAGCGATATAGTCAAATCCGAAGCAAGGGTCTTAAATTTAAATAAAGCTAACTTTGCAGGTATGAGGGAAGAATTAGCTAAAATAGACTGGGGAATTAGATTAATGGATATGACAATAGACCAACAGTGGCAAACGTTTAAAGATGTAGTGCAAAATTCTCAGCGGTCACATATTCCCTTGAGGAATAAGAGTACCGCAGGGAAAGCAGTTCATCCGTGGCGAACTAGAACAGTTAGAGAAAGTATAAAACTAAAAGAAAAGACCTATAAAACTGCCAAAAGGAGTAGCAAACCCGAGGACTGAGAGTGTTTTAGGGACCAACAAAGGAAAACCAAAAAGCTCATTAGGAGTGAGAAAATGGATTATGAGGGCAAGCTAGCTAGGAACATTAAGACAGATTGTAAGAGTTTTTATAAATACATTAAGAGGAACAGGCTAGCAAAAATAAATGTGGGTCCATTATAGGCAAAGACAGGAGGAATTATAATGGGGGATAAGGATATGGCAAAGTCCCTAAATAAATACTTTGCTTCTGTCTTCATGTTAGAAAGCACAAGAAGTTTACCAGAAATAGAGATGAACCAAAGGGCTAATGATAGGGAGCAACGTAGAGAAATTTACATTAGCAAAGAATTGGTGCTAGGGAAATTGTTGGCATTAAAAAGTGACAAGTCCCCTGGACCTGATGGTTTGCATCCTAGGATTTTAAAAGAGGTAGCTCATGAGATAGTGGAGACCTTGTGTCTGATCCAAAATTCTTCGGATTCTGGAACGGTTCCCATTAATTGGAAGATCACAAACGTCACACCACTATTTAAGAAGGTTGGGAGAGAAAAGATGGGGAACTATAGACCAGTTAGTCTGACATCGGTGGTAGGGAAAATTCTAGAATCCTTAATTAAGGATGTCGTAGTGGGATACTTAGAGGATCACAATATGATTAGACAGAGTCAACATGGCTTTACAAAAGGAAAGTCATGCTTAACAAATCTTTTAGATGTTTTTGAGGACATATCAAGTAGATTAGATAGAGGAGAAATCAGTGGATGTAGTGTATTTAGATTTCCAAAAGGCATTTGATAAGGTGCCGCATAAAAGGTTGATCCACAAGGTTAGGGCCCATGGAATTAAGGGGAATATATTAGCATGGACTGAAGAATAGCTAACGGGAAGAAAACAAAGAGTAGGGATAAATGGGTCCTTCTCAGATTGGCGGGATGTGACTAGTAGAGTGCCACAAGGATCATTGCTTGGGCCTCAACTATTTACAATCTACATCAACGATCTAGATGAGGACATCAAACTTAATATATCCAAATTCACGGATGACACTAAACTAGGAGGGAGAGTAAACACCGAGAATGACATAAAAAAAATGCAACAAGATATAGATTGGCTAGGTGAGTGGGCAAATAGGTGGCAGATGAAGTATAATGCAGGGAAATGTGAGGTCATGCACCTAGGTGGCAAAAACAGTAGAGCAGATTATTTTATAGAAGGGGAGAAACAAGATAGTGTTAGCGTTCAGAGGGACTTGGGTGTCCTTGTTCACCAGTCACAAAAAGTTAGTTTGCAGCTACAGCAAGCAATTAGGAAGGCTAACGGTATGTTGGCATTTGTTACAAAAGGGTTAGAATATAAGAGTAGGGAAATATTGCTGCAACTGTATAGGGATCTGGTGAGACCGCACCCAGAGTATTGTGTCAGTTTTGGTCTCTTTATTTAAGAAAGGATATACTCGCCTTGGAGGGAGAACACTGTAGATTCATCAGGTTGGTACCTGGGATGAGGGGGATGAGTTATGAGGATAGGTTGAGAAATTTAGGCCTATATTCTCTAGAATATAGAAGAATGAGAGGTGATCTTATAGAAACCTATAAGATTATTAAGCGGCATGACAGAATAGATAATGGGAGACTTTTTCCCCTGGTTGGAAAAACTATAACCAGGGGTCACAGTCTTAAAATTAGGGGTAAGCCCTTTCGCACTGAGTTGAGGAAAAATTTCTTCACTCAGAGAATAGTGAATTTAGGGAATTCTCTACCCCAAAGGGCTGTAGATGCTCAGTCCTTGAACATATTCAAGACTGAGATTGATAGATTTCTTGTGGATAAAGGGATTAAGGGATATGGGGATAAGGCGGATAGGTGGAGTCAGAATAGATCAGCCATGATCTTATTGAATGGCGGGGCAGGCTAGAGGGGCCGAATGGCCTACTCCTGCTCCTAATTCTTATGTTCTTATATTCTTATGTTCTACTTATTGCTAGGTAAACAGAGGCGTGTGGAGTAAGAAAGCTTGCCTAACTCGAAATCAAACCAAGGTACTCTCGCTTGCAAGGTGAGTGCTCTAACCACTAAGCTACAGGACTCCGCATATTTGGGGAACTGTAACCTAGCATGACCCAACACCTTCCAGGAGATAGAGAGAGTGAAGAAATGCTGGTAAAACAATTTACCAGTTTCGGGGCGTAGTGGCTGAAAGTGCAACCTCCAATGGTGGAGCGGAGGGCGTGAGGGACAAGCAGGAGGCCAGTGCCAGCTGAACGAAGGTGCCGGGTGGTGGATTTGGGAGTGAGGAAGTTGGAGAGATTGGGAGGTGCCAGGGAGTGGAGGAATTTGAACACAAGTGTGAGGATCTTGAAATCGATCCGTTCGGTGATGGGGAACCAGTGGAGCTTGACCTTATCCCCTCATTGTACATCAAGTTGATCTCAAGTGTGCAGCACATTTGTGAAGTCTCTTCTTATCAATGCTGAGCTAAGCTGAATTTCTTATCACTGTCTTGCAGACAAAGCTTTCGGGAGATCTGCAAACCCCTTTTCAGAAAGAACAAAGCTTAAAGCCTCACATTGTGCTAAATATGACACCGCACAGCCAGTGACCTCGCCAGAAAGTGGGCAACCTTTTTCAAATCAGCAGGAAGCTTTTGAACTGAAACAATGAAATAGGAGATAAGGCGGAGGAGGCAGTGTGCAGTGTGACACAAAAACTCTTCTCTTGTTCTGCTTCATGAACAAAAGATTCAGCAAAAGCACCATCATTGGTGTGACCACCTTCTGTTTACATCCTAAGAACGAAAGAAAATGTGAACGAGAGAGGTCACTTGGCTTGTCATATTCAATCCTTTCACAAACCACGCAAAACCTACCCGATTGGGGATGGAAATATTTTCAAGAGGAAATCACAAATAGTGCCCCCTGTTGCCCTGTTAGGGCACATCACATAAGGTTACAGCAAACTGTTCCTAACGCAATCCCTTTGTGAATTTTAATAGGGTGCATTTTAGATGCCATTGTTGCATATTCGCCACTCTCTCTGGTACGTTAAAACTATTAGTGTAAGGATATGGAGCAGCTTTAGCTCTGAAATGAATCACATTGGAAAGGATCTATTGTAGCAGAAGTAAAAGGGAGGCATAGGTTAATGATGAAACGCTGACTTACCGCTCCATACACTCCTTAACAACAGCAAAATTCCCATCTCCAATCACCTTCCCGATTTTGTATTTGTCGAGGATGGTTGAAGCTGAAAAGGATCGATTTCCATTCAGCCCTGGGAGAAGAATCAAGAAAATCCACGTCACCTTTCCCAGTCTTCTACCCACTGAGTATTCCTGCACCGCCCTCACTGGCCAGCCACAAACTCTGCTTATCAGGATGTGTTTATTAAATAAATGGGCCTAAGTTCATCTCATCATTACACACAGAACTGATTTTTATTTGACAAAAATGACTGTAAATTGTAGCTATTTTACCTCTTAGTAATAAGCCATAATTCCACACCAGCTCAAGGCAGATTAAACTCATTCATTCCTGGTTCTTCAAAGTATCATTTCTTTAATATTAGTTAAAACCTTCTTCTATTCTCTGACTATGAGTCTTGCCCGATTTTTAGTACCTTCACAACAAATTACATTTGTATAGCGCCTTTCACTTCGGGAGGACGGACTAAGGCGGTGGACAGTCAGGGATTTGGACCCGAGCTGATGGTTGGGATCAGGAGAGGTGGAGGGCGGGGAGGGTAGGGGTAGGCGGGTGACCCAAGGTGCGGTCTAAGAGGAGGGTCTTGAGATTTTTCTTGAAGGAGGCAAGGGAGGGGGCGAAGCAAAGGGTCTGTGGGATGGAGTTCCAAAGTGTGGGGGCAGAGATGTCGAAAGCACGAACACCAATGGTGGAGCGGGCCAGGCGGAGGACAAGGAGCAGGCCATAGCCTTCTGAGCTATGCCCTGCCTAATACTCCAGGTCTGCATCTTCCAGACCAGAGTCGGTGCTGCTCTTGAACTGGTTCTCCCTCTGGTATTCCCAGCTTCTTTTCCAGGAGGATTTGCTTTGACACCCCCTCTCCGACTACTCCCCTCCCCCTTCACACAAGCACTCAAGGGATGCTGGTACAGAGATGCCATTGCAGCAAAGGTTTTAAAATGTTCGTGATGATACTCACTAAGATTTCTCTGCCTTGAGCACGTACGTGACTCCAGAAAGATCGGCAACCCACCCCCCCCCCCCCCCCCCCACACGCACACACCTTTATTTCATCACTTGCTTACAACCTATAAAGTCACATTCTATACATCCCACACAGCTCAGTCACAAGAGCGAACTCTCTCGATGAGATGTCGACTATCTGAATCTGACTACCATGGGTTATTTTTCCCAAGAACATTGAGATCATTACAGCTTTTTGTGAGCTACTTTTTAAAATTTTTGATTTGCAATTGTTTTGTGGGTTTCAGTAGTATTGTTTTAATTGTATTGCTAGAATGACAGAGTGGCAAGATGGTTTAAACTCACCCGGTGAACCTGTGCTCTTGTGTGACACACAGTACCTTAAGTTGGGGAGGGAAACTGCTGCATGTGTAGGATGGGTGAGTGATATCTGTCTGTCTGACATGTTTTACCGTGTTGAAAACACAGTACGGTGTGTATTGTTGTATGCAAATTGTTTAATACATAAAGATGTTTAGTTTTGAGATACAACCTGCAAATATGGTATCATTGTTCTTTAATGCATCAAATACAGTACATATCCTGAGAAGTGCACAGTTTCCAAAACAGTCACAGAAATAATTGATAGGAAACAAAATAAGGCCATTTATAGACACATATGCCTATACATAAACTTATACTGTGCTTAAATGAGTTTTAATAAACTGACAGGAGTAGGGATGGGGCCGTTGTGTCACAGTGATAGCTGCCCGCTCTGGGCAGGCTCAGAGTATGTTGATGTAGGTCCTCCCAGCCACAGCGCACCCTAATGGCCCCAGAGGCCTCATGCCTACATAGTCGCCCCAGATGTAGAGTCACTGAGATCTTTTCCCTTGGAGTGACGATATATCAGGAGTTTACTGTATTTCTGTTGAAAGGACTTTAATGATCGCATAACAAGANTTTTTCTGCTAACAAAAATAAGTAACAGCATCACAGACACAGGAACCATCTATTAAAGTCAAATAAAGCAAATTCCCTTACCTTCTGGGCTGAGGCCGTTGGTTTGCTCAGGGACCCCGTTCACATTGGTGGACAAACTTACATGGTAAGGAACCTAGAAGATAACAATCATCAAAACATCATATAGTTAAAGAGCTTCGAAGAGTCATGTCAATTAGAGTAGAAACTCAGCAGGGATGGTGCTGGAGATAGGATTGCAACAGTGATGAGCTGTAAACCAAATGGAAACAAGAGGTCAAATTTGTCCATTCTGGATTAAAGGAGATCCAAACATGACCTAATTCAAAAGGTTGTACCCAGCTCGGGTGCCCAGCCGGCCATGTGAATCCCTTTGAGACATTCTCCTAATGTGACAAACAATGAACGAGCAGCAATATAGGCATCAGTCTGAGATAGTAGAAAAGGATGCAACACACGGCACCTTCTCACATCTTTTGGCACTTCATAGGATTTATTATAAAGTGATAAGACTGTGGCTATTTTGTGGGCGAACACAGCAACCAAGTTACACACATGAATGACCCACAAACAATGTGAAGTGAATGACCGATTTTACCTGGGGTGATTGTTGGCCAGGTTCCCTGGGAGAAACTCCATTTCTCTTTTTAAATAAAGTCATGGGATCTTTAATGTCCATCTGCAAAGGCAGGCGGAACCTCGGTTTAATTTCTTATGGGAGACGTAATCACCCAACACCATATTAATAATAATAATAATAATCGTAATAATAAACTACCAGCTCAGACAGTGAGTTGTGAGTCCCCAAATGGGGCTTGAGCCCACTACCTTCTGACTTAGAGGGAAGTGCTACCAACTGAGCCCCGAACATTACCATCGACAAAATGTAGTTGTGTAGTTGAGGAGAGGGATGGGTTTGGAGTGACACCCACATTAAATTTGTTGGTGGTTGGAATTATAGCAGCAGAAGAATGATCAATGAATCTGTGTACCCCAATACTCTGCCTGTAAGCAACCCACTGACATGTACTATCTTTTTAGTACCACATTTTCTTCTTTAAAGCTCGAGTCCCCCATAGCCCACCAACAATTCTACACCACTTCTAAAACAACCTGAATCTGGAAAAAAATATCAGTCTTCGATTGGGTTTAAATGTGAAAATCTGACAGTAACCTATGGCCATAATCACAACCCTAAGACAGCTCTAAGTGTAAATGAACACAGAAAAACTTCACACTGCTGCTACTCAATAAGCAGAGAGATATAGAAACTGGTTTTATTCGTTATGTTTATTTTGAGAAATGCTAATAGAGCAGAGCGTATTCAAAGGGTTCAATCTGAGGAACGTAAAATGAATGAAAAACCGCCAAATGTCTGTCTTATTAATGTGGACTATCATAACCTGTATGGTCTTGCTTGATTTTTTTTCGCTACAAGAATACAACCTATCTATTGATCCAGCTACTACTTAAAGGAACAAATTGACATAGTATTGGAAACTCTTGATGACAATTCATTCCCCAAGATTACTATTCACTGGGTAAACTACTTCCAGTATCCAATCTTGCTTAAGGCTTGTTAGCTCGGTACCTGGGTCCACCAAGTGAGATCATAGTTATCTGCTTATCTCCAGATTATCTGTGTCTCTCAGCTTTTGATAGACCTGGATCTTTTCTCTTATGAAGACAGTTCAATTCTGTGCCACTCTCCTGATAACAAGAGCGTTAAATCTCATTATCACTATATCCCTTTTGAAGGCTTTGGTAAACACTGAAATTGAGTTACCAATAATTTTAGTGAGAATGATAGCAGGACTGGATCGGAAGTAACAGCACACACTGTGCAATACAGTGTCAGCCACTGTCACATGGAAGGGATTGAGTGTAATCTTGCTGCGTTTTGGATTGGGGTGTAAGAACATCAGGGGGATCCCACAAGGATTAATGAAGTGGCTCTGTCTGGTCTTTGAAAAGCGTGAGTCAAACCTTTACTAATTTCTATACTGGATCATTATTTGAGGGGAAGCAATCTAAAACAACACAGGAAATGAGTTGGTATTCGACTATGGAGCTCCAATGTTGGAGCTAATACCAGCATAAGATTCCTTCTATGTTATAATTTCTAGCCTTCTGCCAATCTGCCCCCACCCTCTGGAACTCCATCCTGGAGTCCCTCCGCTTTGCCCCCTCTTTTTCCTCCTTCAAGACCCATCTCAAGATCCTCCACTTCAACCGTGCCTTCGGTTACCATCCTTGGTAACCTGCCCGCCACCCTCCCCGACTCCTAGCTTGGGTCTGAAACATTGATTGTCCAGTGCCTTGGGGCATCCTCCTGATGTGAAAGGCACCAGACAAATGTAATTTTGTTGTTGTTGTTGCAACACAGGAAGATAGCAGCTTTTTTTACCGTCACAACCCATTTATTTCCCTGGCATTTATATCTGGGACACACCAAAATCTTTGTTTGAAAAAAATTGTACTGAGGCACACAGTGTCCTATCACCTCATAACTTGGGACTGAAGGGCTTTCCCCTAGCTCCAGGACAGCTACAGATGAAGGCCCAAGTACAGTGGAGGTGAATTTGTACAACTTGAAATTGAACTGATCTGTCTGTTCACACAGGACTTGCATTTCAGCTCTTGCGTAAGAGTTCACCTAGAGTTTAAATCGCATTCATGTTTGCAAGGCAAAATCTCAGTAGGAAATACTCGTTTTGCATTGGTTTTAAAGCCCAATCAGCATTGCAAAAAAGTCCCTAGTAATCTGAAAAGTAGCAACACTTTTGTTTAAAGCGTCCCAGTTTAACAGTGGCTGAGCTGCAGCTTCAAAGGATAATTGACTGGCGGTCAGACAGAGCCACTTCCTTAATCCTTGTGGGATCCTCCTGATGTTCTTACATCCCAATCCAAAACACAGCAAGATTACACTCAATCCCAGGAGCTTGTGAATCAGAACATGCACTTCATTTCCGTAATTTCTTTCATTCCACTCTGAAAGGTTTAACTATAGAAATTTACTGAGAATCTTGTTTGCAGATGATATATGTGGGTATTTTTGCATTGATTCACTGAGACTCGGGACAGTAAATAAGACCCTTAGCCCAGTGAACACTGGCTTTCAGCTTTGCTAGCTGCCCACTTCTTATTCATATTATATATATATATATGCATTCTTTTCAAAGGGCACGTGTGAACACAAGTGATCTCCATCGTATGTTTTTATAGAAAAAACATGAGGAAATGACAGAAATGAACGGAGGAGTTATTTAATCGACGAATCTTGGCACAGCTTGAAACATGTGCACTGAATGTCCACGCATTTGCCTTGGCAGCACTAAAACAGCTTTCAAAGATGGTATAGTAGAAGTCAAGCTGCCCATTTCCATCTCACTTAAAAAGCACGCAGTTGCTTCTGTTCCAGTGTGTCAGCCTGACTCACTTGGCAATGCTCTCATGTCTGGGCTTAAAGTTTGTGAGTCTAAGCCCCAAGCAAGGACTTGAGCTCATAGTGTGGGCTGACATTTCAATGAGGTGCTGGGGCAGTGCTGCACTGCAGTAAAGGCAACGCTTTGGATGTGGCCTGACCAACAATCCTCCAGATCATTCAACAACAACAACACTTTGAATCAAATGCAAGGATTATTATTATTATTATTACTTTACAGAGACTCCGAGGCGGGAGGTGATGGTGGGTTAAAGCGGTAGTTTGTTAAAGGGATAGAGAGGGGCAAATGAAGAGGGTGAGAAAAGGAGCTTCAGAGGGTGGGGCATTCACCTCATTGCAGTGTGCATATTAACTGCTAAGTTTGCCTCAAATATTCAGTCAGTACACGTGACAGCAATTTCATGTGAATCACTTTGAGATGTTTCAATGTTCTAGCCGTTATATCATCAATTGAAATAATTATTATTTCAGCAGGAGTTCATCAAGCTTGCCTGCTTCTATCCCAGCTTGAAATCAACACAAAGTGTCAGCCTGTCCTCTGCTAGGATGGCTGTGGAGAAACTGTTTACAGAAAAATTAGGAACACTGGACTCATCCGTCTCCATAATTTCAAATCTACTCTTAAACCTCCAGGTGGGAACTTGGGGAGTGTTTCATTAGATGTGTCAGGAACGTCTGATGTGGAGCTTGTCTAAATGTTTCCCTTATTCTCACATTTAATTAAAGATTTTAGCATTTCTTACACTAAAGCGATAATTAAAATCTGTCATGCAGAGACACCTCACTGACAGCATCACAGCCCTCATCTCACAGTCCGCGATTAAATGGAAATCAGGAGCCAGACAGCAGTGAATGAGCAGCAATAAAGGCTAGTCTTGAGATAACAGAAAAGGATCTAAAGTATTGAACGCATCACCCCCATTCTCACATCTCATAGGATTTACTGTAAAGTGGAACAGTGTGTGTATTCTCTGGGCGAATATGGCAACCAAGTTGTGCACATCAATGTCCCACAACAGTGTGTGAACAATTTTATTTGGTCACAGAGGGGAGGGGAAGGTGGCAATAGGTGCGTTGAAGAGGGTTGTTTTAAGGTGGGACTTACAAAGCACACAAAGAAGGGGTGTGATGGAGAGGTAGAGGCCAGGAGCTCCAGAAGTTTGGGGTGTAGAATCTGAAGCTTTGGCCTGAAGCTTTGAAGCTATGGATGAGCAGCAAGCCCAAGTTAGCGGAGCAGAGGGGATGAGCAGTGGAGTGGGGTAGGAGGAGATCAGACCGATAAGGAGATACATGGTTGGAAAGTTGGGAAAGACAGGCTCAGACGTGGAAGATCCTTGGTAACCCAATAAAAGGACAAAGGAGTTCAACACCTTCTGCAGAGAGCAGGTGAGAAAATGGACCAAAATTTTTCGGGCAAAGGCTAATAAAAAAATACTGATATCATTACTAGTAAATGGTAATGCCAGGAATGTCAAAGGTGTTGTGTGTCAGTCTGTTGTTCAGCTTTTCTCTCCATCCCTCAATTAGGATGTGTGAAGCAAAAAATATACAAAAAATGGGCAGCATCAGAAGCAGAGGCTTGGAATATATCTCAAAGGTTTCAATCATTCATTTATAAACAAATATTAATAATTATTTGGTCACTCACTCACTGCATTGGCTGTATGTGGGCCATTGCTGCGCACAAATTGGCTGCCACGGTGCCTAAAAAATTCACAGTCACTACACTTTACTCCGCTTTGTAGTAAATCCTCTAAAGTGATTCCTCAGTTCAGTTCTTTATCTGTTCCCCTTAACTGGGGAAGGTTAAGATGGTGCAGTGGTTGCTCAGGTAACCAGTTTTGGAGATGTGCATCAGCAGAGTATGGGAGAAACACTACCTTCTTTCTTACTATCCCCCTCCCCCACCAGCAATCTGGCCATGGTACTTCTGTTTCTCTTCCTTACAATCATATGAGTTCTTATAACTATAACACAGTCTCATAAGATTCTAGTAAGGTTATCCACCCATTAAATAACCTGTCGTGCTGTGCAATGTGAACGCCTTAGCACCTTTTTGAAGGTCTTTCTTTAATGGTAGTCTGATAATGGAAAGCAGGACACCTCTGTAGTAAGATCAAGTCAGCACAGGCTCAATGGCGTCCTCCTTTTTCTAGGTTACTGTCGTCCTAATAGGCCATTTTGTTTGTCCAGCCTGTAGGCTTGGAAACAGCAGAGCATAGTGACCAGGACAGCAGCAAACCTTTGCTACATTGAAACAAACCTGAATTATACCTGCAACAAGGAACCCCTCCCTTCATTATTCTTACAACACTCCTGAACAAAGAAAGCATTGAACTAGAGGACACAAATGTTAATATAACAGGCCTGAAGCAAGACTAGCGATTAGAAGAATTCTGCTTCCCAAACCCCCCCAACCACCAGCACAGATTGGTCATAGTCATACAGGCGGGCAGACTTTCAGCACAGGAGGTTATGCGGAATATACTCCCAGCAAAATCAATTAATAGTGCGTTGATTAACTTGTTTTTGATAAAAGGAACTGGATGAGACCTGATTGAAGGTTGTAGAATAATTGAGTGAGACAGTCACATGCTCCAAGGGACGCTGCAGCTTCTGTGCTGCTGGGACCTTGTGTGGAGAGCAACCAGTCACTGATGAAGTGTGTAGGCTGTAGATTAGATTAATCTCCAGGAGGTTTCCCTCAAATATCTGGAGGTTGGGAAATTGAGAGAAGTCTTGCATAATGTAAATAGGTTGGGTGGTGCCAATGATAAGGCATACTGTACACTGTCCATAGTGAGGGAGGGAGGACAACTAACAGCCTCTCCTTCCATGCTTTGCCAGCCACTGTTTTGTAGTATTATGGCCCCAAAAATAGGACCTTCTAACTCTGGTTGCACTAAGCTTTCCAGGAGTTTTCACCATGAGGGGCACAGATCATTAAACCACAAATCAGAACAACATTTAAAAGGGAATTAGATAAATATTTGAAGCAGAACAATATCATAGGGAACAGCAGAGCCATTAGAATAGATGCCTCCAGTTTACACTCCATGGGTCGATTGGCCTTCTCCACACTGCAGTTTCTGTGATTCTAGGTTGCTACATGCACTAGGACCTTTTAGTAAACAGACTGTGATGTAACTATTCACGGATCTCTTTCTGTTCAATAATGATTGCTTCCAACTAAAGAGAAGTATGGTTCAATCATCTAATAATGATAAAACAGTTTAATGTGGCAAAGTATCTACCCCTCCTCGCTCCCTCCCTTCCCTCCCCTCACCCTGACCATTTCCCCCCTGCTCGGGTCCCGACCCAACTGTCCAGCTCCTTGGGACGTCCTCCCGACGTGAAAGGCGCTCTATAAATAAAATCTTGTTGTTGTTGTTGTGGTTCATTCGGATTTAAGAATGCCAAGTCAGACAGCATTCCAGATGGACAAACATTTAGTGGGGTTCATGAGCAAAAGGATCTGGGTTTTCAGTTCATAGATCTTTAAAAAGTAGTGCAGAATGTTATCAAAAAGGCTATTGCAATGTTGGATTTTATCACATGGAGGCTGGAATACAAGAGTCAGGAAGTGATGTTACAGCTGTATAAAACATTGGGTCAGGCCCCATTTGGAGTATTGTGGGTACCAAACCTTAGGAAAGATATATTAGCCTTACCGTGTGCAGTAGATTACTAGAATTATTACAGATGTCAAGGATCTAAATTATGAGGAAATAATGGAAAAGCTTGATTTTTATTCTCTTGAGTTCAGGAGCTAGAGGGGTGATCTGGTTGAGGTGTATATAAAATCATAAGGAGATTTGACAGGCTGAATAGTGAGCATCTGTTTCCTCTAGCAGGAGAATTGAGGCCTGGAGGTCATAGTCTTAAACTTGAGGCTAAACAGTTTAGAAGTGAAATAAGGAAGCATTTTTTCACGCAGCAGGTGGTGGGAGTGTGGAATTTACTCCCCCAGAAGGCAGTACAGGCAGAGTCAGTTAAAGAATTTAAAAGGCAAATCGATATACGCTTGACAGACAAGAGGTATCAAGGGATATGGAGAGAGGGCAGGAGGTGGAATTTCGATCTTTGAAAGTGGTGGGACAGGCTTAATGGTCTGAATGGCATACTCCTGTTCCTACATTCCTAATATGGAGGAAGAATGCGGTATGTGTTGTGCTATTTATCACATTGCATTTAATCACATTTCCATCCTCCCTCCCCTTCATAGTGTCTAAGCCATTTGTCAGACAGTGAGGTGTTAAGACTATCTCAGGGCCTCAGATGTTGTTCAGACTCAACCTTAACTCCCATAGATAATGTTATTGACTATCGATGGAATGGTAGCCTTGTTTCACAGCACTTGTCATATGCAATACTAAGCATACTGCTCGAGCATTTACAGTACCATCAATTTTATATTTTTACATAAAACTAAACTTAGCATGCAAATCCAGAACTATACGGACACAGGATAAACACCTGAAACAATGTCTTGTTTATAGCAGGAGACAAAGGTACAGCCCAAATCAATACCATGTTTGTTGTTTCCTGTGCTGTCATGTTTAAGGATTACAGTTCAATGATAATTCTTTTTGGTCACTGGAATGTTACTCTCAGAAGGAATGACACAATCTATAATAAGTTCAGATAATTTGCAGTATCTTCAATAACATTTTGAAGAATTAGTTTTTTGAGAACTTTTTGATCTGTTAACTCTTTATGGACTAAAGTGATTTAAAATTATACATAGTAATCCTCGCATTTGATAGAAAATAATAATAGCATTTGATATAGAACCTTTCACATCAGGAGGACATCTCAAAGTGCTTCACAGGATTTACTATAAATTGGAATGACTGCATTTTGTAAGCAAATCAGTTAATACAGTTTGGTGCAAATTGAATAAGTTGTTTTAAAAAAGAAAAACTGATTAAAACTTAAGTATTGCAATACTAGATAATATTAAAACATAACGGACCACATTTAGGTATTGCTAGTTTCACCATTGTGAAGACTCCGACTTTGATCGGTGACGGAGAGACCTGGCTGACATCAGTAGATACCAGTGTTAAGATTTATTGAGGTCAGGTATTAATCACCTTATGGGACTGAACCGGATCAGATTATAAAAGCATAACCACTGACTAAGATTGGGTGAAGGTGTTGGGAGGTGGATTGTAGGAAGTGTATTTGGAGTGAACCAGAATTAAGCAACTAGGAATACATTCACAGTGCAGTGTACTTATTAATTCTTTGTGGAATCATAACATGGAGTCAGAAAGTGACAAATCTTGAATATGTCAACAACAGGTATCAGCCTGGCTCAGTGACTCTCACCTCTGAGTCAAAAGGTTGTGGGTTCAAGCCCCACATTAAACATGGATGAGACGTTAAACCAAGGTCCAGTCTTCCTGTTTAGGTGGATGTTAAAGATCCCACGGAATTATTTGAAAAGAAAAGGGAGTTTCTCCAGGAGTCTTGGCCAAAAGTACTCCAAATAAAATTGGTCACTCCTTCCATGCCTGTTTGTGGGATATTATTGTGCACAATTGGGCTGCCACGTTCACTTACACAGTCACTCACTTTACACTAAATCCCGTAAAACACTTTGGGACATCCTCCCGATGTGAAAGGCATTATAACAAATGGAAGGATTAGTATTAATTTCAAGGCAACTGTGAGAAAACTAGTTTAGCCGTAAAATGAGTACTGCAAATAAACTTAAAATGGGTATGCGAAGGTCATAAGGAACTCTTTCTCAAGCTCACAGGGATATGAGGATCAATGAGGCAAGTGGTGCATGTGATATGGAATGGAATTTAATCAATGTGGATCAGGAGTATAACTTGCACAGCTGTTGAAAGGCATTCAATCAAGGAAAATTGATGTGTATTTAAAAGGGTATTTCAAGGATATGCTGTAGCCAAAAATCTAAGGGAAAAAATGTAAGTCCAACAAAAGCCAATTTTATAATAATAATCTTGCTTTTAAATAAAGTGCCTTATCACGTCTTTGAGACATCTCAAAGACATCTCAAAGTGCTTCATAGGACACAGTAAAGTGATTGGCTGTGTATTTTGTGGGTGAAATGATTTTCTTATATGTAGTAGGAGATGACGCACAGCATGTCATGGAAAACTGAAGCATTACAAGGCTCATCAGGAGAGGGGTGGGAAAGGTTTGTCCCAAATGAGATTAAGAGCATGAAATACACAAGTGACAAAAACATAATTGAATCCATTTGACAAGAAGAATTTACCTTGTGAGCTTGAAAGCTGCCAGGACTGGTTGGGGAGGAGCTGGACGATTTGGTGGATTTGGGTGTAGACAACTGGCTGCTTGGAGTTCCATTAACTGCACACAGGAAACATGTTAGTTTAACAGTGATGTGTATAAAAACACCTTCAAGCACACAACATCAGGACATTTACTGATGAAGCTGATACCATTTGCAAATTGGTGACTTCACATTCCCAGATTCCATTAACCACCATATGCTTATTCCTAATCGGAAACTCACAATTCAATCAGTTTCGCACTATGCCCCAATTTTCTTCCCCCAACCATCCCCTCCTCACAGATTTCACAATATCTCTAACCAGATTTAATTTGAAGTCTATAAACTGAAAGCAACACTGCGGGGAGGAAATTGCAGTGTCTGATGTGTTAACTGTCGCTAGTGATAGTTATCATATTGTTGATGAATGTGGTCCAACAGAATGTGACTAGGATTGCTAGAGCTTAGTCACAAGATCATAAGATTGGTTTCAATGAAGGCCTTTCAGCCCACCAGATCGCATTTAACAACAACAAGATTTCATTTATAGAGCGCCTTTCACGTCCGGAGGATGTCCCAAGGCGCTGGACAGTTGGGTCAGGACCCGAGCAGGGGGGACATGGTCAGGGTGAGGGGAGGGAAGGGAGGGAGCGAGGAGGGGGTAAAGAGTCGAGAGGGGAGCTGAAGGCACGGTCAAAGAGAAAGGTCTTGAGACCGGCCTTGAAGGAGGAAAGGGAGAAAGCAAGGCAAAGGCACTGGGGAATGGAGTTCCAGAGCCTAGGGGCTGAGAGGCTGAAGGCCCGGCCACCGATGGTAGGGCGGTTGGGGTGGGGGATGTGGAGCAGACCGGAGCCAGAGGAACGGAGGGTACGGGCAGGTAGGTAGGGGGATAGTAGGTCGGAGAGGTAGGAGGGAGCAAGGCCGTGAATGGCCTTGTAGGTGAGGATGAGGATCTTGAATTCGATCCTCTGGGGGATGGGAAGCCAGTGGAGGCGAGCGAGGGTGGGAGTGATGTGGTCGCGAAGCCTGGTGCGGGACAGTACACGAGCTGCAGAGTTATGAATGACCTGCAGCTTGTGGAGGGAGGTGCCGGGAAGGCCGGCGAGGAGAGAGTTCCCATAGTCCAGCCTTGAGGTGATAAGGGCGTGGACCAGAGTTTCAGCAGCGTGAGGGGTGAGGTAGTGCCGTAGTCTGGCGATGTTTCAGAGGTGATGGAAGGCGGTGCCAGTTGTGAAAGAAAGGAAGAAAGGACAGCTCATTCTTCCATAATACCTACCCTACCGTCTTTCCATAATAGCTTTTTAAATGAATCCAGTGCCCTGGCCCCAATCTTTGGCCTGGCAACCTATTTCAGTAAACAGATTGACTTTTAGATGCTTCTCATGCAGCTTCTGTTAACCCTGCAAGTCAAAACTCTTGCCTATAGAGTGGTCCTAGCTGGACAAGCAGCGGGAAAGCTTGCCAGGCAGTGCTTTCAATGGCAAGCTACATGGTTTTGGCTGGTTATTCTACAGCAGTACCCCAACATCCACTCTGGTATGAGCATTGGCTCTTGCCAATTTGCGGCTAATGTTTTCTAGTACTGGGTAAGCAGCATGCGTCCATCCGGGGAAGGAGAACACATTCCACTCCAAACACTGGAGTTTCCATGTGTAGGTGGGATGCTTAAAATTCTCAGTTTGGTTTGGATACTCTTAAGCATAGTAATGGGTCTGCACATGTGTCAGATACCCAGCTGAACAAAAAAAAAACAGAATGACTGGAGAACCTGGCTCCATTACGCTTTTGCTAAGACCAACTGAATACTACTGTACATGGATTATGTCGGTGTGCATTTGGGTGTGCCAATCTTTCAGTTGGTGTCTGGTGACAAAAAATACTTCACAGGCTGGCCGTCTGAATCAGGCCATCTAATCCCAAGAAACATAGATGCTGGCCATGAAAACCTCTTCCTTTAAAAGGCCTTCACAGCACTGGAGAAACCTTTAAATTTTAAATTACTGTATGAAACAGCAGGTACAATACTCTTGTACCAATGTTTCCTAGGTTGTGGAGGCAAGAAGGCAGCTGAGTGAAAATATCCAGCAGAGAAAGCCCTGCATTATTGTTAGCGATCTATGCATGTTAGAACCCGTATAATCTCCTTCAATCAATTCATTGTACCATGGTTTGGTACAGAGTGCTAGCATGGATGTGTAATCCCACACTTTATTATTTAGCATTTTAACTTTGCAGGAATTATTATCTCTCATAAGAACCAAATGTCCAGAGTCAGAAAGCTCTAGAGGGCTCAGGGTTCAAACTCACTCTCTGATTAAAGGAGAATTTTCAGGGAACTGAGAGACTTTCCAGAGGAAATAAGCCAAATGATTAATGATGTTTTCCGACAACACAATGATGCGTTTCTAGAAGATTAATGTGTCATTGCATGGTAAGAGTGTAGTTTGAATTGCATTGAGGATAAAGTCCCGCACTTGGGGGTCCTGTGAGAGCTCAAAAAGATCAATAAACCATAGAATTTTACAGTAAAGAAGGTCATTCTGCCTATCGTGCCTACACCAGCACTATGAAAGAGCTATTCCATGTCCTAAAAACATAATAATAATCCTTGCATTTGATACAGCACCTTATCCCGTCATTGAGATGTCTCAAAGAGCTTCACAGAATAAGCGGTAAAGTGAATTGACTGTACATTTTGTGGGCGAAAGCGGCAGCCAATTGGCAGTCAGTGTCCTCCAAAAATCGTGCATTGAGTGACTAAATTATTATTATTTTTAAAGGATTATAACCTCCAGAAAGCAATCCACCAATCGACAATTGGTTCCTACTTACTTCAAGGTAAACAGAGGAATAAAGAAACTTTCCTAAGGTTTTGCTCTACCCGGGAATCGAACCCAAGTTCTCTCGCGTGTGAGGCTAGTGCTCTACCGAATACACTACAGGACTTCACAATAAATAAACCACTGTGTGCCAAAAGAAAACGCTCACCTAACATTTCCCTCGGTTTATTTGTCAATGATTTTAAATTTGTATCCTCATTAATCAATGGAACTAGTTTCTCCTTATTTACCTTACCAAAACGACTCATGATTTTGAGGACCTCCTTTGAGTCTCCTCTCACATTTCTCTGCTGTAGTGAAATCAGTCTGTTTCTTAAGAGATGGCAGATGTTTTAAACAGATTTTTTTTGCATCAGTTTGACAACTGCGGTCAAATTCCAGATCCAGTCGTTTGGGCTTGGGAATTACTTTAACACAAGAAGCTATCATTAGAGCATGTGCTGTGAAAAACATCAACGTGCACTGTTGGATCTTCAAGAATATGCGATAGGAAATAGGAGAGTCTCTGGATAATATGTTTTAGAACTCGACAGCAGAAGGTTGAGCGACAGCATGTTCTATCCTGTTATTTAATCCGTTAGCGAGACACGAAGCTGGGAATTATAGATCATCAGTTGGTCAGACATCTATGATGGGGGAATTGCTTGAGAGCTTATATAGGTTTTGATGCCACTACTGGGACTGCAAGAACAAAGTATCCTGAGTTAAGCCATGAGGAAACGGGTGAGGCGTGGGTTTGGCTTCGGCTATAAGACAGGAAAGGTGTGTCGTGGCAGCATTCCTGCAGGTCGACACTGATGCACATCCAGTTACCAGCAGTGTTGGTTATTTACCAGTCCTTTACGAACCCCACATTTTAGATCCCTCTGTACGATCTGGAAGCTTGTTGGTGATTAGAGAACCAATGCCAATCCGTAGGAGCAATGCAATGCGGAAATTTGAAAGCTTGGAGTGAGGGGAGGGCCAAGAGTCTAATTCTTGAACAGTCCTCATAACCCACAATAAACTTTCATTTACCCTCATGATCTCCTTTTAAAAAAAAAGTCCCCTATAATATCTCATCATCAATCCTGACGGGCCCACCTTACACTTGTCCCAATAGCACAGACTGCATTGATTATGTGTCCATCTCAGGCCATGGATATTCCTGTTACACCTCGTCCTGTAACATTTCCTGACTACATATTTATTCAGGTTTTTAATCACACTGAAGCTGATTGATTAGCATTAAGTGCTTTGTTAGGGAATCAGACCCCACTGTGCACTACCCTCCGGTGCCTCTGGTGAAAGATTCCCCCAATCTCAGTGGAGGCTTAACCTTCCTTGCAGCATTGGAGCCAAATCCTTCCACCTCGTTCCCTCCCTCTGCTTTCAAAACCACCTAAAAACCTATTTGTTTGCCTGCTCCTTCAGACACCTCCTCCCTATCCCCCTTATAATTTCACTCATCTTCGACATCTGCCGCCTGCATTTTTCAACTGTGTAGTGGTTTATATATATCACAAGTTACAATTTTCACTTCTTGTAAATTCTAAAAATAACAAATCTTACATTTGATTTGCCTTATCACATTGCCAAAATGTCTCAAGGAACATCACAAGATTTACTGTGAAGTGTAGTGACTGTCTACACGTTACCAATATGCAATTTGCAATTGGCTGCTTTTGAACTATGTATGTAGATATTTCACCAGTTATGTAGGTAGATATTTCAATAGATATTTCATACTGCAAATTGCTTTCCAGGTATAAAAGTAATTTATAATAATACTCATTACGTTTTATATAGCGCCTTTCATTTCAGGCAACCATCAGAAAGCTATTTCTCTAACGTGAAGTAACTGTATTTTGTAGAAATATGAACTACTAAGAATATTACACTGGGGCTTATGCACAATGATAGCAGGGGAAGAAAAACTGAATGTCTGATATTGAGAGCCCAACCACCCTCCCCACACCTGGTGAGCCACACACTAGCTGATGCACCAAGGGGAAATTTGGGCCCTGTTTGCAAATGGTATTAGTTCACAAGGACTCGCCTGATCATCCTCAACCAAGTGTCAGATGGGATTGTATGAAAAGTGGGGCTCACCTGGAGATTTGACTGGAGAATAAGCTGTGGAATAGTAACCTCCTCTTTTAACTGCACTCATTCAGTTAACACACAAGTAGAAGGAGAAAACATTAAGGAGAGATGTTACCACACAGTCGCAAATAGAACAGAATATCAAGTCCAAACGTAAGGAAGGGTTACAACAGTGGTTACAGTTAAACACAAACAACTGTAGTAACAGTAAGAGACAACATTTAACTGAGCCACAAGGAGACTATACTGTAAGGAAAATAAATACATCGATAATTCACAGATATATATTCACACAGAGGGCAACTCATGTCTTAGCTCAGAATATTTGTGGTTTTGGATGCCACTATTTTCTGAAGTGGAGCCAAGTCATTTGGAGAAACAGGCATGAAACAAAATACTTCATGATAGTCAGTCTGTGTGTGTGTCTGTGTGTGTGTGGGTACAGCACAAAATCAAGCTTTGGTTTCTGTTCAAAGACCTACAGGAATGGCTCTTTACATACATCAGTGACATTTTTCTATGAATAATAATAGTAATCCCTGCATTTGACATAGCGCCTGTAAAGGCAAATTGACTGTAAAGTGAATTGACTGTATATTTTGTGGGCGGAAGTGCAGAATGGAAGAATATATTGTAGTGTACTGGCAAAGCGAATGCTGGATGTATCTCACTTGTGTGAGGGATGCAGCCAGTCCATTAATGTGTGAGCTACAATGGTCTCAAAGGCAAAACACCTTTGACAGAAACACCTTTTCTCAAACTAGAGAAATAAGATGTATTACTGACCCTGAATCGTTTATGTGACGCTAAGGTGCGAAAACAAGTTGTCCGACTGATAAAATCTGAATAGATGCTTGGAAAAACTTTCAGAAGTATTTGAAACAATAACGTGAACAGGAGGTGAAGAGTCAGGAATAAATTCTGAGACACAAAGAAAAGTCAGAGTAATACATGAGGAAGAGAACAGTGTTAGCACAGACACAGAGGGGCATGTCTCTCCCTGCAGGCTTGTTCACATACACACAGAGTATTTACAGTTGGTTAAAAGGGGCCCTTCACTTTTCTGGTGTGTGTTTCTTTAGCCTCTATTTGGCAATCTGTACCTGATGCAGGAGACTTGCTTCGCCGTGAAAGCCCAGGGCTCTTTGATCCTGAATTCCGTGATGTAGAAGCAGAACGCGTGTAGGATGATTTCATCACACGGCACTCTGAAACCACAAAGAATAATCCTAATAATGTTCATAATAATCCTTCCAGTTGATATTCCACCTAGAACGTCAAGACATCTCACAGGCAATTGCTATCAAGTGTAGTGACTGTGTACTTGTAGACCACTTGGTCGACCATTTTGCACACATAAACAGCCATGAAGTGAATGACCAATTGATCTCCCCCAGTGAAGTCTCAGTCTACACTAGAAGCTCAAAGTGATGATGTGAGGCTTAATCCCATAACCTTCAAACCAGGATTAATTTTATTTTCGCACAAGATTATTTTTTTAAATTGAGAATTCCATTCAGGTCTAAACATGTTATAGTATTTTATTGTTATGTCAATAAAATACTATAATACCTGGATGTTATTTTCCTAGCATTTCAGAACATGCAACATTTTGGCAGATTCTTAAATTCTGTCTTAATTTTGAAGCTTCATTTAAAATTCAACACCCTTGTACTCACATTCAAATTCCTCTACGATTCTTCCCCATCAAACTTCCTTGATCATCTTCAACCTACCAATCTGATTACTCCCTTTGCTCAGTAAACACTGGTCTGCTTCATGACCCATCCACCTCACCATTGGGGGTGCACTTTTAGCCATTCTGATACTGCTTACTGGAACTCTATCCTGGATTCCCTTTGACTCCCTCCCTCCCCTTGTTCACAGTCCATCTCAAGATGTACCTCTGAGTGCTTTCAGTCATGTTTCCCCTGCCTGTCCTCCTGACGTGAAAGGTGCTATGTAAATGTAAATTGTATTATATTGCATAAGCTGATTGAAACCTGGTGGAATTCCTCCAGGTAGACTGCTGATGATTACAATAGCACAATGTTTTATTTAAAGCATCACATTATAATGCTGGGAAAACAGAATCGCAAGCCTGTCGTTACAGATCACTGATGTTCGTGGTAGGAATAATTAGATCTGATATATGACTAGATCAGCTAAGGAAAAATGAGCTTATTGAATTAATCTATTAAATATTATTGGTTTGTACCCAGCCTTTGCCAGAACAAATTCCTCATTGGAAGATCTTCACTGTTGCACTTTATCATGCGTCGCTGGACAGCATTAAAACAATTCAACCAAAGTGTCTCAGAGCATTTGAACTGCAGCAATGATGAGTCCTGCATGCCTGGCTTTTGCTCCCTTCAGAAGAGAAGTCAGCCATTTAATGCAACCTCTTTGACACTCAGTTGATGCATCGCATGGAAAAACCATCATCTGCGGCAGCAGGAGACCCAGCATTAGTCTAATATGAACAGTCAGCACCACATTGTTTATACTGAATAATGCAGTGGGTACACATCCACACCACAGGCATTGTTTGAACTGAAAGAGTTATCAAACAGATCATTGGAAGCCCATCTCTCTCTTTCAGATGCTGATTGACCTGCTGTGGATTTTCTGTTTTAAATTTAATTTCCCAACGTCTGCCGGCTTCTCTTTATTCCCAGAAGCCCAAGCAGACACTGCGTAAAGTGGGGAATAATTTAAAATAAAAGATATCGAAATTTGCATAGCTACAGGGCATAACAACTCTGACTTGATGATAAAAATAAACACTTGTAATATTAGGCCATTGACCTGTGACTGTCACAAAGAGCTCTTCATAATTCTCCCTTCCACTAATCCCTTTTAAGATCATCATTGAACAGCCTTTCTCTAATTACTGGTGCTAGCTACACTGGCTATTTAAGTGATGGGGCTTTTTTAAAAATATTTTTAATAAATACCGCAAGGTCTGCAAATCCAATCTAAATAAACTATTCAAACAGTGGCAATTGTGTCTATCCGGGAGAGACACAAATGATTTCAATTCCATGCGTTATAAAATAGAGTTACAATATCATTTGGGTCAATAAAGATAATACGATGAGAGTCAATTAGAAATTTTCTACAAAATCATTCCTGGAGCTTAGCAGGGCTTAAACCAAGCAATTTCATTACAGTTAGAAAGACAATTAATGACCCTTCAAATGCAACCAAATGGAAAATGTCCTCGCTTTTGTTAGTGGTTTCTTTGTACAAGAGAGCAGCTATCAGATGCTGCTGCAAAATGAGCCACAGAGCCTCACCATTGTTGTCCAGCACAAAGTCATCCTGGGCATAGCGATATTTCTCTGGGCCGCAAGCAACAAAGACATCATCGTCCCCAAAAAAGTCCTGCAGACAGATGATCTGAAAGAGAAGGCAATCTTTACTAACTGGTTGCTGCACCGACATTCACAATATTTATTAAAATGACGATCAATGCATTGAATATTACAATTTATCATATTGTCTCAAAGTATCTCACAGGATTTACTATCGAGGATAGTGACTTTGTATTGGTAGGCAAACTCAGCTCAGCTAATTTGCGCACAGCAATATCCCACAAACAATCATCAAGTAAATAACCATTTTGGAGGGGATGGGGGCGGATTGTTGACCAGGACACCAGGAGACGCTCCCTTCTCTTTTTGAATAGTGCTACGTTTAAAGTCTCGATTCAACATCTCATCCGAAGGACAGCACCTTTGACAATGCAGCACAACTCTAGCACTGGACTGTCTGCCTAGATTGTGAAGTCAAAGTTGTGACATGGGTTTTGTACCCATAACCTTTTGACTCAGAGGCGAGAGCGCTGCCAACTGAGCCAGACTGACATAAAATAACACAGCCATAGTAATTTAATTGTGTGATTTGATATTCTCTCCAATTCTCCTTTATCCTGAAAGAGTTTGGCTCTTTTACTTACTATTGCAGTATAGTGCCAGTGCCTAGCTCAAGAGGGAACCTTAACAGTGAAGCGGAAGGGTGAGTCCTAGTGAAGTGAGTGTCCCAGTCAAGACTGACACTTAAATGCATTGGCAGAAGGTGAAAGACCTAGTAGTTCTGATGTTTTGCTTTGCCTGATTAAATTGCAACAGGTACTTTGTTTATCTCATTATGTAGGTGTTACTTGCCTGTAGGTGAAGCTGCCCGTGTGCATCAATAATAAAGGACACAGGATCCATTAACAACCTTTCAATAAAAGAATGTCTGGCTAGGGAGGACTGATTCTGCACCATGACTGTAAAGTTGAGGATATTTTTCATGTGAAATGTCAGGAAGCTCCTGAGACTATTGCTGTACACTTGATGGTTGCTGCAAGTGACATTTTCCTTTCTATAACATAACATACAGTAACAAATGTGGGCCCGAATATCTGTTTTTTCTGAAGCCTTCAAATGCAAAATGTTTCTTTGAATGAAGAGGACATTTGTGACATATAGAGATTGTTTCTGCAATAGGGATGAAACTGGATGGTCTTTGAAGTCCAGATCTCTCAGATCCAGCAGACTGGACAGCCAGTCGCATGTTACTGTTGGTATAATGATAAAAAAAATCCTTGCTTTGATATAGCGCTTTTCACGTCTTTGAGATGTCTCAAAGCGTTTCACAGAATATACTATAAAGTGAATTGACTGTATATTTGTGGGCGAAACACTGCAGCCAATTGCACACAGCAGTGTCCCAAAAACAGTCATGGATTGAGTGACCAAATTCTTATTGTGTTTTTTTTCTTGAGGGATTATTATCAGGCGTGTGGAGTAAGGAAACTTACCCAAGGTTTCACGCTGCCGGGAATCAAACCCAGATCACTCGCTTGGAAGGCAAGTGCTCTAACCACTGAGCTACAGGACTCCATAGATTGTATTCCTAAGAATACATTTCATCGGATGACTTGTGACAGCACCTCAGCATAACACACAAGACTTCTCTTGCTATACACAATATTGCCTATTGTAACCTTGCTTACTGTAATGCTGTTTATTGAATTAATGCGAAACTCTATATCTTTTTGCCTCAATAATTAAATGAGCTGTTCAACATAGACTACGAGTGACTTTGTTCCCGGGTTCCTGACTTTATACTTTGGCTAAACAGAATAAGCTGGTCTATTGTGGCTACATCTTATTGACAGGAGAAGCAGAGTGGTTATACTCTGGCTGACTCTGGGTTGAAGCAGAGTGCTTGAAGCCAACACCATGTACATCACCAGGTAAGATCACGCTCTTCAAGTAAAATCACAAGCCTGGTTACATTGAACGTACAGAATAATATCTTTACATTTGATATAGCACCTTTCATGTTAGGAAGACACCTCAAAACACTTCATAGGATTTTACTGTAAAATGTAGTGACTGTCTGTGTGCAATTACATTTTTTTGCTAGCATTACAGCCCACTTGGAGAGTACAGTCTCCCTTTACTATAATCTAGGATTGATGGCTTTTGAGTGGAAAGCTTATTTTCTAATTAACTTGCTTCATTCTTGCGGGGAGTGAAAGCTCTGCAAGAGCTGAAGTTGTGGCTTGTATATGCAGGGATGAAATTTGCAGTGCTTCGACGCATTAATTTTCACATCAAATGCATTTATGAAAGGCTGCAAATTTCACCCCATAGTAAATGAAAGTGTAAAAGCCATTGACAATGGCAAGATTGACACCACTCCTTTCCATCTCCCATTCTCAGACGTTGCCCTGTAGCTTCCCTGACACCAGGAAGCTGCTTTACTGTCAGTCACAATGTAACAATAAGCAGAGTGTGATGAAGACTTGTATTCGAATATAATAATAATAATCTTTGCATTTGGTATAGTGCCTTTCACGTCAGAAGGATGTCCCAAAGCACTTCACAAGACATACTGTGGTGGAATGGCTATGCATTTGTTGGCGAAAACAGCAGGGAAATTGCACAAAGCAATGTCCCACAAACAGCCTTGAAGTGAATAATTAATTTCATTTTGGAAGACTGTTGGCTAGGACACCCAAAGAAACTTCCTTCTCTTTTCGAAAAGTCCCATGGGATCTTTGACGTCCACATAAACAGGCAGATGGAACCTTAGTTTAACATCTCATCCGAAGGACGACACTTCCGACAATGCCACACACCCCAAGTACTGCATCGGAGTGTATCTTAGACTATGTGAGATGAAGTCCCAGGAATACCTTAGACTATGTGAGATCATACCCACAACCTTTTGACTCCAAGGCGAGAGTGCTACCACTGAGCCAGGCTGACACAGAATATGCTTGTGACTGAAAGAACACAGATTCTCCCTGGGGAAATTCTCAAGGCATACTGCTAAGTTTGAATAAAATTGCTTTTTATTTGATTATTTATAAACCTACTCTTGCAAAGATTGCTGCTGTATATATGAGGAGACAGCTGACGCAATGCCAAGTTGCAGTGAGTAGAGCATCACTGCTCGTCAGTGTGTTGTGAACATTCGACTACACTGCTAAGGAGCAAATAATCTATAGTTATTGACATGCAAACATGTCTCAAAGAGTACAATGAGTGCCATGCACCAGCCATGAAAATCAACCACTATCGCCTCTAGTCATGCTCTCAAAATAAAATAAGGTATTAGGCTCTTACCGCAAACCACTACCATAGAAAAAGCTACAATATAAGTGTTGCAGTGGCGTTTTTTCAAGGGGGTGAAAAGGATTTTACTGGTAGGCTAACTGAGATCAGGTGAGGAGTTAATCTGTGGAACAAGATGATACAGGCGATTTCAGGACAGATACCAGGAAGTTTTTCTTTACCCAGAGGGTAATTATTAATTGTAAAGGTTGCCGGGAAGGTTGGTTGAGGCCAAGACATTGAACTCATTTAAGAAACAGCTTGATGCTGTGATGCGGAGACATTGGGGTTGGTGTTCTGGAGAGATGAGATCACGTGGGCCGAAGGTCCTTCTTCATCCAAACCACTTTTGTGATCTGTTAAGACTGAATCAGGATCTGAGAAGATATGAGGTGGGGGAGGTGTTTGCTATATACTTTAAATGGTCCAGAGATTCTTCTTCTTACTGTACCTTACAACTCACTGAATCATTACAAAAAACACTGATGTTTGTGGCTACCTGAACACATGCAAGATATGAAAGGTAAATATGAATTTTGCTCCTGGTGAGCAATTTTTAAAGAAGTTTGTTTCTACTGTACAAATTTGAATAATGCCTTCACTTCTGCTCTCCGTTTTGTCTGACCTTTTTTTCCAAGACCTGTAACCCTCAACCAAGCAGTGACCTGCAATGAACAGCTCTTGGAAGTAAAATAAATTAAAGCGTTCTCTTTATTACTTCATTAAGGGATTGGAAAGGGAGATTATAGGAGACAATGAGTTTGAGTGAAGGGGATTATAGGAAATAATGGAATATGGCGAATGGAGATTATAGAAAAGAGGGATTTGGAGAAGGGATTATTCCAGTGTGAAACGCTATGTACTGTAGTGTGCAAGGATACATTTTGTGACCACAAGTTGCCACATGACAAGGTTTGCATTTTTTTGTCTCCTACTTTGCCATGGATGGTACTCTGATAAACAGTGCTGCTCCATTCAGTGCAAATGGACATCGAGAAAGGACTGGGACCCGTTGAATACACTCTTTTTTTGCAACAGACACATTAATACTGTATCTACATATCCCGGACGATACATACATCAAATTACACTTTTCTAAAGACTGACAAATTCTTCTTGAGCACCTCTTTCCCCGAGGACGTGTTATAAAATACGCATCATACGTAATAGATAATCAAGATCTTCATCTAGGCAGCTAAGAAACTGATGTTTTCTTTTGCTGTGTGTGGACTTTAAGGTAGGAGAAACTGGTTTGCCAGAACGCATTCTGCTCACAAAAACTGCATCAGCCCTTCCTTCAAAGGATCATCCAGCTGCACAGCTTATTTAAATACTATTTGCACTTGATTAGCATATTCACAAGTCCATTCAACAGCGACAGAAACGTCTAATCAGATGAGTGAGTCTATGTACAAGCTTGGGAAAGGAAGGGGGCAGATTAGATATTTACACCCAGACCTGATATAAAAGAGCCATCCTATTTCTTTTTCAGTTG
This sequence comes from Callorhinchus milii, assembly GCF_018977255.1. NCBI lineage: Eukaryota > Metazoa > Chordata > Chondrichthyes > Chimaeriformes > Callorhinchidae > Callorhinchus > Callorhinchus milii. Next base: position 23,203,532 of record NW_024704742.1, on the reverse strand, counting down.
CGAGCGATAACATTGATAAATTTAACACAGGCACCTCCTAATCACCTCTACCAACAGGCTTTACAGTTATTTCAGGACAGACACTCAGAAGTGTTTCTTTTCACAGGGGGTAATGGACTGCAACATGTTACCAGAAGGGGTGGTTTGAGGCCAGGATGCTGAACTCAATTTTGAAATAACAGCTTGATTCTGTGATGGGAGCACATTACGATGGGGTGGCTATTCTGGAAGGATGTGATCAAATGGGTTGGAGGTGCTTCTTCACCCGAACCTCTAGTGATCCTATGAATATGTTACAGAGTGGAAATAAGACTAAAGTTGCCACATTGCCTGATATCCAATCCTGATATTTCAATCTTTTTGAAGGCTGTCCAGAAATGTTTAAACTGAAAGCCAGCAGATACCTAAAGTCTGATTTTATAAAATAACAATAAAAGTACCAGCGTCAGTGTAGTCCAGACACCCAACCCTCAATGAGAAGCCATGTGAGGGAGCCAGTGTTGGGTGAAAGAAGAAGAGATTCTAGCTTTGGTTCTATGGTGAGCCTTTTTGGTCTGATGCGCATAATTGTCCATCTTCTTGCTCAAGATGCCAACTAAGCCTATCTTAAATGGTAGCTCTCACACCTGTGAGTCAGAAGATTGTGGGTTCAAGCCGTACATCAAGAGACTTTGAACTCACTATCCAGGATGACACTCAACAGCAACAACTTGGGACTTATATAGCACCCTTCACGCTATAGTGCAGTGCTGGGTGGGGGTGGGTGTTGCTGTATTGTCAGAGAAGACAGTGGCTGCAGAACCAGGAGGGGGATGAGAGGTGGCAGTGGGGGGGGCTAACGGTTCTGTGAAAACTTTGGTGGTGAGGGGATGAGGTGGGGGGAGGGGAGCAGAAGTATGTTTACACCCCCCAACTCCACCCTCCCAATTCTGAGTTGCTGATATTTCAGTTTCACTATTAAACAAGTTATACCACGAACTCTGTGTACATTTCATTAGAGGACATCTCTTATTTTTCTCATTCCAGAAGCTGTCAATTACGCCAGAGGTAAAGCTGCCCCCAGGTTAGCGGGAGAAGCTTCTCTATTGGTCATCTCCTTCTGTAAATCCTCTCTCCGCCCCCCCATCGACCTTGGGATTGGAGCTGAAGCCTATTTAAAGGGATGGAGACCAGTTCACAGCAACATTTTTCTTGCATCGATATCAGGAAAGCCCAGAGTTTATTTTGTTCCCCACGCCCAAGTGCAATTTTTGCTTCAAGGATGAAACGTCAACAAAGTACAAACGGATAGCCCCCAAGCACTCGATCCTGAGCCCAATGGGTCTGTAATTAAATAAAAGTACATAACAAGGGGCATGAGGGTGGTTCAGTGTTTGGGTGACAGATGCTCAGGAGAGAAAGGATGGACACATCCTTGTGTGGCCTGTCTAAAGTCATCTAAAAGGAAATGTGTGTCAAGGTGGATGTCATTCAAATGTGCCTTTATTTCCCTCTGCTCTGAGCCTCTGAGATGCAGGATGTTAATTAAACCCTCTGATCCCAACAGCTGAATGTGCTCCAGGGGAGTGAATAATGACAGTGCATCATTGCTCTCTGAATCCGGCAATTATCACAGAGCCTCTGCTAATAACTGGGTTCCCCTCCTCCATTCCTTCCAGCAGCAACTACAGCAAGAAACAAAGGAATAAAAGACCTTGCATTTTCCCCTTCCAAATATGTTCCGTGCTGCCAAGTTCTTGATTTCATGCATGGTTTGTACAAGAGGTTAGTCATGGATATAGGAGAGCAGCGATGCTTATAATAAGGATACGTTTCTACATCAATGCAGCCACAAATACATTGGCAGCAATGACTGGCTGCCACTGTGTATTTAATTATTATGCAGACTTACAGTCAAAACCAACTCACACAGCACAATAAAAAAACTGAGGCCGGAAATTTTACCTTTTTCTCCACTTACCCTTTTCTTAACATTTCAGATCATTGCAATTGTTGACAAATTCTTAAATTCACTCTTAGTTTGGGAGCTGGAATTCTGTAGTTCTAAAAAGAACACGCAGAAAACTAGCTTCAAAATTCAGACTCAGTTTAAGAAATTTATAATAATAATAATTTTGCCATTGATATAGTACCTTTCATGTCGAGGGGTGTCTCAAAGCACTTCACAGGATATAATAATAATAATCCTTGCATTTGATATAGCGCTTTTCACGTCTTCCAGACATCTCAAAGCGCTTCACTGAATACACTGTCAAGTGAATCGACTGCATATTATGTGGACGAAACACTGCAGCCAATTGCGCACTGCAGTGTCCCACAAACAATCGTGGATTGAAGCGACCAATCTGTTATCAGCCAGCTAACCAGGAGAATCTCCCTTTGCTTTTCGAATGGTGGCATGGGATCTTTAGCATCAACTTGGACAGGCAGAATGGGCCACAAATACTGGGAACAAATTTTGGGAACATCCAAAATTAAAAACCTTGTTGAGAAATGTTGAGAAAACATTCGTAGAATCAGGGGAAAATTTGTCTTTGTTCCTGAGAATTCTGCAACCACATCTAGTCATTTTAATCTGTTATTAATAGTGAGACTCTTAATACAGACAATTACTTTTACATCAATAACTATATATCTCTTTACTACAAGTAGTCATTGCAAGTGAAAATCAACATGGTGAAATACCAATATATAAAATTGATGATAGGCACTTATTGGCACTAAGGACTTGTTAATAAAGAATTTGGACAATTACCTAGATTGTTATTTTCGACTAATTGTACTCGATTCATGTCATTCTGGCTCTAAAAGAGACTGTAAAGAGACGTGATAAAGGATCTTGAAAGATAAGTATATAGTGAAAAATCAGGCACATCCCTACGTCACTTCTCTCCCACCATCCCCCTACCCCACTCTTGAATGTGGTTACAAACCTACTGTACTGTTCCCATTTATAATGTGTTTGAAGGGTTTTATGCAGGGGATCTGGATTCTGCAAGTAGCAATTACTGTGTAACCTCTGAATACTGTTTGCAGCTTTCAAATGATATTTTTTTCCTTGTGTACAGTGGGTTTGTCACCCAAAGGAACTTTCAAACTGGATTTCATAAGCAACTGCCCATAAAATACACAGTCACACCTTTTTACAAATCATCCTGTGAAGATGGCTTTGAGACATGTCAACGATGAGATAAGACTCATCTTAAATGCGAGGATCATTATTATGATTATGATATAACCTGGCAACACATGAACTGAAGCAAATCGATGAAAGAAAAATCACTTGCTTCTCCCTTTATTACTGACCAGCGAAGACCAACAAGACTCCAAATATCCACTGTATAATCACTGTGATGCTACCCCACATGAAGGGCACTATATAAATGAAAGTTATTGTCATAATCATAATAATAATCCTTGCATTCTGACATAGTGCCTTATCACATCATTGAGAACCTCAAAGCACTGTCACATAATATAAAGTAAAGTTAATTTATTGTATATTTGTAGATATTTTATATTTGGTATTTTTTTTTACATTTTGTATGAAGGTGTACCGTCCAACCAATCTCTTTTCTGGTTTCTTGGGGGAAAGGTATCTTAGGCTCGATCGCTCGCGCACACTGACTCCTGTGTGACATCTGTTCCTGAAGTTTTCTTCCAAAGTTCGGGAACTGTGCTATCAGTCAACAACCTCTGAAACTCTAATTTTCATAACAGGACTCGTTACTTGGTCTCCTGTTATGAATATCTTGCGTTAGATCTCCCGCTTTTTTAACTATGAGTCACTTTACGTGTGAAATATATTCTGTTAAGCGCTTTGAGATGTCTCAACGACATGATAAGGCGCTATATCAAATACAAGGATGATTATTATTATATTATTATCAACGTACAAGTGGCTCGTGAATACCATCAGGTCCCTGGCATTGTGTTGTACCCTAGTACCTCTATTACTCTCTCTGCTTTGGTTATTTGCACTGCCTAATGGTTAGAGTGCCAGCTAGTGTTGTGATAGAACCTGAGTTATTTTTTCCTCCCCCCAAAATAGAAAAGAAATTATGATGACTGTACAGACTGACAATATTTAATAATAATAATCCTTGCATTTGATATAGCGCTTTTCACGTCGGGAGGACGTCCCAAAGCGTTTCACAGAACACACTGTAAAGTGAATTGACTGTATATTTGTGGGCGAACGCGGCAGCCAAATGCGCACAGCAATGTCCCACAAACAGTCGTGTATTGAAAATGACCAATTTATTATTGTTTTTGTTTTTTTGGAGGGATTATTATTAGGCGTGTGGAGTAAGGAAACTTTCCCAAGGTTTTGCCCTGTCTGGAATTGAACTCAGGTCTCTCGCTTGCAAAGCGAGTGCTCTAACCATTGAGCTACATTCAGTAAATATTTTGAAGCCAGTGTCGATGTGGGGACAAATCTCTGTTGAGGGTTGTATCCATTGTTCAGACAAGTGAGACAATAAGAGCGTGTTGCTGTATTTATCACAGACACCTTACTTAAATTGCATCAAGTCAGTTGCTAGGACATGCCAGTGCTGTGGGAATACTTTTGCTAAATATTGGACTATTTAACATAGTTCAGTATTACTTCGGGTGACATTTATTCAATATCCCTTCTCCAGCAATCAATAACATTGGTGTAACTACAGTCTGTATCTGCACAACAGAAGATACATCCCCAACCATTTAACAGCGATTAATGTAAATAGTGACTCCCTTGAGCCGAATGTATTGAGGTAGAAGAGTCCATTCAGTGACACCACACCATTAGACAGAGTCTTGATTTCTTCCATGTTGCTAAGTTTCTGATCGCAGATATGCCATGGTGGAAAAGTGCTATGTATGCTGCAGATAAAGAAATTGTGATGCCAAGCAGCTTCCTGCTTGACGCCAACCTTCTGTTTCCTCACTGTTTTCTCCCAAATCTCCTTTTGCTGTTGGTTCATTGCTACAAAAAGCTCTGCACTGCGTAACTGGCCTAACAGACTTCACGGATCTATCAAGACTGTCAAGGTACTTTAGCTGTGTGAAAACACGATGCTCGAGATCTCTCCTTCTTGGCTGCGTAAACTCTCGTTTATGGGAATGAGATCTCTAGTCGCACATTTAGCACTGAGGCGATTCCAAATTCATTACTGAGCGTTTGGAAAAATCCACAAAATGGGCTTTTCTCCCAATTTCCTTGAGCAGAGGAAGTTTGGCCCTGAAGTGTCAGATTGAAGGGCTGCTGTCTTTTGCAGCCTGACAATGAATTCACCAGTGTGAACGCAGGGTTGGTAAAGTTGTCAAAGCAACTTAATGCTGAAATTACCCACAAAGTGTATATTCTCTATTTATACAAGTACTATTTTAAATAAAGCCACGTGCCAGTGATAACTGACTGTCTGAATAGTTATTCATTTCTTAACTGAATAACTGGAGGGACATACTGCCTGTTCCGGCCATTGGCCTGCAATTCTGTTAGGTTTTAGCACTGTGATTCACAGCATTGGATTCTCAACAAGCAACCTCCTGCCGAAGTATCTCTATATTTTCAGAGTTTATTTCTCTTTTTAATCTCACGTAAGTTTATTGTGTTCACTAAGATAGTATTAATAAAGGATTCTGTGACTTTCATGATTCTGTTCTCTGTGTGTGCGAGTGTATACCATAATCTAGGTTTCTGTGTATGTGTGTGCATAGACATTTGTGTTGAGTCTGTGCACATAGCTGGGGTCCCTGTATGTGTATATGTGTTTCTCTATATGTGTGTGAATATCTAATAATAATATTTCATTTGATATAGCGCCTTATCACGTCGTTGAGACGTCTCAAAGCGCTTCACAGGATATAATGTAAAGTGAATTGACTGTATTTTGTGGATGAAACGCAAAAATCTAGGTTTCTATTTATTTGTATGTATGTGTGTGTTTCTGTATGTGTGTGTTTGTAATTGTGCTTGTATCTGTAGATGTGTTTGTGCGCGTGTTTATCTGAGTGTGTGTAGATGTGGTTCTCTATTTTGTGTTGTGTGTATGTGTCTATGAGTTTTTTGGTGTTTGTATGTGTATCTTTTTCTGTTTGTCTATGTATGTGTTTTTGCGTGTGCATCTTTATCTGCGTGTATGTGTTTCTGTGTTTGTATATGTGTTTCTGTGTGTGCATGTGTGTGTTTGTGTTTCTGTGTGTGTACATGTGTTTTTGTGTGCATGTGTGTTTTTGTGTGTGTGTATGTGTGCGTGTATGTTTCTGCATGTTGGTGTGTATGTGTTTCTGTATGTGTGTTTCTGTGTGTATGTGTGTCTATGTGTTTCTGTGTGTGTGTGTATTTGTTTCTGTGTGTGTCTATGTCTTTCTGTGTGTATGTGTGTGTGTGTGTTTCTGTGTGTGTGTGTATTCTGATCCTAATCCTTGTTGAGTTTCCCAACCGGCATTAGAAGAGTTACTGGATGGCAGCAGCTCCACTGGCTGCCCCGTCTTCCACTTGTGTGGCTGATGGCAGGACAGAGATAGAAAAGTTTGGTCCAATACGTCATTCAAGAATCTTGGCATCCTCAACCACATAGATTCTGCACATGATAGAAACCATAACAGCAGATATAAAGCCAGTTTTGTTGCAATCAAAAAGCCTGGGAATCTTACCAGAATATACGAGCTAGAGAGATTTCAAAGGGAACTAACTTTTATTGTTGACTGGCCAGACATAAAGAAGACTTTGTATTGGAACTGCTGAATATATGCAAGTAAGGAAGGCAAGCACCATGAGTGGAAGGAAATGGAAACGGGTGATGATTAGGAGCTTGTGTACGTCAGGCAAATCTTCAATGTGTGGTGAAACTTCTGACACGTCTAATATGTTGCAAAATATCACAGATTTACCCCCTAAATTGTGGACAGAGTCAAAGCTAGATGGTAAGAAGGGCAAGAAGATGAATTACAACCAGTATTGTCCTTCAAATGAGGTTCAACACAGCAAGTGAACATGCACAATGGTACGATATCAATTTCCTAACCTTACCTTAACACTCTCTGGCCCCACAGCACTCATTCCTGATCTAACCAAAGCCTGATTACCTTACCACTAAAATAGAAAACATCCACCTGGCAGCCTCATCCTCCTGCCCCGTGTCCCCTACCAACACTCCCCCCATTCCATCTCCTTCACCTCCCCCCCACCCCCAGCTCCTACCATGGCCCCCATCCTACATTCCTTATCCGCCATCTCTACTTTCTCCATCTCATCCTCCATCACCCTGATGAAACCCACCACCTGCTGCCTCGATCTCCTCCCAAACCCAGTTGCTGATCACCCAGCTCCCCCTCCTCTGCCCACTGCTGGCAGACACCGTTAATCAGTCCTTCTCCTCAGGATCAGTCCCACTCCCACTCAAAACTGCCACATTCGCCCACAAATATACAGTCAATTCACTTTACAGTGTTCTGTGAAGCGCTTTGGGACGTCCTCCCGACGTGAAAAGCGCTATATCAAATGCAAGGATTATTATTATTATTAAAACCATCATCATCACTCCACTCCTTAAAAACCCTACCATCGATCCCTCCAACCTCGTGCACTACTGCGCTATCTCAAACCTCCCCTTCCTGGCCAAAGCTTTGGAACGCATTGTTGCCAACCAACATCGCACACACTTCTCCCTCCACTCCCTACTCAACCCCTCCAGTCCGGTTTCCGCCCTGCCCACAGTACAGGGACAGCTTGTGAAAGTCACAAACAATGCCTCTCTATCTGTGACCAGGGGTCCCTCTGCCTCCTCGTACTCCTGGACCTCTTTGTCAGGTTCAACACTGTTGATCCTCCTCCACCACCTCTCCTCCATCATCCACCTCAGTGGTACCTCCCTTGCTTAGTTTTGAGTCCTACCTTACAAACCACCAGCACTACATTTCTGCAAAAAAAATTTCCCGCCCCCACCCAGTCACCTGTGGGTACCCCAAGGCTCCATCCTTGGCCCCCTTCTATTCCTCATCTATGTGCTCCCTCTCGGTGATGTCATCTGCAGACACGGGGTTAACTTCCACATGTATGCGATTGATACTCAACTCTGCTTCTCCTCCAGCTGCGACCCCCAGTCCTCTGATTTTCTGTCAGCTTGTCTGACAGACAACAAGGTCTGGATGAGCGCAAACCTCTTGCAGTTAAATATCAACAAGGCGAAAGCCATACTCTTTGGCTCCTGTCGATGTCTTCTGTCCTGCGGTTCAGACCGCCTCAACCTATCGGATCCTGTCCTTAAACTCTGTGAACCCATGCGCAACTTAGGCATCAGGTTCGATCCCCAGTTATCCTTCCTCCCCAACATGCGGTCCCTGGCCAGGACCACTTTCCTCCACCTCCACCACATTGCTCGTCTCCGACAATACCTCACTCCACAAGCTGCCAAAACTCTTGTCCATGCCTTCGTCACCTTTTGCCTGGACTACTCAAATGCCCTCCTTAAACTCCCCTCCTCCACTACTCACAAAATTCATCTCATCCAAAACTCCGCCGCCCGCATTCTCACCCACACTAAACTCCGCACCTTGATTATCCCAGTCCTTGGCAAACTCCACTGGCTCCCTGTCACAGAGCTGCCAGGAGCCAAGGACATTCAGTGTCTATCCCTCGGCCAGCTTGTCCAAGTCCCCGTTCCTCTTGTGAGAGCTTAGACACTATCTTACAGTGGAGTACATCACAGCTGAGTCTGATCCTGATCCATTTTTCGTCGTCCCCACCATCCTCTCAGTGCTACGCCATGTGAGTCCCATTCCAAAAAAGTTGAAATGATGAACAATCTCTCTGTTCCACTTTTAATTGCTTCGTGCAGACTTAACATTTGACAATAGTTTGCCAGATTTGTGAAACACTGAAAATGAAATTAAAGCATAATATTATGCCCAAAATTGTCCATCACCTAACATCTGCTTTTGGCCATTCATTTTGATGAAGGAAGACAACAGCGGTCTAGCAAATTAGGTCAGATCCAACAAGTCCTGGAGCTCACAGCAGGCAGGAGCCCAACAAATAATTAAAGTCCATCTGTTTCAGCTTCAGTAACAAAAGGGCTTGATTCAAAGGGAAGGAGGGACTCTCGTGTTAGTGTGCCATGTCAAGACATGCCCACTGATTCCCAAATTTAAATGTTACCCAAACAGTTCTTGGCATGAAGATACAATGTGGTGAAATCTGTGGCATTTCACAGGCAACACGTTATGGAACATCCCAAACATTACCTGCAATATTGCCTGCAATACGTTGAGTTCTTTACTTGTATCTGGTCTTTCTGTAAAGCGTAGTGACTGTGTATTTGTAGGTAAATGAGGCAGGGAATTTGCACAAAGCAATATGTCATGGTGTCATCGCAGCTCAAAGGATGGGAGCTAAAAGAAGTTCAAAGTCTCAACTTGGGAGTTAGGCCCCACAATCTTCTAATTCAGAGGAGAGTGCAATAGTAACTGAGCTCGGTCGGCACATTTTCAGAACTTAAAAATATTGCCGATGTATTTTCCTTCAGGACCTTTCAAATACAATATATGCAGTCCTGTGTTACATTCTGTATGTTCTGCCTCAGCAATCAAGCTGTAGGTGCAGTTATTTGTCACACTGCTCACAGCTTTTAAACCATAATTAAAACTGAAAGAATTGGAAACAAATCTGGGCTACCAAATCTGGGCTAACCTTTTTCAATGTACCTTATATTCCCAATTCCTGGTGAGGTTTTTTTGGTTCAGCCAGGTATGGAAACCCATTACCACACGTAAGACTACTCAAACCAAACTACTGAGAGTTTCACAAATGTATGGAAATTCTTGTTCATCTAAAACGTAGTCTGCACTCTCTCCCTGGAAGGAGGAATTGACTCAATTTCCGATTTTGCATTGAGGAGTGACTGATATTTCGATATCCCACAGAGGATTGACTTGATTCCGATATTCCTTTATCAGGTATATCACCTTAGAGCCAGCTTAGCACCAAGGAGACACTGCTTAACTCATTCTTTTATATTAATTATAAACCTTTATGAGGGGGGATTTTAATTTTATTTGATTCAACAACAACAACAAGATTACATTTGTATAGCGCCTTTCACGTCAGGAGGACGTCCCAAGGCCCTGGACAGTGTACAGCATTTCAGACCCGAACTGGGGTCAGTGGGGGAGAAGGGAGGGCAGGGAAAGGGGGATGGACGATGGCATGGTCGAAGAGAATGGTTTTGAGGCGGGACTTGAAAGAGGCTAAGGAGGGGGTGAGGCGGAATGACTGGGGGATGGAATTCCAGAGGTTGGGGGGACAGTGGCTGAAGGCTCTCCCACCAATAGTGGGGTAGGTGGGTCGGAGGACTTGGAGCAGGCCGGAGCCGGCTGAGCGGAGGGAGCAGGAGGGTTGGTAGGGGGTTAGGAGTTCGCAGAGGTAGGGTGGGGCGAGGCCATGGAGAGCTTTGTAGGTGAGGACCAGGATCTTGAACTGGATCCTCTGAAAGATAGGGAGCCAATGGAGTCGGGCGAGAATGGGGGAGATGGGGTCACGGAGTTTGGTGCCGGAGAGGACGCGGGCTGCAGAGTTCTGGATTATCTGCAGCCTGTGGAGGGGAGAGTTGGGAAGGCCGACAAGCAGGGCGTTTGCATAGTTGAGCCTGGATTCTTATGATAGGCACATTTTTTTTCTTTATCTAAATCCTCTTTACTCAGATGAGCAGGATGTGGGACAAGATTATCTGCAAATAATAGAAAACACTGTACTTGATCAAATTTCGATAACATAACGCTTTATAATAAGTCATTGCAATTGTTATAGAGCCTTATTGGGTTGTGAAAACATTCCAAAGAGCTTCACAGGATTTACTGCAAAGCCAGTTGACTTTATATTGTAAGCACACCTGGCAGCCAATTTGTAGAAAGCAATGTCTCATGTACAGCCATGAAGTGAATGATCAATTTTATCTGGGGGATTGTTGACCAGGACACAGCAAGAAGCCCCTTCTCTTTTTAAACAATGAAATGGGAATCTTTAACATCTTTAACAGTGGAAGCCTGTTGCTCACTTGTTAGGGCACTCACCTCCCAAGCGAGAGACCTGGGTTTGATTCCCGGCAAGGCAAAACCTTACTCCACACGCCTAATAATAATCCCTCAAGAAAAGGAACAATAATAAATTGGTCACATTAATCCACGACTGTTTGTGGGACACTGCTGTGCGCAATTGGCTGCCGGGTTTCGCCCACAAATGTGCAATCAATTTACTTTACAGTATATTCTGTGAATAGTTTCGAGACATCTAGAAGATGTGAAAAGCGCTCTATCAAATGCAAGTATTATTAATTATTACTGTTATAACATCCACTTTAGCAGGTTCAACGTTTCATCCACAGGACAGCTTTGTTACTGACCTAAAATAATCTAGAGATTAAAATATCACAGGACGGAAAAGCCGTATTTGCTGACCATTGGAAAAATGAAAGAAGGGGGAAAGCAAGTGGTATATCAGAACATCATGAAGTCCAAGTTCCTTTACTTGACGACTAAATGTTGATGTACTTCACTACCTTAAATCTCCTGTGCAATTTCAGAAACGCTTAGACATGCCAGTCACTGACAGAGGACCTCGGTGTCTGTAACCACCAGGGACCCTGAAGTTAGTCCTGGGTAAGAGTATCGGCACCATTTCATTAATACTATAAGCGGCAGTGTAACAGCAAGTACTTTCAAGTGTAAACTACTCTCCTCATGTGTTCAGATATAAATAGCATCAAAGGGTTTTCTTACTTTGTAAAGTAATTTTTTATTTTAATCCATTGGAGGAGGCCTTTAGGAGAAGCTGGAGAAAAAGCTGCTCAACGCACATCATTAGTAAGTCCATCCCAGCAGCTGGGATCGGCCAGAGTCCCAATGCAGACAGTGTAAAGATTCCACAGAGGCTGAGAGCAGGAGCCCAGATACTACTGAAATTCTTAATAGTCTTATCATTGAGACCACTGTCTAAACATATTAGATCACACAGAATTTTGAATTTTTAAAAATTCCATCTTAATTTGGCAGCTGGTTTCCCAAAGTTCATTCCATATACTGCGGAAAATCAGCTTCCAAAATTCAGCCTGAATTTAGGAATTTTCCACAATCCTGCAGGATCTTAATAATAATAATTCTTGTGTTTCATATATTGCCTTTCACATCGGGGGGAGATCGCAAATAGCTTTAATAAACATACATTTGATATTGAGCAATTCACATCGGGAGGATGCCTCAAAGCACTTCAAAGGATACACTCTAAAGTATATTTTGTGTATTATAGTGTATTTTGTTGACGAACGTGGCAGACAATTTCCGCATAGCAATGTTCCAAAGACAGCTATAATGTGAATGACCAATTTTTAACTGAGGGCTTATTGGCCAGGAAATGGAGAGAATCTCCCTTCTCCCTTCGAACAGTGCCATGGGATCTTTAATAATAATAATAATAATAATCCTTGCATTTGATATAGCACCTTATCATGTTATTGAGACGTCTCAAAGCACTTCAGAGAATATATTGTAAAGTGGAGTGCCTGTGTATTTTGTGGGTGAAACACGGTAGTCAATTGCACACAGCAGTTAATGTCCAATCCGAGCAGACAGTTGGGTCCTTGATTTCAGCATGTCATCTTACATTTTAATTCAATGGTCTTAAGTCTAAGAAATTACAGGAGCCTGCTGCCAGCCCAATGGTTCCGTTTGCTAAAGCTGCTGATTGGATTATTGCCGCTCCAAACAAATCAACCTTTCAGTGGTGGTTCAGTCTCGTGACAAACGGGTGAGAGATTATCATTCATGTCCGCGGGCAATCAAGCACAAACCACTCAATCGCTGGATACCAAGTCAAGGTTTTCCTGTTGAGCAACTCGCCTGGCCTTGGCAAAATGAGCTGAGAACTGCACTGATTTGTATCTTATTTTGTATTTGTACCATCTGCTTCACAGTGTGCATGCATCAAGACCTCCGTGTTAAATCAATGCATTTGACAGATTTTTTGGCAATGGTGGCTTCCTACAGAAAAACTGAATGTTTGACAGGCATTGCACACAGATGCTAATCCTCAGCCATCTACAGGCATGTTTATGCCATGACTTGCTTTCAGGACAACCAACACTTGAAGCATCAGCTCTTGAAAACAGGATTGGCAATGTAATTGAGCTAGGAGGATTACTGTTTACATCAAGCACCACAGTGGATGACACTGATACTGTTAGAGGTCCCTTAAAGGGACTACTGCTACTTGTAGAGAATTTCCATTATCAGAAAAAAACACCAGTCAATGTTTAACTGGTGTCTTACAAACTGTAATGATTTACAAGAAGTTCTAGTTCTGAATGTAAAAAAGATGCATTTTACCTGGTGGGTCTGTACAAACACAAGGAAGGACTGCACTATAACACAATTTCCAACCTACGGCACGCAGTATGGGAAGGGAGAGCTGGAGGAGAGACGTCATTGATCAACTGCTCCGTCCATGAGTATCATTTGGGAACAGGCTCGATGGGCTAAATGACCTTCTCCTGTTCTTATCTTATGTTCCTACCGACCTGCTTCCTGTCCCCCACCCCAATGTCAGTGGTCGGGTAGCCTATCTAATTCGGCCTATCTGCCCCATTCACTGGAACTACATCCTAGAGTCCCTCTGACTAACTCTCTCTTTCCCTCACCTCTTTCAATCTCAATCTCAAGACCTTCCTCTTTCCTTTCCCCTTCCTACCCCTCAACTCCTACCCCTGGCCCAGGACTGTTTAGTGAAGTTCTGTAGCTCAGTGGTTAGAACACTTGCCTCGAAAGCGAGAGACCTGGGTTCGATTCTCGGCAGGGCAAAACTTTGGGCAAGTTTCCTTACTCCATACACCTGATAATAACCCTCAAGAAAAAAAAGCAATAATAAATTGGTCACTTCAATCCACAACTGTTGGCTGCTGCATTTCACCCACAAATATACACTTTACAGTATATTCTATGAAGCACTTTTAGATATCTTGAAGACGTGAAAAGCACTATATCTAATGCAAAGAATTATTATTATTAAGTCCTGATCTGAAGGGTACAGTATAAATGTAAATTTGTGTTTCGTGTTGTATGTTTCTAAGTGTTGGAGCAGAGATCAAAACTGGGCACTGTTGAGGAGTGGAGGTTTGAGGTGCAAGTAATAATAATAATAATAATTATAAGGAGGAGCTTGTTCAGCAAGCTGTGAGAACTTCAGCAGAGGGATAATTTCACAACTTTCTTCTTCCCCGCCCCACCCCACTCCGATATAGAATTCAATCTGTGAAAAGTGAATGGCATGGATCTGTCATCCTGGGATTACCACCTCGGGCAGATCCTGAGCAACTGTTGTGCACTGCCACAGAGCCATCACAGCATTCTGAGCAATGCTACCACTGGAGAAGATTCACTTCCACCCACAAGCTCCCTCTGCAACCCCCGCACAGAATACCATGGTGTGTTGGGATAGTAAGTTAAGTGCACCAGAGACCAGCGAAGGATACATCCAGGTGCTAGACACTGACTACCAATGGCAAAAGTCTGCAAGCGTGGCTAAGATCAACAGCGAGACCCAATTAGAATAATGATCTGAAACATAGTGAGGAGCGGGATGGAAAGCGGCCAACATAACACCCATTCTGTACACATGGCAGAGCAGCAGGAAGTTCATCGGTTGTGGTCCTAGCTGGAAAGGTAGCGGGACAAGCTATGCGTTTTCAGCTGGTTAGACTCCAACAGTACCACAATGCACACTGGGATCCTAAAGCCTTGTACTCTTGCCAACTTGCGCTTAATACTCTCCATAATTAGTTAAGAGGGATGTGTCCTTCTGGGGAAAGAGTGCGCATTCCATTTCAGACATAGGCAAATTTCCATGTGTAAGTGGCTTACATAGTTGGAACTCCCAGTCTGGTTTGGATCATCTTAAGCATGGTGATGGGTTTCCGCAGATGTCAGACACCGGCTGACCAAATAAAATAGGTTGAGCACCAAGCTCCATTGCACCATCAATGGCATTCTCAACATCCTCCTCCATCATCAGCAACAGCTGCTAAAATAACAAGAAACTTTATGTGTCACTGGACTGCAGCACATGCCTTGCCACCACTTTTAGCAACATTTAGCAAGCAGCTGTGGGTTTCAAGGAAACATTCCTTCCTTTCCAGATTTCAACAAGACTGGCTTACGTAGCCCCTAAAACTAGGCTACGTTATCAATCAGATAGAACAACGCTCCGAATCATGTCTGCTTCAATTATATTGTACTTTCCACATCACTTAGGCTCTAGTCTGTCCTGATTTATAATGTCCACTCCACATCGCCTAGATATTAGGTCTGTCCTGATTATAATGTACTCTATACATTGTGTAGCAACAGAGCTGAAATGCCCACTTTCGGTATTCTGCACACGCGAACACTGAAACTGGCTGTTTGTTTTAACATTATTAAAGAGGCAGTCACGTGATCAGCTATGTAATCATCTTCTCTGAAATATCACAAAACTTTGGTCTGCCCGGCAGATAATCTGTGAGGTTTGAATGGAGTGAATCCAGCGCGTGATTCAACCCTCATCAGGAGCGGGGGCTGGACTTACGGTGCCCGAGCCCCCATATAGACTAAATGTTTTCCTTGCCTAAATCATGGCTCTTCATCGTTGAGTCTGTCTTATGAACGCAGCATAAGCTGCTTTTAGAAAATCAGACTTTCCTTGAAGAGTGTCTCAGGTTAAGTTTGTTAGCATGTTTGGACAGAATCATTCTGCAATAAGGTACAACAACAACTTGCACGTACATACAATACAAAATTACATTTGTGTAGTGCCTTTCACACGGGGAGGAGCTGGACATGTCAGGAATTTGGACACAGCGTCCGTTGTGCAGGGTAGTGTCGTGGAGCGCTGAGATACAGCCTCGGAACAAATAGTGCTTGGAAGCCTCGCTCGGTCAAGTATACGTGAAGAAGAACCAGTTGCACTCACACATGACCCACTGTGTGCGAATCAGAATCATATTCCCAGACCAGTATTATATACTTAATGTTGTGCTGGCGTGTTCTCAGATCGGCTATTTCATTGCCTAAGATTACAGTAATATGATTAAACCACGTACATCAATGGCTTTCATTTATATGGGGTAGAAGGGAATACAACACTTTGTGCATTGGAGAAGAGACAAGAGAAGAAAACATTGATGGTGGGGTGGGGCCCATAGTTGAAATTACTGCCATTCCAATTTTGGCTTCCACTCTTTAGATTGTAGGAAGAAGGGAACTAGATGTTAGCCTGGCTCAGTTGGTAGCATTCTCAGCTCCAGGTCATAACATTGTGGGATTATGCTCCTTGTCCAGGCTGACTCAGTGCAGTATTGTGGAAGTGCTCTATTGTCAGAGGTTCCATCTTTCGAGATCTTGCACAATATAATTAATCCTGTCCGAGATCCTGTCCTCTCGTCCTTCAGGCGGATGTTAATGATTCTCTGACACTATTCAAGTAGAAAGCCTGTATTACAGATTCCCAGATTGTTACAATATAAAAACTGCTTATGTAACTAATAAAATGTGTACATTTCATTGTAATCTTTATCAATGTGCAGTGGATCATCTGGTTTGTTCAAAGCTCACGCGCACATTAGATCTCACTACCTGCAAATCTCAGTGAGCTGATCAGCATCTCGAAAGCACAAAGGCACAAGCTGGTTCAGCAATGGGACAAGCAATCTCTTCACTAACCCGTTTTTATTTTGAATATAATTATCGAAGTTGGCTCCAGTGTGACCTGCCTGACAATGAAATATTGGAATTAAGTTGATCCTCTGTGGCGGTCTTGATAGTCTGCTTCCTGGGTCAAGTGGGTTCCCAGTACTCCAGGGCACTGCTGATGACAGATCAGCCTATTGGGCTCATTGACAAGACTTGAAGGTCATGGGAAGGAGGGATTCTTCCGACATAGTTCCTGTTAACCTTGTGAATGAAAACCCTCTAGGGTAGGATGGTACTAGTTGGGCAAGCAGCAGGAAGCTTGCCCGAGATCATTTGTATTGGCAAGCTACTCACTTTTAGAAATTTAAACACCGCAGTACCCCAAAGCACACTCTGGGGTCCCCAAGACTTGCTTCGTGCCAATTTATGCCTAAACCTTCAAGGGATTAGGGGAAGAGTGAGTATAATTTCCAGGAGATAGTGTGTCCTTCATACCAGACAAAAGGATGTTTCCATTATATGTAGAACTCTCAGTAATTTAGTTTAAAGATTCTTAAGCATGGATTCTGTGGGGGTCAATACTCGTCTGACCAAAGAAAATGTAATTACGGGAGAAATGAGAATTCCTCTTTGAGACATTGAGACCTCCTGCTGACATGAAAGGTTCAATATAAATGTAAATTGTACTTGCTGTTGTAGGGATCTTTTTCCAATCATTGCTGATAAGTTGCTTTGACAAATTTTGAAATGAGTAAACATACACTACGTAAACCGAATATAATTGAAAGGAATTTCCATTTTGCTCTCACCAGCAAGGCATTAATGTTAAATTCCGACCGCCATCAAATTGAGAAACCACAACAGCACAGAAAACAAAGTAAGCATAATTATTTGTTTATTATTTTTAATTCAACAGTGGGAAATAACATCGTTAAAAAGAGAAAAAAGTTCTAATTTAAACCAATGGCTTTTCGTTCTCCCAGAACGTTTCTTATTTTTCTAATTCTCAGTTTTCTAATTCACTGGGAAAATAATCATGGGAGTAATGTGAAGATGGTGAGTCAGGCTGTTAAACAACACAAAATGCGCCTGACTGAACTCAGGAGTATCAGAACTGAGTGGGTCCTATACAGGCAATAATATTTCCACTCTGACAGATATACTCAAAAGCTTCTCACTCAAACACTATTCAGGCAAACCTCACATCAGCACTGCCCACCAAACGCTTCTACCATAAACCTAGCTGCTTCAAAGGCTGTAAATTTCCATTTCAAAACATCTCCATGTCCCTTCCTTAAAGACTACACCATCTATCACCAGATCTTGTCTTCAATGCACTCAGACTGGAGAGAGAGAGAGAGGAGAGAGGAGACAGCCAGATTCACAGAGTGATCTGTCGAGCACTGTCCTGGATGTCATGTTGTCTGCTGCGTTGCTCAAATAGGTCAGCTTTCAGCATCACATCGCATTTCCCTCCCACCCCCCACAAAAATTAGCTGTGGCCATGGTAACAGAGGCCAGCAGATCTCATCACACACTGTAAGGTCAATGAAGGGCAGCTCAAGAGATTCGACACAAATACTCTGTGAAGCAATTATAGAAAGACTGTCCAGCTACAGTGGAGTGGGTGCAGACACATACACACACACACACACAAACATCCATAGCAAAACACGCACATCGCCACACAAAGACACACGCACACCTCCCCAGACTCATACTCCTATAACAAAATATGGAACATATATACTCACATAGCAAAATACATGCCTACGCACAAACCCACCCACCCCAAACATACAACAATAACAAAAAAATTACATTTCTATAGCGCCTTTCACATTGGGAGGACGTTCCAAGGCGCTGGACAGTCAGAGTTTCGGACCCAAGCTGGGGTTCGGGATCGGGGAGGGTGGAGGGCAGGGGGGTAAGCAGGGTGATCGAAAGCACAGTTGAAGAGGAGGGTCTTGAGATAGGTCTTGGAGGAGGCAAGGAAGGGGGCGAGGCGGAGGGACTGCTGGATGTAGTTCCAGAGTGTGGGGGCAGAGTGGCAGAAGGCTCGCCCACCAATGGTGGGGTAAGCAAGGTGGGGGACGCGAAGCAGGCCGGAGTCCACTGAATGGAGAGTGCGGGCAGGATGGTAGGGAGTTAGGGGGTCGCAGAACTAAGGGGCAGTAAGACCACGGAGAGCTTTGAAGGTGAGGACCAGGATCTTGAACTATATCCTCTGTGTGATGGGAAGCCAGTGGAGTTGGATGACGATAGGGGTGATAGTGTCACGGAGCCTGGTGCAGGAGAGGACATGGGTTGCAGAGTTCTGGATGATCTGCAGCCTGTAGAGGGAGGAGTTGCGGAGGCCGACAAACAAGGAGTTTGCATTGTTAAGCCTCGATGTAAGAAAATATGAGAGTTTCGGTGGCCTACGGTGTGAGACAGTGGCGTAGTCGAGCCATGTTGCATAGGAGGGGTGGGGAAGGCAGAGCGGGTCATGGCATGGATATGGGGTAGAAAAGATTGTTGAGGGTCAAACAAGAAGCCAAGGTTCTGGACTGGCTTTGTAAGGTGGAGTGAGCAACCATGGATGATGATGCTGAGGTAAGGAGGCACTGACGGGAGCCAATCAGGAAAGCCTCGGTCTTATTAACGTTCAACTGAAGAAAATTACCTCTCATCCAGGATTTGATGTCTGACAGACATTCTGTCAGGACAGCAGTGGTCCTGGAGTCAAGGGTGGAGGCAGAGAGATACCTTTAGGTGCATACATGTGGAAGTTGACCCCATGTGTGCGAATGATGTCACCAAGAGGGAGCATATAGATATTGAAGAGGAGGGAGCCAGGACAGAGCCCTGAGGAATGCCGCACGAGATGGTGTGGGGGCTAGAGGAGAAACTGTTTGTGGAGATGAAGTGGAGGCGGTGTGAGAGTTACGATCTGAACCAGTCAAGGACAGAGCTATGAAGGTTGAGGTGAGAGGAGAGGTGGTGGATGAGGATAGAGTGGTCGACTGTGTCGAAGGCAGCATAGAAGTCAAGGAGGACGAGGAGGCAGACAGAGCCCTGATCGCAGATGGACAGAATGTCATTTGTCACTTTGACCAGAGCTGTTTCTGTGCTGTGGGTGGCTCGGAAACCCGATTGGAGGGGTTCGGAAAGGGAGTGGCAGCAGAGAAAGGTGCGAAGCTGGGAAGCAATGACTGATTCCAGGACCTTGGAGAGGAAAGGGAGGTTGGAGATGGGGGTGTAGTTTGAGATTAGAGATAGGTCCAGGGAGGGATTTTTAAGGATACGAGTGATGATAGTCATTTTTAATGGGGTGCAAACAGTACCAGTGGACATAGAAAGGTTTATGATATCTGTGAATAGAGGGGCAAGGAGGTGGAGCTGGGAGGTAAGGAGAGGGAGCAGGTGGTCCGTTTCATGCGGGTTATAGTGGTGGTGAGAGAGGAGGGGGAGACAGGTTTGAAGGTGTGGAGGCAAGGATGGGTAGGGGCTTTGGTGGGAGGGGGAAATGTGGAGCGTGTAGTAGATGGAAGGGCAGAGGCAGCTGAGCGGATCCCCTCAACTTTTGATTCGAGGAAGTCCACCCTCGCCTCACAGTTGGCATTGGAGGTGAGGATGGGCAAAGCATGAGAGGGTGGGTGGAGGAGCCAGTTTCTGATGGAGCAGAGGAACCTGGGGTTGTCCTTGGCCTCCAAGATTGTCTTGGAGTAGAACGACGATTTAGCGGAGGCGAGGACGGAGTGGTAGAATTTGATAAGGTCCAGCCAGATATGCCAATTGATTGTTAAGTTTGATTTAAGCCAGGTGTGTTCAACGGCACGCACCTTTGCTTTAAGGGAGCGGAAGTGGCTGGTGTACCATGGTGACTTACTTGAACAGGAGACAGTTCGGGAAGATACGGGAGCAAAGGAATCAAGAGTGAAGGAGAGGGACTAAAGAGGATAGGTCATTGCGGGAGGAAGCCCATGGGGGAAGGAGTTCAGATGACTCCAAGGCATCCGAGAGGAAGGGGGGGGGGAGATTTTTTTTCCAGGAGCTGTAGGATATGGGGAGGTGGGTTGGGTGGCAGTGGGGAGAGGGATTGAGGAGTTAAGGGAGATGAATTGAGAGTCTGAGATCACTTTGTCGATGATGGTGAGGTCTGAGAGGGTGAGACCCCAAGTGATCACCAAGTCAAGGGGATGACCGCGGATGTGGGTGGCAGAGTGGATGTGGAGGGCGAGGTTGAGGGAGGAGATAAGGGAGAAGTCAGCAGAGGTAGACCAGGAGGGGGTGAAGCGAAGGTTGACGTTACCTAGGATGAGGATGTGTTCGGAGCAGAGGGAAAGGGAAGTTAGGCGGGTGGAGGTGTCATGGATAAAGGTAGGGGAGGGCTTGGTGGGGTGATAGGTAAGGAGAATTTTAAGGGAAAAGCTGCAGTGGTGATAAACGATAAAGTGCTCAAAGGATGGGAAGGTTCCAGAGGATTAAAGGGTAAGGCCAAGCGGGGACCGGGAGATGAGCGCCATCACGGGGGTTAGGTCGAAGGGTATGATGGAAGATGTAGAAGGGTGGTGTGGCCTTTATCAGGGGGAAGGTGTCACCTGGAGTGATCCAGGTTTCAGTGAGAGCGAGAATGTCGATGTTTTCATCGTACACACATGGATCCATACCCAAAGTACCACTCACCCCTTCCCACAAACACACCTAAAGCAAAATGCACAGACTTAACACACAAACACATAGCGAAACAAACATATACACAAAAACATAACCACTGTAGACACTCATATAAAAATAAAATAGGTGGAATTTACATTGAAGCATGAGTATTCACAAACACTTGCAGAGAAGGCTGAGTTTTGTAGTTTCATCATTTTATACCAGACCTACCACATTTCTATTGGGGTGACAAGAAATTTTCCTTTAATAAACCCCTTTCTTCCAAATGCTGGCCTGTATTAAACCTTTCTCTGGATTTCCATGAACCCACATCCCTGCTGATCAGGAGCAAAGGCTATATTTTTCAGCGGATATATCCAGTCAGCCGAGGTGAGTGCGCCAGTAATCCAGACATTATAACCCAAATGGTGTGACAGAATGGCGTCTGAAAGGTAATTTAGAGGGTTAAAGACCAGAGCTCATTGAGTTGGTACTGACCCTAATACACATCTTACTATTCCTTTGCCCATTCCTTCATAGATTGGGTCACATTTAGTCAGTACACCACTTCTTGATCTTATGGTTCAATAACCCACTTAAAGGAGACAATCTGCATGACAATCATTAAAAAATATTGGCGTCTGGTGACAGTGCTGTGTGGCAGTGTACGTCGTGCAGAGTCAAGAGGCTCCAATGTTCCTGATGGGGGGGACGGAGGGGGAATTCTCTGGAGAATTTTTTATGTCTCAGGCACTTTTGTCAATGGCTACACTGTGCTGTCACACTGCACAGTATTTTAGACATCAATGTCTATATTGAATGTCAAGTAGATTGTCACTTTTCAGAGGATAATTGGAGTGTGAGATCAGGAGTGGATGGATCACTCAATACAATACTACGTACTAACAAATGGTAGGATGCACCAAATGCCAACTCACCGAGCCCTGGTCTTGCTGTCTGGGCAAAGCAAGTCAAACACTCCCTCATTGGGATGGAGTCTTGACTGCTCATACAACAGTCCTGTTCGAGGACAAGTTGCCAGCAGGGTCTGTCAGCTGTGACATTGATGTCTTAACATGGAATCTTAGGCAAACCCCTTCTCGATGAACATGTGTTTTGCGCAATTGACTTACTTTCAAATGAATAATGTTAATGATTCTATTCCTGTACATTGTTCTAAGGCAGTGGTGGCCAACCCATGGGCCGCGGGCTGGAGCGGCCCACCGAACATTTGCACCAGTCCAAGCAAGTCTGTTGCAAATCAATGCCTTGTTTCCAGTAGCTACCGAGCAGCGATGCCCCTGAAATGGCCATAAATCAAGAAGTACTCAACCAAGAAAATGTATTTGGTTGTCCGACTAAAAAAGTTGGCCACCACTGTTCTAAAGCCAAGCTTCAGCTCTGAAACTACACAGTAAAGCAAATTCAGGTATTGAGACAGGCTCCGTGATTTTGATGTTTGTTGCATTTACATATATTGTATTTAGGTCTGCGGGGCACAATATATATATACAATCAAATAGCTTTGATTCATTCAAAAACATAACAGGGAAGAAAAGCCAAAGGTCTTAGATGACTCTTGACCTTAAGAGGAGGAGGACATTGTACACTTTAGGATACTGTGACAGAGGATCCCTCAGGCAACAACCTTAGCTCGCACTGTGGCCCTCACTGATGGAATAAATTCGCTCGCAGTTCGTCCCTGAGGACCCGCTGTCACGGCACTCGGTGCTGTACGGCCTGTTCCTGGGCACTCACAACGAAACCCACATCGAGTGTGCCTGGAGGATCATAAACTCGGTAAAGGAGGCCCTTTGTCACTCCCAAAGCCAGGTGTTCTTCTAACAGAACGAGGAGACAGTGAGGGCCTGCCTCAGGCTCGCATCCGTTAGCATCAGGGACTATATACTGAGGGACAAGCTGAAGTTAGGCTCAAAGGCCAGGTGGGGCCTGACCCCAGCAGGAGCTGCTCTGGCACAACCCGCCGGGTAGCCCATGAGTGTACCCAAAACTGACTGTTTTGGGTAACGGTGCAGAACAACACTCGAGATGTAACCAAAGAGCGTCCCAAAAATTTATGTACGGTAAACATGTGCACGTATGGTGCACATCGGGCGCCTTCTGAAAGCAGCAAGTGTGCCTTATCAGGGTGTGTGCGGGCACGAACATGTCGTACTAAATATTATATTTATAAATAAATATATATTTTTTAAAAACACCTGCTAATCTGTTATAATATTTTCCCTGAGTGAGAGAATGTCAAACAGCTCTATGTTGGTTTATTGATAGAAGTCATGCTGCAATGAGTTTGTTTAGGTATTTGACTGCTGTGTTGGAGTTTCCCTTATTGTGAAACACAGGAACAAAACTCTTCAGGGTAGGAAGAGGTAGACTGTGGGTGGGGCAGCAAAGCATCAGTATCTATTTGCACGACTGAGAAAGACCTAGCTTCTATATAATTACAATTCAATTTCCAGTGTACATCAGGTCAGGCGACAATGCATCAACAACCAACCATGTCAGAGGGTTGTGAGTTCAAGCCCCACATTGGGGCGTGAACTCACATAGTTCTAAGCAAACGTTCCAATGCAGTGCTAGGGATGTGTTGGAATATCAGAGACATAGTGGCTGTGTATTTGTGGGAAAACATGGCAGCTAATTTGCACACAGCAATATCCCACAAGCTGCTGAACAGATTGTTGCAATTACCAACATATAACTATTCCTGGAGTTGAACGTAAGCAAATGTCATTCTTCCTCCAAGTGACAAGTCTAGCAAAAGTAGAATACATAATGAACTCAATGATCCAACAACTGAGCCAGGCAGTTCTGGAGTTCTCTAGGGGCACTGTTGATGACTGACCAGATTGCCTTGTTCATCAATAGCATTTGGCAGGTATGTCACTGGGAGATGGGATTCTTCCCACTCAACTCCCGACAGTCCTAATTGTCCATTGCCTCACACTAATGCAAATTTGCATTGTTAGGTGGTTCAATTCCAGCAATAACTGAAAACGAGCTCTGGAGTCTCCAATGCCTTGACTTACTTCGAACAAGCACACGTATTCTCAGAGCACAGTGAAGTGAGGGGAGGGGAAGCGTTCCTCTCTCTCTCTCGCCACCACTCATGAGACAGACTGCAAACTCTAGTACTGACAACAGAAACTCTGCTTCCATGAGTTGTCAATCACTGGGCTCTCGAGAATTTTGAGCAGAGCAAGGATTTTCTGCTCAGCCTCTTGGATTGAAACCATAGAAACCCTGCTCACTAATCTGTATTGTCCTGTATTCCGCAGCCACAGATAAGCCTGTAATACTGTACCAGTCATATGATACTGTCTTATTTCAGGTGGAATGCCCCTCTCAGCTGTAAGACCCATACGATGCCCATACATGAACCTTCTGACACATTTGGTTGTTGATGCAACCCCATGTATGACCCCATGTATGCTGGAATTGAAATCTGACCCCATATATGCTGGAATTGAAATGTTACGAGAAAAAGAGAGACAGACTTACTTTATAAAAATAACCAAATTAAAGAAATTCCCATCTCATTCTGGCTGTGCTGCACCCAATTCACACACTCTCTCTCCTCCTCCCATCTGTTCCCAACCAAACCGCAGCCAATCTACACTCTCTCCCTTTGCTTCCCAGCTATGCTGCACATAATCTATATCTATACCCTTTCCATCTTCGCTGTGAGCAATCGGCTGTCGCATTTCACCCACAA
The DNA here is from genome assembly GCF_018977255.1 of Callorhinchus milii. Taxonomy (NCBI): domain Eukaryota; kingdom Metazoa; phylum Chordata; class Chondrichthyes; order Chimaeriformes; family Callorhinchidae; genus Callorhinchus; species Callorhinchus milii. Next base: position 23,178,460 of record NW_024704742.1, on the reverse strand, counting down.
AATATACAGTAAATTTGTTTTACAGTATAGACTGTGAAGGTCTTTGAGACGTCACTATAATGTGATAAGGTAAATGTGATTATCAAATGCAAAGATTATTATTATTAGTATCTTCATCTCTGTATTGCCACTGTGGTTAAGTTAAGATTATAAAACAGATTCCAACTCTTAATCTAACGTTTCAATGGACTTCAAGACTGCTCTACCAGTCTTCAGTTCATGCTGCAAACTACAGACTTCTAAAGCCCAAGAGTGGAAGCACCAAACCTATTCTTCTTGTCTGATCTCACCCTTATTTTATAGCTGATGGTGTCCTGTACTGTGGGCCACGTGATTCACCAAGCCTCTTAATAAAGATCTAATGGGAGACTGTCAGGCTTCTAGCTCCTTCTTTGTCATCAAACAAACTCCCTGCTTGTCGGCCTCCCCAACTCCTCCCTCAATAGACTGCAGATCATCCAGAACTCCGCAGCCTGTGTCCTCTCCCGCACCAGGCTCCGCTCCGCGACTCTATCACCCCCAGCAACATAACTAACATACCCATTATTTCATTGGAACAAATGATCTGTTTTTGTAATGCCTGAACTGTCACAAGTGGCCAGGCTGAGAGCAAGTCCTCCTCAGTCCCCGCTCAGGCCTCCCCCCCCACTCCAAGCTGGTCAACGGTGACCTATGATTTACGATGCTGCTGCGTTTACGAAAAGCACCTGCAAATGTTACGAGTTGCAAATGTTACATGAGACAGAAAACACAGCCATGGAAAACACATTAAAAATATCAGCACTTTTTAAATCCAGACAGACAGCCCGGAGTGATTCCGGGGTTAGTTCTGTGTCTGCTTCGCTTTAAACAACAGGGTAAAGCTGGGCTGTTCCATCTGCACTCCCTGATCCAGCATGACCAGGAGTTGGGGTTGGTGCTGATAAATAAGACAGGGATCACTCAGTGTCTTTCACAAAGTGGTAACCAAAGCTTTCATTGAGGTTGCGATTCAGGATTTTGATCCTTCGCTGAATCGTTAGGCAAAAAGAAAGAAGCTGCCTTTTTACAGCACCTTATTACATCAATGTTTTACAATGATTAATGTCACGTCCAGTGACTGCTTTTGAAGGCAAACACCACACACCAGCCACTTAAGGCAAAACAAGTTGCAATAGACAGTCAGAGCAGAAATATTATCGACGCACAGTGGGTGAAGTATAAAATGAGCAACACGACAGCTATTAAATCGAGATGACATGGCACCACAGTAGTGCTGGGCAGCTTGACAAATGCACTGAACAGTATCACATGTGGCAGCCTCACCAAATGGAAACTCAGTAGTGTAGGAATGCCAGTCCTACCCATATGGTCAGGGCTCTGCTTATGCTGCTCTGAAACCGGCCCCAGGGAAGTGTGAGATTGGCCCTGAGTCGCTCGCTTCAGTCAATGGAGATCAGCCAACACAGGTGGGCTCGCCCTTAAGATCCTGACGCTCAAATCCTTTCATGCCTTCACAACAACAACAACGACAAAATTACATTTATAGAGCGCTTTTCACGTCGGAAGGACGTCCCAAAGCGCTGAACAGTCAAGTGTCAGGGCCCGAGTATGGGGGAGGGGTAATGTAGGGGTGAGGGAAGGCAAAGAGGTGGGAGGGCGACCAAAGGCACAGTCGAAGAGGAGGGTCTTGAGACCGGCCTTGAAGGAGGCAAGGAAGGAAGTGAGGCAAAGGGACCGTGGGATGGAGTTCCAGAGTATGAGGGCAGAGAGGCTGAAAGCCTGGCCACCGATGGTAGGGCGAGTCGGGCAGGAGACATGGAGCAGGCTGGAGCCCGCTGAACAGAGGGAGCGGGCAGGTTGGTAGGGAGTCAGCAGGTCAGACAGGTAGGAAGGGGGCAAGGCCATAGATGGCCTTAAAGGTAAGGACGAGGATCTTGAACTCGATCCTCTGGAGGATAATAATAATAATAATAATAATCCTTGCATTTGATATAGCGCTTTTCACGTCAGGAGGACGCCCCAAAGCGCTTCACAGAAAACACTGTAAAGTGAATTGACTGTATATTTGTGGGCGAACGCGGCAGCCAATTGTGCACAGCAATGTCCCACAAACAGTCGTAGATTGAAAAAGATCAATTTTTATTATTGTTTTTGGTTTTGGAGGGATTATTATTAGGCTCTGTGTGGAGTAAGGAAACTTGCCCAAGGTTTCGCCCTGCCTGGAATTGAACTCAGGTCTCTTGCTTGCAAAGCGAGTGCTTTAACCACTGAGCTACAGGACTCCACATGGGGAGCCAGTGGAGTCGAGCATGGGAGGGAGTGATGGGGTCACGGAGACTGGTGCATGAAAGTACACGAGCTGCAGAGTTTGGGATGATCTGCAGCTTGTGAAAGGAAGAGTTGGGAAGGCCGATGAGGAAGGAATTCCCGTAATCGATGTGATAAATGCATGGGTGAGGATTTCAGCAGCCTGAGGGGTGAGGCAGTGGCGGAGTCTGGCAATGTTGCGGAGGTGGCGGTAGGCAGTGCCGGTCATGGCGCGGATGTGGAGGAGAAAGACCAGTTCGGGGTCAAACAAGATACCCAGGTTCCTGACTGGCTTAGTGAGGTTGAGTGTGCAGCAGTGTGTGGAGGCTAATCCTGCCAGTGCCTGAGGTCCGGTGGCGCTGGCGTGAGCCAATCAGGAGGGCCTCAGTCTTGCTGACGTTGAGTTGGAGAAAATTGGCCCTCGTTCAAGTAATTCACAGCTTCCCATTACCGTGATCTCCAGCTTCACTCTGTTACTCACCCCTCTGTTAAGGAAATTCAAACCTCATCCTCAGCCTGCCACTCTTCCTGAGGTTTCAGTCACTATGTCCCACCATCTAAAACTTCCTTTTCAACTCCTACATCTCTCCGCTTCTCCAATGATTTTCATAAGCTGCCAAAAACCTACATCTTCAATCATATCTAAGGTCACCTCCTGAGCTCAGTGCCCAGCACTGTTTCCTTAAAGTGCTCTGAGAGGTTACTCTACGTGAAGAGTGCAAAATAAATGCAAGTTGTTATCCTTAATTCATCAGTACAATGCCATGAACGAAAGGTTCTGTGGAGAGACTTGGAAAGTTGGATCTGTTTTCACTGGAACAGAGGGGATTCAAAAAGAAGTGTTCAAACTCTTGAGAGGTTACGATAGAGTAAATAAAGAGACTATTTCCACTGAGTAAGTAACGAGAAGGCACAGATTGAGGATTATCACCAGAATAAAAGAGGTGAGAAAAATTTCCTACACAAAGGGTTGTTGGCAGGTGGAAAACCTCGTCCCGAATGGCTGTTGAAGCTGAATCCACAACAGCATTTAAAAGTGAACTCGATAATAAAATAATAATAATCCTTGCATTTGATATAGCACCTTTCACATCAGAAGGATGTCTCAAAGAGCTTTGTAGGATTTACTGTAAAGTGTAGTGACTATGTATTTGGTAGGGTCATGCGGCAGCCATTGAGCATGAAGAAATGTCCCAGATTATTAGGCCCAGATTAATAATGCAGATTATTACCATTAAATACTTGAGGAAAGTATTGAGGAAAGGTCCTGGAATGAGTCATTGCTTCCCAGCTTTGCTCCTTCCTCTCCCATCACTCCCTTCACAAACCCCTCCAATCAGGTTTCCGTGCTGCCCACAGCACAGAAACAGCCCTGGTCAAAATGACAAATGACATTCTGTCCATCTGTGCCCAGGGCTCCCTCTGCCTCCTCATCCTCCATGACCTCTCTGCTGCCTTCAACACCATCGACCGCTCTATCCTCATCCATCGCCTCTCCTCTCACCTCAACCTTCACAACTTTGTCCTTGACTGGTTCAGATCGTATCTCTCAACCACCTTTCTTCATCTCCACAAACAGTTTCTCCTCTAGCCCTCGCACCATCTCATGCGGTGTTCCTCAGGGCTCTGTTCTTGGCCCCATCCGCTTCAATATCTATATGTTCCCTCTTAGTGACATCATCCGGGAAGTCCCCTGAGCGGAAGGAGCGGGCAGGATGGTAGGGAGTTAGGAGGTCACAGAGGTAGGATCAACTTCCACATGTATGCGGATAACACCCAACTCTACCTCTCTGCCTCCACCCTTGACTCCAGGACCACTGCTGTCCTGACAGAATGTCTGTCAGACATCAAGTCCTGGATGAGAGCTAACGTTCTTCAGTTGTACGTCAACAAGACCGAGGCTCTCCTGATTGGCTCATGTCAGGCGCCTCCTCACCTCAGGCGCTGACAGCATCACCATCCATGGTTGCACACTCAACTTTACTAAGCGCCATGACTCGCTCTGCCTTCCCCCACCTCCACAACACCGCCTGGCTATGCCACTGTCTCACACCACAGGCCGCCAAAATCCTCATACTTGCTTTCATTAGATCTGAGGCTCGACTATGCAAACTCATTGCTTCTTGGCCTCCCCAACTCCTCCCTCGATAGGCTGCAATCATCCAGAATTCTGCAGCCCACGTCCTCTCCCACACCAAGCTCCATGACCCTCTCATCTCCATCATTGCCCAATTCCACTGGCTTTCTATCACACAGAGGATATAGTTCAAGATCCTGGTCCTCACCTCCAAAGCCCTCCATGGTCTTACTCACCCTACCTCTGCAACCTCCTAACTCCCTACCATCCTGCTTGCTCCCTCCTCTCAGGGGACTCCGGCCTTCTTCACATCCCCCTCCTTGCTTGCCCCACAATTGGCATACGTGCCTTCTGCCACTCTGCCCCCACCCTCTGGGACTCCATCCTGCAGTCCCTCCGCCTGGCCCCCCTTCCTTGCCTCCTTCAAGACCCATCTCAAGACTCTCCTCTTTGACCATGCTTTCAATCTTCCTGCTTCCCCCGCTGCCCTCTAGGCTCCCCGACCCCCAGCTCTGGCCTGAAACTCTGCCTGTCCAGTGCCTTGGGACATCCTCCTGACATGGAAGGCGCTATACAAATGCAATTTTGTTGTTGTTGTTGAAGGGTATATGGAGCGGGGGAGCAGAATTAATGCTAATTGCAACAGTTAATGTGAACTCCGACATGATGGGCCAAATCATTGCTGAAAACTGCCTCCAAAGTCTAGCTATGACTCAACAACAACAATTTGCATTTATATAGCACCGTTCACACACGGGTAGCATCCAGGAGCACAATGAACTCAGGACCTGGTTATGACATTGAAACGACTGGATCAATCCCATGTTTTTTTTGAGTGACTTTAGGCAGTATCAAAAGTGCATTGTGCATGTTGTGTTTTAAGGGGGAATTACTCTGCAGTGAATCTTGACAAATAATAATAATAATCCTTACATTTGATATAGCGCCATTCAAGTCTGGATGACATCTCAAAGCACTTCACAGTGCTGTAAAGTGCAGTGACCGTGTATATTTTGTGGAGCAGACAAATGAAGAGCAAGTGAGGAGAAAATAGCTTTTTAAAAAAAACTAAAATGGAGAGAAGGTGGAGCTCAACAGTAATAGTAACCAAAGCAATAGTGCATTTAAGAGGACGGACTGATGGAAGGCTTTTAATGGCAGTTATTATGTGCTCGCACAGGAAATAAAACGATTAAGTGAGATGGTTTTGCATGTTCATCAAAACATCAACACAGGAAGATGAATCAGACCTTGAGGCCTTCTTCAGCCTGTCCCTCACCCTTCACCAGCAGCACAGTGCATACGTAGGCTTTTATTGTTTATCTCTGGCTTTACACCCTCTAGTTTACATTCCATGCTATCGTTCTTTTTCCTTCTAAACATCTGAAACCCGGTACTCCTAAAACTCAAAACATGTAGAGGAACGACAATTTAACAAAGGGAAACACTAACAGTTTGTTTCACTTTCCCATGGGAAAGTTGCATTTTCAAACACGGAGAGACATCCTGCCAAATGGTTGGTTGGTTTCTGCTTTCAAGCACACTACACTGCACCATTGTGGCTGCAACAGTTTACATCAAACCAGTCCCAGCCACACACCAATAAAGCCTCCAAATCCTGCACGTGCTGACTTAGGTATAATATATACACAGTACGTACACACACATGATAATATTCAACTCTGCAGTTCTCAAATTACATTAAAAATACATAACAAATGTCTTGTTCATCTCAGACAATGAGATTATTATGATGGTTGCCTGGAGGGTTCAAAATGGAATTAGCATTATGAAACCAATGATATTTGGCTTCGCTCGCACTGACTGGCCAATGGGAAATAACAGCAGAGATCTCCTTGCTAGGACATGCATCCTAATGTAGTGGGAAAGAGCAAAGGTCCCATAGCGCTCAGCAGCCCCCACACAGAGTCTGATTCATTCCCGTCTCAATGCTATGCTCTTACAAGCAGAAAGGTGCCTGAAAAACATCAAGTGGCACATCAGGGAGGAATGGTGATGAAACAAAAGTGGACGGAATCTGAAGAGACAGTGGGTGGGTGGCTTTATTTTAATCACAGTTTGTTGCTGCAAAATGACATAATCAAATTTGTTTCCTACGACTCGAGTGGCATTGCTAAGAATCTGCGCCTCCCAGCAAAAACCGGTCACAGTAATAATACAAAGCACAGAACTACCATGACAACTACTGTTAACTATCACCACAACTACTGCTTAAAGACAGAACCTCTAACAATGCAGCCCCACTCCCCAGCACTGCAACGGAGTGTCAGTCTAGACTATATGAGCTCAAGAGGCAAGACTGCTAACACTGAGTGAGGCTGACACACAAAAGTTCATAGCACTCTCGCTTCTGAGACAGAAGGCCCAAGCCCCATTCTTTCCTCCAGCTTTCAGAAATTGCTGCTTTTACGCTCATGTCTTCTGCTTTCATGTTCACAGATATTATCAATTCCGGCAGCATTTTAAACCCTGGATCAGAAAACATGGATTTAGGATATTAAACATTTGGGAACAACCTGGCTGCAAGTATTTCAGACTTACATTTAGCCCAGTCATGTTTAACTGACCGTAATTTCATGTTTACTAGCATCTGTGTAACAGTGGCCACTCCACACTACATAAAAATGCTTTCATTCTCTCACTCTCTCTCTTCTCTCAAAGAATGAATAACCATTAAAATTTATCTGAGTAATAAATCTTTCTCAGAAGAGAGACCAGCCTTCAACCACAGGCTTTATATAATGTGATTCTGGTTATTTTTAAGAGAGCAGTTGTGTTTGATTTTAAACGTTCCCCTGTCACAGCCACAAAGGAGACCATTTGTGATGACCATTTGTTTCCAGTTACACAGATGGATGTGTACGGGCAAGTTAGTATGCTTAAAACAAATAAACTAGCCTCTGATCATAGGAAAACGCAAAATGTCTGCAGAGGGACTGCAGCCTCGGGGGTTATAACGATTTGTAAATCTGAACTTTCTAGCCTCTGGGAGATCGAGTCCTGTGTAATCTTGGCGTAAAATACAAGAAACCATAAGAACCCATAACCAACTGTAATAATAATGTGCTATTCCAACAATCTATCTCTGGGATTTCCATGTGTAGGTGGGATGAATTGAATTCTCAATTTGATTTGGATACTCTTAAGCACGGTAATAGTTTTCTGCATGTGTCAAACACCCCAAAAAAAGGAAAAGGTCTAACTCCCCAATGGCTCTAACTCCCCAATGAATTCCTCGCTTACCATCCAGCAACTCGTCCAGACATGGTGATAGTTTTCTGCATGTGTCAAACACCCAGCTGACCAAACAAAAAGTTGAACTGGACCCAAAGGAGGCAATCTATCACTGCAGGACATGGGAGCTATTATTTACTATTAACATTTGTGCTGATGTCCTGGTTACCATCATAAATATGTTTTTGTACACGCACTAAAATAAATCATTTCACCAATGCTGAAGTAGCAATGATTTCCATCCATTGAACTGCATTGATAATAATAATAATAATAATAATCCTTGCATTTGATATAGCGCTTTTCACGTCGGGAGGACGTCCCAAAGCGCTTCAGAGAACACACTGTAAAGTGAATTGACTGTATATTTGTGGGCGAACGCGGCAGCCAATTGCGCACAGCAATGTCCCACAAACAGTCGTAGATTGAAAATGACCAATTTTTATTATTGTTTTGGGTTTTTGGAGGGATTATTATTAGGCGTGTGGAGTAAGGAAACTTGCCCAAGGTTTCGCCCTGCCTGGAATTGAACTCAGGTCTCTCACTTGCAAAGCGCGTGCTCTAACCACTGAGCTACAGGACTCCACGATAGGATGTGGCTAGAGGGATACTGGGTGGCAAAACACTCCAAAGGGTCAGATTCAAACATTAATCATATAAGTTGTACCGCATATAAAGCAGTGAGTCTTAATGCTAAAAAAAACGCAGCTAAAGGTGCTTTGATGCCATAGCTCAGTGTCATTGTTCACTGCTATAGTTCAGTGGCATAGCTCATTGCTATAGTGCAGTCTGACAGCTCAGTGTCAAAGATCAGTATTATGACTCAATATTATTGTTATAACTCAACCTCACAGCTCAGTGCAATAGCTCAGTGTCATATATCAGTGCCTCAAATTTATAACATCTATATTACAGGCAAGTGAAACAGTTTCTTATTTCAGGTGCCCACTGCCAGCATTAACAAGACCCAGGTCAGGTACTCCATGGATTTGGGATAACTAGAGAGAGTCGAATGAAATAATCACAAAATGCCAGGGGAGAATTATGCAAAAAGCCAGGGTACCGCTATTGACAGCACAGCTATCCTGGCTCATCGGCAGAACTTGGAAGGGCAGACCAGTCACTAGGGGTAGGGTGTCATCTCACTCAGCTCCTGTTAACTCTGCAAGCCAAAGCTGTAATGGGTAGGGTGGTCCTAGTAGAACAAGCAGCAAGAAAGCTTGCCAGACAGCGATATCAATGGCAAGCCATGCAATTTTAGCTGGTTAGGCTCCAGCAGTACCTCACTCTGGGGTTCCCAAGCCTTAGCTCTTGCCAACCTGTGCCTAATGCTTTCTGGAATTAGTTAAGCAGGATGTGTTCCTCCAGGGGGAGAGTCCAACAATCTATCTCTGGAATTTCCATGTGTAGGTGGGATGCATGGAATTCTCAGCTTGGTTTAGATAATCTGAAGCATGGTGATGGGTTTCCACACGTGTCGGACACTCAGCTGACCAAAACAAAATCACTCAGTGATCTCACCAACTAAATTGATTTACACCGGCTAATCTTCCAGATCTGCCATCCATGTGATGCATAACCCAGTCTGTGCCACCAGGCATTAGAGCACGGAAAAGTAAGTGATCCTTACTGATGTTTCCCACTTGTAACAAACTCTGCATCCCCATCACCCTGGTCCTTGACAGGCTCCACTGGCTCCTTTCTGTACAACGGATCGATTTCAAGATCTTCACACTTATTTACAAATCAATTCACACCCTAGAAGCTTCCTACCTTCTCTGACCTACTTACACCCACTCCACTACTGGCTGCAGCCTTCTACCAATCCCTCATCCCTCCACTCCACCATTGGCAGCTGTGCTTTCAGTCAATACTGTCTGCCTCAATCCCTCTGCCTTGCCCCCTCCTTGTTCATCTTCAGATCAAATCCAAAGAACTTCCGGTTCGACCATGTCTATGGTCACCTTGCCTCTCTGAGACACTACCCGTGTGAAGACCGTTAAATAAATGTAAGTTGTTGTTGTTGTTGCTCTTCCTGTACGTGGATATTCCGTAGGTTTTGCTTAAGCTTGTCAGGACAATGCACAAGTTGCTAGTAATGAAAGGTAATGAGGCATTCTCGGGATTTATATGCACAGACAGGGCAGATACAATAATGCCACTGCTAATCAATAACAAGCCAAATCATAATTGTGGCAGGCCACATACTGTAAATAATTATGGGCCGTCAAGTGTGCACTTCTCAATATGCAATTTGTTAACAGCAGATGAAAATGAAAGCCACCTCCTTGATGGTAAATACAGCCAATTCCCGATAAGAGCAAGTTTGACTTGAATTTCTCTTTTGCTATTCTTGTGTTGGATCACCTTCATTTACCTTTCCAGGCTCACTCGAGTGATTTCACAACACAGACATAAGGAACGTAGGAACAACAAAGGCCATCCAGACCCTCGAGTCTGTTCCGCCATCCTATTAGATTGTGGCTGATCTGTACCTCAACTCAGTTTACCTGCCCTTGCTCCACATCCCTTGATATATTTACCGAACAAAAAAAATCTATCAACCTGAGTCTTAAAAATTTTAATTGATCCAGCAATTATGACGTTAAGGTAATCTATTATAAACTGCAGACAACTAAACAGTAGTTAAACCCATAAATATACACAAAATACATCCAGTCACATACTCTTGTTTATTTGAGAAGCGCTTTGAGACGACAATGTGATAAAGTACTATATCAAATGCAAGGATTATTATTATATAAAAACACATGTAACATAACAATATACAGCTATGTAGTGTAATCCAATTTCGTTAAATTTGACTCAGCAGATTGAGAGTAGCAACCGGACAATCTGGAAGCGAGAACGCAACCATTTTTATTTTGCGAACCGGTTATAATTTTATGGACGTGTGTAATTTGTCTACAAGTACACAGTCACCACACTTCAGAATAAAATCCTGTGAAGCCCACTGAGACAGCTCAACAACGTGATAATGCACCATACCAAATGCAAGGATTTTTTATTTATTATTATTATATGAACCCACAGTGAATACTTTGTCAGTCCATCGGGTCAGTTTGAGATTTCCTCTTCTCCAAAGAAAATGTGCTTGACTTCTTTAAACTTCCTCATATTTTAAATTCCTGACAATGGAATCACTTTTGCTGCTCGCCTGTGTAATCTCTCGAGGGCATTAATATCCTTCCTATGTATGGAAGTCTGGCCAGCCATAATGTAAGATCTTTTAGTTTTTACTCTATTCCTCCTGCGATGCAGCTCAGTGTGTTAGTTCCCGCATTGAGAATGTGCATTAGAACAAAAGATATTGAAGACTCCATTGTTGCTGGCAGAAGTCATTTTAAGAGAGCATTTCCAGTTCCTGTTCCCATTCGGGTCGGGACTTTGCCTTCCTGTTGTTCATTGTGTACGTGCAGCTGCTGCAGCAATCCCAGTAACAGGGCTTACTTACACCTCGGTACAGTACAGTCACTCTGCAAATGAGACACTTACAAGGAAGAAAAGGGGAACAAAGCCTTGATCCAATGGAGCTAGGCATTTTGCACAAGACCGAATCAAACCAACAGCCTGTGCCATCTGCGAGCTCCAGGACAAATCAAAGGTTTGACAGGCCACATCGCTGCCACACACACAGTCAGACCCAAGGGGCATAAAAAGTGAATTCCTGTCATTAAACCCTGTGACAGGATCCGAGAACTGCAGATGGCAAGTCCTTAATGCATGATCCCTGATCTAGAGTTCAGACAAGCATATCTCTCCTCTTTCATCAGTTTGAAAACTGCCAGTAAACAGAAGGAATTCTTTTTGTGGAAGGGGAGGAGATTATCATAGTCCACACGCCCTAATTAACACAATGTGAATAAATACCACATTAATACGTGAGGGGTCAACAAGACATTCTCAAACGGGAAAACACAATTTTAAATACAACTGGACAAGAATAAATCAATAATATTCCTTGCATTTGATATAGCTCCTTTCACATTGGGAAGATGTTTCAAAGCACTTTATGGGATATACAGTAAACTGTAGTGACTGTGTATTTTTTTGTAGAATGCACAACACAGTGAAAGTGAAAACTGGCACACATCCAAGAGGCTGACATACAATTAAAGTGCAAGAATTCACAAACAGAGTAGAGTGAATGCAATAAAGTGAAACTGGAACTGAAAGTCACACATAATGTCCCCTCACTCTGTGATCAGGGCTCCTTCTGCCTCCTTGTTTTCTCTGCTGCTTTTAACACTGATGACTTTGCCATTCTCCTTGACCATCTCTCCTCCCTCAGAGGGACTGTTCAAGTCCTACTTGACTCATTGCTATCACTTATCATTGACTCAAGTAGGACTTGAATCAGCAAGGTCTCCAGTTTCCAGTTTCTCTTCTTACCCCCACGTGGTCACCCAAGATCCCATCCTTCGACCCCTCCTTTTTCTCATTTACATGCTTCCTTTCAGTGATTGAGACATGGGGTCAACTTCCAGATGTTTGCAGATGACACCAAAATCTACTTTAGCCATGACTCCTGGTCCACAATGTTTTGTCTGCCTGCCTGTCAGATAACAAAGCCTGGATGAACGCCAACTTTCTACAGCTGAATCTTGACAAGACGGAAGCCCTCTCACCTGCGACTCCAACCTTATTAACCTCCCAGCCTATCCCTCAGACTTACTGAGCACATTCGAGGCATCAGGTTGGTTCCCACCTGTCCTTTCTACCCCATATCTGGTCCCTGACCAGGACTACTTTGCTCCACCTCTGCCACATTGCCTACCTCTGACCGTACCTCACATCCAATGCTACTGAAGACCTTATCCACGCGTTCGCCACCTCCTGCCTCAATTTTTCTAATGCCCACCTTGCCAGTCTCCCCAGCCCTTCATAAAATTAAATCAATTCAAAATTGCACCACCCATATCCTTGAGTGACAGATGTCAGCTCAAAAAGGAAGCCGAACAGACAGTTCAGTTTCAATAACTTTACACAAACAGCGGAGAATATTTGGAATAGACAACCCAGAGAGGTCATGGAGGCATATGGTGTCAGCAAGTTGAAGATGGATTAGAGCCATTCGCTATTTTGATTTAGAAGATAAAAGATTCATCAGGACCATTAAATTAAATTTTTATTCACAAAATCAAAACCTCAGGATTTGGAAGATCTATTTTTTCTGTCAAATAATGGCAGGAAATTGGGGTGCGGGAAGAGAAATTTAACATAAATAAAAACATTTACAATTTGGTGAAAATCCTGATTTCTTTTGGAACATCTATATATCCATCATTTATTTAACGGCTGTTTGTGAGACATTTTTGTGCACAAATTTGCTGCTACATTCACCCGCAAAAATACAGTCATTGCACTTTACATTGTAATGGTCCTTTAGAGATACTGGTGCAGCATATATATTTTTTAAGCCTTGGGACTACCTAGATGGATCACAATAGTCTTTTCAGGTCTTTTCCATACCAATATTTTTTTATAAGAGGAGTACAGTACAAATGTGGTCTTGGATTCATCCATTCAATTCCGCATCAGGTGATGACGTGTTGAACTCGATGCCATCTGTTACAATACAAATCCGGTCATGCTGTGGTTGATTTCAATACCCAGAACTTGAGTTGAGAAGGTCAGTGCTTCAGACCGCACGTATCATTGTGTCATTGAAGAACTGATGACACTCCAGTGTCATTGTGAACACTATATAAAAACTTAACCAGTTTTATCAGTTAATTTTATTTCCAGTTAGCAATCCATTTTGTAGCCGAAAGCAAAGCTGTTTTGCATGCAGCACACACAAAGAAATTTGCAACTAAAACCAAGGGTTCCTTACAGTCAGAATGAGATGGGGGGAGGGGGAGAGGAGCGGTCAGGAGAAACAAGCTCATTGGCTCCAACAGAATAAAATAGCTGGTAACATATTGGTACCCTTGACTTATTCTGTAAAGTGCTTTGAGATGTCTCAACGACTTAATAAGGCACTATAACACGCACTATAAGGATTATTATTGTTATTATCTACTAGGAACTCTTAATGTTGGCACAGGTGCCCCGAAAGGAAAAGAGTTCCATTTCCTGGCAATAACAACAACAAATTTGTAGCGCACCTTTCACGTCAGGAAGACGTCCGAAGGCACTGATATCATTAATTGGAGCATGAAATTCACTGCAACAAAACGCTGACCAACAAAATGGGTCAGTTCAGTGCTTCACCCCACCTCTGGTTTAACTTACAATATCTAGGACATTCACTAGGACCGGCTATAATTTTACCTCATTTAGGATTGCTTCATCATGAAAAGCTGCACAACGCATGATACATTGATGAAGGGCCTATTAGTGATCCATGTAACATACCCGTGAGTTAACACTCACATTTCATTTCTTAATCCGATGAATTGTGCTGCGAGTTAATGGAGAAGCAGGTGTTCATTAATCAATGATTAATGTATTTTTGAAGAACTGATTCAGATGTTTAACACTTCATTTCTTTTCCGTTAGTGGTTAATTATGCATTGTCAGGTAATTTTACAAACATGCGCAGTTTGTGTTAGTTGTACTGTGAGCCGCCATGCTTTCTGCATTCTGTTTGCCACGGCACAAGGCATGAAGAGCATCTGGAAGGCACACATGGTTAATCCTGATATATTCCCTCAGCAACTCCTAGCTATTGTGCACAGAATACAAATATCCATGAAACACTTCTGTATTCAGGAGAGAGAAAGAGAGAGAGAGAGCGAGAGAGAGAGAGAGAGAGAAAGCTAGCGACAAAAGCAGTAATAGAGGTAATAATAGAGACAGAGTTTGATAGAAAGAGACACAACAACAACAAATTGCATTTATATTTATATAGTGTATTTCACATCAGGAGGATATCCCAAGGCACTGATCTAGTGGGAACCAACAGTGCGATGCTGCAGTCTGCATTAGAATGACAATAAACAGCCTATATGCTATTTACAAGACTGGATTATTTCCATTGATCGCCGTACAGGATAAAAAGCAGCAGTGTTTAAGGCTGAATGGAATTAAAAACATTACTACAGGAGGCTGAAGATAAAAAAAAGGGAAGAAAAACCACAATATTTGGTATTGACATTTCCGTGGAGTTTAACTACATTCTGCACCAAAACCTTGAGAAACCCAGGGCAGGCATGACTCGGCAGTAAGGACGAGGTGCAGAACAGGACGGGCCAGCAGTCAGGGGATCAGGAGCTGGCTGTTGTGCTGAGGTAAATCTCTGATGACGTTAGCATTTCCAAACATCCTGTGAGGATTTCCTGCAGCCTGACCTCGGGCTGAACAGTATTACTTGTTTGAAAGAGGCAGCACTGCAGTTAGGCCTAGTGACGCTACATTTAATATAATAATAATAGTAATCCATGCATTTGGTATAGCACCTTATCACGCACTAAGGATGTCTCAAAGCACTTCACAGGAAATATTATGAAATGCAGTGACTGTGTATTCATAGGCAAACGTAGCAGCCAACTGCACACAGCAATGTCCCACAAACAACCATGAAACAACTGATTTTTAATAAAAGACCACAGACCACAGCACCTCCCCTCAATTTCCCTTGGGAATGCCAGAAAACTGACAGTGAATCAACCTTTAGGATCAAACTGGTATCTGGTGAACCAGCATCAAATCACTAGCCCCTACGGAAGGGAATAATGTCCTTGGGACGTCATCCTGACGTGAAAGGCACTAAATAATGCAATTTGCTGTTGTCCTCAGTCACTAAAAGGAAAAGGAGCACATTCTGAATCTGTTTTAAATTTATTGTTCAGGACGCTAGGTTTTAAGGATGACAATTTTTAGTTCTATATCTCTTTCCCATAAGGAGAATGTCCAAAGCGTTTTACTAAGATCGACTCGGAGCCCGAGCTAGGAGGGTGACAGGAGGAGTGGCGGTGGGGAGGAGAGAGATGGCCAAAATCGCAGTCAAAGAGATAGGTCTTTAGGTGGGTGTTGAAAGCAGAGTGCGAGAGGGTAAAATGGAGCATGGTAAAGAGGGAGGTGTTCATGGAGAGAGAAGGAACTGGAGGAGTAAGAGGACAGACCAAGAGGGAATTTGAAATGAGAGTCCAAGCCACCTTCATATGCGATTGGGGCAGGGGGTATGATCTCTCTCTCTCATTAAGTGAAATTGTATTCGTCCCTCTTGACGACGAATGGCCAATAGCACTGGAAACCGGGAAAAACTTGGGAACTTGGTGTTTACAGCTACGATGAGTCCGAATCGGAACTTGTTTTCTTATATCTTCAAAATCTAAAAAGTATTGAGCTGCAAACAAGTATTTTAATTTCCTTGCCGTCTTTTCAGCTATTGATTGCCACCAGAAATCACGATTTCACAAAGGAAACGCAACAAATAAAATGAGAAATGTAATAAAAGTCAGTCAGTAAACTCAGAGAATTGGTCAAAACCCAACTCACATGCTACAACCTGAACAAAGGAAAACAAGGTTAGAAAGGCTTCAGTCCTGACAATTATTCCTATCAATGCAAACTCCCACAAAGGTGGTCATGAGCATCAACGGTTTCCAAACAAATGAGTACAAAACAGATATCTGGAGAAAACTAAATAATAAACCAGGATGACTCATCACTGCCTTGCTTCACTCTCTGAGAAGATTCTCACAACTGGTGAGGACTGCGTGAAGCACATGTGAAAAGCAGCACCTCAAGTGAAAACCATAATGAAAGACTTTTTGGTAACAAAATCAAATCGTTTTGGCCTCACAGTTCAATTTTTCTTCATCAACAATGAACGAGGCTATCTTCAACAACAACGTGCACTTAATAGAGCACCTCTTCACACAGTGTAACGTCTCGAACTGCTTCACAAAGAAGCCAAGTACACCAAGCAAAGGAGGAGAGGGAGTGCAGAGAGGAACCAGGATTAGAACTTGGAGGTGATATATTAACCTGGGCGCATCAGTCTGGTACCCAGATACTGCTTCTGCTGCTTGCTGTACAGTAGAGGGAAAGCCAGCTACATACACACTTCATGTCAACAGGAACGAGAGAAGCCTGGAGAGAACATCATATTTAGGAAGCTTGCACTTTCAAGCTCTTGCTGCTGTCATCAAGTTAGCCATGCTCAACAGTCAAGAAAATGTGGACGTGACTCCTTTATCCAGTCCACTGAGGGTAATTTCAAGAATAATGTGTCGGACAGCTTCACAAATATGACCAGGACACAAAGCAAGGGAGGAGGGGGAATGTTAGCAGAGAAGAACTGTTGTCCTACCTGTTTTCCATCCAGTGTGTAAAGCCTTCGGACTGCTCCAGAATCCAGCTTTATGGCATCTGTGATGTCAGTTAAGACTTGATCGAATGAATGAGCTGTTTTCTTATTTAGAAGAACCCTCACTGCTTTCCGTGGCTTCACGCCACTTCGGATAACAGTCACCAGCTTGGGCCTGATAAAATCCTTGTTTTCTCTTCCTTCACCTTTCCCTGAAGACAGTGATGAGAGAGAGCGGGACGATCCGGTCTTGATATTAACTGACCAGTTTGGATTGACATTCTTGGCATAGTCTACCTTGCGAAATGCCTCATTGGAGGAACAAACGTAGCTTTCCCCTGTAAGAAAGAGAGAGTCTTTTACTAAGCACCAATCTTTGATTTCTTAAGCACCATCTTTATGACCTTCTCTCTACAACACCCATAAGTGAAATTGCTCACTCATCACAATTCAAGCAATCTAATGGTGTATCATCAAAATCCAAGACTTAGGCTTAAGCTTAAGTACTATTCCGTATAAAGGGTTCTATATAAATGCAAGTTGTTGTTGTTTTCAGATTTTGATTCAAATGAAAGTTCAAATGCAATCATATTTAATAACAATAAATAACAACTTGCATTTATATAGTACCTTTTTAAAAATAAAAAGCGAATGTTGTTATAGAGACAAATATGGCAGCGAATCTATGGCAGCAATATCCTATAAACAGTGAGATGGGCAGCCAATTCATTTGAATTTAACAATGATAACTACACTTCATTACGCTTGTGAATTGCACTAATTTATCGATTGTTTACAGGGTAAAGTTACCATGTTCACTATTCTCCCAATAAATGGATTGCTTATTTTCATACCCAGCTGTCCTCCATGGGTTTTGTTTTATTCTAAACCATTGTTTTTAAAGTCTTACTTGTTTTTATTCTTTAATGTTGATTTTCCAGGTTTGATAAGTAGAGGTGAAATCTGTGCCAAAAATCACCTTTTACCAATCAAAAAGCCTCGGCTTGAGGCCTCAGTCTCAACCACAAAAATATCACCATTACCATCTGCCTAGTATCTTAGGGAGGTTTTCTTTGGTTAGCGAGACATCTGAAGCCCATCGCCATGCTTAAAACTATTGAAATCAGACTTGAGAGTTCCACATATGCAGAAAGGTTAAATAATAATAATAATTTATAATAATCTTATCACATCGTTGAGACGTCTCAAAGCGCTTCATTGGCTTTGTATTTTGCTATTCGAGGCATTACAACAACTTTACGAATGTGATAGTTTAAGGCCGACAATATTGATAACTTTTCACTGCAAATTTCATACAATAATATTTTATAGTAATACAGTAATTTCATACTATATTTAACCCCGGCAGCAATTAAAGGAATGGAACATGTTTAGGAATACCCCACACTTTGCTTTGTATCTTATCAAGAAAGTTTTTAAGAAGTATTGCAAATTAGATCCCAACGCTTTCACTTGTTTCAACTGCAATGGAGAAATGATACCATCTACATAAATGCTGTATTAACATCAGCATCCAAGCTATGCATTTAGAAATGATTCACAAAAGTACTGTACAGAGCACAGAGGGGTGCTACCTATATTGCAGTGCTCAACACAGAGCCAAAGCCCATCAGAGTTCAAGCATCATGCCTTGAGATGCAGGAAAATGGCATGCATTCCCTGTATTCTGACAGATATTGAAACAAGAGGTAACATTTGTGGTGTAACAAATTTGTTTCATAAATTGCAAATAACTTGAGGAATATGTTATGTTATGAATATGTTTTATTTAATCAAAGACCCTAATTTCAATTGTAGTTATTTTAGATTCTAATGTGCTTAACATTAAGCTTATACACTTAACTGAACCCCATTACAATTTGGAATTTGCAACACGAATTCAAAGTTGGCAGAATATAGGTTTTCCATCCAGGGAAATCAAGATTGGTTGAAATTGATGAAGTTGCATTAATATTGCATTGGTGCAATGGTGCATTGGTACCAAGATATCATTCAACCATAGCAGTAATTCAGTGAAGGATTCGAAGAGATCACAAAATACCACAAAATAGCATCAAGTTGATTAAAGTTGAAATATCAATTTTGTAAAGGTCTTAACAACGAATCTGAAATGTGATAGGGACGATTCATTCCTTCAAATCCTGGAGGACTTTTTTCTTAATGATAAAAAGCTTAAATCGGTAATACATAAACTGACTAACATGGTCATTTTAAGTGTGTTTATTTTCAAATGAAGCAGATTCCCCGCTTTGGATTATTTCCTACAGTTGATTGAGTTTTAATAACAATAATGATCATCCTTTCCATTTGACATAGCACCTTTCACATCAGAAACGCTTGACTAGATTTACTGTAAGCGGTAATGTTTATGTTGTGTAGGCAAATGTGTTTTAATTGCTAATGGAGATGGAAATACAGCAGCTCTTAATTGCTTGTACTTTGTGTAACTTAAAACTGGTGACATGTGAACAGTGTTCCATATTGAATACATGGCCAATGAAAAGAGTTGATATAGTATACATTAGTTAGTGACTCCTGGTCCCAATTGTTTATTCACAACCACAAGTTTAACTTTCTCTTTTTGTAGAAAATTCCCTTACAAGGCAATTTTGGATATTGTAAATGTTTCAGTTTCAAATAATTATAATCCTTGCATTTTATACAGTGCGAACGTGCATTTAAATTGGCAAACAATATCTCACAACCACTCATGAAATGAATGACCTATTTTATCTGGAGAATTAATGGCCAGGACTTGAGGAGAAAATCCTTTCTCTTTATAAATAGTGTCTTGGAATCTTTGATCTCCACCTAAACAGGCAAACAGGACCTCAATCTAATATGTCATTGGAAGAATAGCAATGCACATAGCCCTGCATTGGAGAATCAGAACAGGGTTGTCCAATTGGTGTCCTTATCCATGCCATAGATGATTTAATCTATTCCCTGAACTATTCCGAACTTCAGCCTGCCTATTCCCTTTTGCCAGTTATCGCTGCCTTATACAAAAGCTAAAACCCAATTTCAGCTTCTGACTCATACAGCGCCACATTTGGCTGAAATGTCACATTTAAATGTAAAACACAAGATCACAAAATTGGTTTGGATAAAGAAGGCCTATCCAATGTCATCCTTCCAGATCACCCACCCTATCAACCCTCAGTTGGAACATCAAGCTGATTTTTAAATGAGTCCTAGTGTCCTGGCCTCAACCACCCTTCCTGACAACCTGTTCCAGTTGTTAATTATCCTCCAGGTATAGAAATTGTTAGGTGTTTTGTAATGAAAACACAGTTTTGCAATGCAATTGGCATATCCCCTGCATTGAAGACTTTTAGCACAGACTGTCTACTGTGGATATAAAGCCTCATTTGAATATTCATTAGAATGCAGTGGCTCCATAAAACCTTAGAGAAATAGTACATGTAGAGTGAGAGAGAATAGCAAACCTCTGCAGGCAGCACACAGTCAGATTCAGGGAGGCAGAGGTAACCTCCCGATGAACAAAAGAAAAACTACAGTGCCTCCTCTCATTAAAATGTCTCAAAGCACATCACAACCAATTACTGATAAATGTCATAGGCAAACAAGGTCATGATGTGGGCTTCAACCCATAACCTTCTGACCCAGGGGAGAGAGTGCAACCAACTGGGATAGACAGATGAGGATGAAATGGTAGAGTGAAAGCATTATAAAACCTACACAGGGGGTCCCACCCAACAGTAATATAGATAAAGGAAGGGACTGCTTCAAGAAGTAATGTCACTTTTCCAAGCATGGTGACTGGGTTGGACGGGCAGATGCAGTTTAATGACATGTACAGGCTTGTAAATGAAAGTCTTGTTATAAAACAAATCTCTATGAAGGGAAACAGAACAGAATCAGCTCTTCTTGACATCCCTACAGTGACTTTGCTCTTTCCAAAGAGAAGGGACACTTCTGTTTCTGCTGACATAGTGGCCTCCAGGGAACAAGGAAGTGAGCATGACTAAAGGGAGAGTTCAATGAAGAAGTCGGCAGTAAATCATTTTGGACATGTTTTCTTTTACTGAAAATCCAATCAACTGTTAGTAAAACAAGAGTAATTTTAATTTTGTATCACATTCAACTTGACTAGAATCTACAATTCCTGTCTTGCTGTCAAATATGATTTTGTGATCAGTTGCTGTTTGATGTTTTTAACTACCAGTGGAGATAACCAGCAGAGATAGACTCATTTGCATGGGTCAGGTAGTTCATTTCTGTCTGACAGAGGGGTAATTTTGAATTGTTTCGCCCAGCTTCCAGTTGAATGACTGAATTTGCTACGGGTGGATCATGATGTCAAATGCAAGGATTAATATTCCTGTGTTTCAAATCCCTCTTTGGGTCTTTGAACTCATAATCCAGTGCACTTTGCAGTAAATCCTGTGAAGTACTTTGAAACATCTTATCGACATGAAATGTGCCATATCAAATAAAAGGATTATTATTTTTATTATTATTCAGTGATCTGGACGTAACTGAGCACAATTTTATCATGTTATTATTGAACATGAATTTACATTGATCAATTTGTGAGCGAGATCCAAAATAATTTCAGTGCCTTTGTTTCAGAGGGTCAAATTGACAGGGAATTGCTGCTTGTATCAATTTGTTTTGCTGTGAACTGAATTGTATTGGTAAAAAATGAAATCAACAAATGTGGAACCTGCAAGTACAAAACATCTCAGGTAATCGCAAGCTTCTTAACTGAGAATCTCCAATCATTCGTCATAAACTTCACAGTTCCCAGTTCCATAGCAACAATCACAGCAAATCTATTCAAAGGTTAATGCTTCGCAAGTGTGCAGCAAAATGTATCACACTTTATTCTCAAGACATCGACTGGGGAATGTGGCGAACAGGTTTGCAAATCTAACGACTGCTAGACTGCTGAGCTACTAATAAATCGTTGCATTTTCTCAAAGTCGGAAACTGCATCATCATTAAAGACATCTGTAGAGATACAATACAATTTTACATTTATATTGCACCTTTCATTGATAGCGTGATATTTATTTTAGTTTTAAAAACAAAGCGAGTTGCTGTATTAGCAATTTTGGTGAAGAATTGACTCTGCAGTTCAAATAAGGGAAAAGGGTTCCCTGCACTTCCTATGCACAGCCTCACAATCGATGCTAACCCAAATACAGTATATGTGGAGAAAATAGGTGGTCAACTTTCATGCAACACACATGAGATACTGCACTCAAAGTGATGGAAATGAGCTGACAGCTCAAGTGTGTTAAGTCTCCAGAAGAGTCACAAGTGAAGTCCTAACAGACTTCCATTCGATTGAGGCTTCAGCTGTGTCCCTGTCTGGTTGCCCTACATATTGATTTTTCCAAAGACTGGGAAACATTTTTAAAAATATATGAAATAGCACATGTGGTGTTGGCGACCACAGTGTAAAAAAATAAAATGCTTTAACTATGTCTGTGCTCCACTGCAGATTCATGTTTTATGCAACAAGGCAACACTCTACAATTTATTCTTTTTCATGGAATGGGAACCACGAACCACAGCAACAACAACTTGCACTTATATAGCACCCTCCACGCAGGGTAGCGTCTCAGAACGCTTAACAGTGGCGGAGTCTGACTCCTGGCCGGGGGGAGGGAGAAGGTGGCCGTAAGTACGGTCGAAGAGGAAAGTTTTCAGGCGGGACTTGAAAGAAGAGAGAGAGGGGGCAAGGCGGAGGGAATGAGTGAGAGTGTTCCTGAGTTTTGGGGCATAGGGCTGAAAGCATGAACTCCAATGGTGGGGAGGAGGGTGAGAGGGACGAGCAGGAGGCCAGTCTCAGTCGGTGCCACATGCCACCGGGTGATGTACTGGGGAGTGAGGAGGTCGGAGGGGTAGGGAGGTGCCAGAGAGTGAAGGGATTTGAACACGAGTGTGGGGATCTTGAAGTCGATCCATTCAGTGATGGGGAGCCAGTGCAGCCTGGCCAGAACTGGTGAGATGTGGGTACAGAGTTTGGTCTGGGTCAGTATGTGGGCAGCAGAGTTCTGAATGAGCAGGATCGTGTGAATAGTAGAGGTGGGGAGACCGGCGAGAAGTGTGTTGGAGTAAACCAAGTGGGAGGTGACAAATGCATGCACGAGGGTTTCGGCAGCATTCGGGGTAAGGTACAGTCGGAGGTAGGCAATATGGTGGAAGAGAGCGGTCCTGGTCAGGGACTGGATGTGAGGGAGGAAGGGCAGTTGGAGGTGGAACCAGAGACTAGGTTGTGCACTAGTTCAGTGAGTCTGAGGGAGAGCCCAGGGAGGTTGAGTAGTTTAGATCCACGGACGTGAACACGTTGATGGGAACCAAGGAGTATGGCTTCCGTCTTGTCCATATTCAGGTGCAGGAAGTTTACACTCATCCAGGTTTGATGAGATGGCAGGTTTAAAGTGCAACATCCAGGCACAAAGTTTGTGCCTGAAGATGTCTGCTCTACTGTCAGCTGTTTGTCTGAACAGTTTGATATGTTACAGAACGGCCTGTGGTACCCAAGATGTACAATGACAAGAATGTACAATGACAGACTGAACATAATGCTAATTTTGTAAGAAAAGATTAAAAGTAAGTTTTCACCTAATAGCATCAGTGCATGATGTGTGATACTAATGCTATTTAGTAACACAAGCCAAAAGTTGCACTTTAAACCTATCATATCAGCACTGGCTCCAGACAAGAATAAATCATCTGGGACAAACAAGGCAGATCTACAGTGATCCAAGGCAAATGTGCAGTTTTCGATACTTCCTCAACTAAGAGAGCTATTGGGAAGGATGATTCTGGCTGGTCTAGTAACTTTATGTGCGGTTACCATTATTAATAATAATTTATCCACATATATTGCAAGGAAGCTAGAAGCTAATGTGTAAAGGAAAGTTGTACTATTTATAGATCCATTGTAAAATTCTGGGCAAATGAATACCAGTTTCCTCATTGCCAACATGTACTCAAATATTTCTTCCCCTGCTAAATGTCCTGTTTACAGCATGGATATACAGGGGTAGGTATAGCAACACCCACTGGCCATTCTGTGCATGAATGGAACAAGTTTCACCAAGTGTGCTCCATGTCCTCTGTATCACTCCAACACAATACAATCCTCACTCCTCTCTTCCTATTTTCAGGTTTCTGCTGAAGACCTTTCTCTTCGACCGTGCCTTTGGTCACCTTCCCCCCTGCCCCCATGCTTGGCCCCGGGATCCGTTACTGTAAAGCGCTCTGAGACGCCGTACAGCGTGGAGGGCGCTATATAAATCGAAGTTGTTGTTGTGACACTATTGCAAGGTTCATGTGCCTAAGGATCTCTTCTTGGAAACAATGGTACCACAGGAAATGCAGTTCGCAAAGCTTTTCCTACACATTAGATTTGATACCATCCACTCCCTGAAAGTCCATTGAGTAGTTCCACCAACTTGCTCCCTCCCTCCAAATTCCTCCCCATGTTCAAAACCTGCCTGAAGACTTACTTAACGCTTAAATTCTGCCTTTGGTCATCTTTACCCTCCCAACAACAACAACAAGATTGCATTTATAGAGCGCCTTTCACGTCGGGAGGACGTCCCAAGGCACTGGACAGTTGGGTCGGGACCTGAGCAGGGGGGAAATGGTCAGGGGGAGGGAAGGGAGGGAGCGAGGAGGGGGTAGAGAGTCGAGAGGGGAGCTGAAGGCACGTTTGAAGGGAAAGGTCTTGAGACCGGCCTTGAAGGAGGAAAGTGACCTTTTTTGGCCCACATCCCGCAGCTCGGGTGTCCAACCAGTGGTCTAAAGAGCTTTGAGACATCCTCCTTCCAACATGAAAGGCACTATATAAATGTATCATTATTGTATTTAAAAAGGAAACTGAGATAGACTGCTGTCAAAGGCACTATACTGTATAAATGTAAATTGTATTGTATTGTCTACCTCTCTATTGGTAATGATCAAAAAGAGGTTATCTTTCAATCATCGTAACTTTCACCAGGAGACCTGAGAACTAGCTCAATACAATAAAGCACCTTACATGTTATACTTTACGGAATGCAATTGATTAGAAATAAAGTGAATACAGCAAATGTGACAGTCAATCTACATCACCAGGAACGTAAAAGAACAATGAGATGAGTAGCTAGATAGTCTAGAAATTTGAGGGTGAACCTGGATGAGGAGAAGATTTAAACCAGGAGAATAAAAATCAATGTTTCTTTTATATGGGGGCAGGAAAATCCTTTAACTTTCACGTGAATCACAGGGAGACAGGATTTAAATTAATGACTCATTCAAGAAAGTGCTGCTGATCTGGAATAAATAAAACATGAATTAGGATTTAATGCAGAATGTTCTTATCTAGGTAAACAAGTGCAGAACATAATTGAAAGGCAATTTTTCTGTTTGTCAGACATGAAAAAGGTGTTTGTAACCACAGCTGCTGTTTCATTCCTCTTATCAAATGCAAGGATTAATATTGTTTATTATTATAGATCAACCCACAAACACTGTACGTCACTTGAAGTATAAGTGAAACACTACTTGTCAAATAGACCTGAACTCCCAACTGATCAACTCTTTCTAACCCAGTGAGTGAACTGTTAAAACATAATGTATTTGCTCACCACTGTGTATCCTATAAAATATGCCATATTTCAGGACCTTTATGGTTTCTTTCATTAGTGGCAGTCACTGGGTGTTCAGTCTTGTCACTTAAGGTTCAAGATGTGTGGTACTTAAATCCAACCACAAGTCAATAGTTATTCGTACCTTAAATGCTAGTTTCTAATTCCAAACAGTCTTTTGCATTAAAGCCTAGTTGTATAACCAGGCATTAATGGATTCAGACATTGATGGATTCAGGTGTTTCTTGCTTGTTGACTTTCCAGGTTAAAAATATAAGCAATCAGAGAAGAGAAATGGTCGTTCATCTTATTACATCCGCTTCTCCCATTGTTTCTCAAAGCTATCCTATTATTGACTTCATCCACTTTCTCTTTCTCTTAAGGCAGGGTGGTTGCTGAGGGCCAGAATCCCTTTTTAAGAAACATCAGCGAGCCTCATTATTTTTGTGTTTCCTTTCCAGAAACATAACAACATTTACAGACTGTATTGACACTCCAAATGCAAGCAAGCACAACCTTCATACATCTCTCAAGTCTCTACAATGATACCCTGGCCTTTTTCCCTCAATGGACCTACACCCCTCCTCTATGTTCCAGCTGCACAGCCAACAACGTGTCCTGTGGCAATACAGTAAACTCTGGATACTAAGATAATAAGGCTTAAGTAGTCACTACCATCAAAAAGCCATGCTGTCAATATCCTGACCAATTCCCATGCAAGTTGTTAATAACTGTCTCCGCCTTATTAGTCACTCCGCTTAATACGTCAATAGTCACATTCTAGAAATTCTTAATTGAACCCAATGTAAAATCGATCAGATTAATCACCGGGACCCAAAGCAATCTCTCGTGATCAGTGACCTTATCCTTACTGTGCGGACAACTATGAAGCATTAGCTCTCCAGTCCACCTCAATCACTGCCCCTCATCCTGCCCCTGACTGACAGCCCAGACCACCAATCAGGGTTGGGAGGAGGCAGCCAAAATGGTTATGGTCAGTATAATTGCATTATCTTGATGGTTTTTAATATACATTAATACTCATACACAAAGATTATATCTCCACTCAATCAACCAGGGTTGGCACTGAGAAGCTGGTTTCTTGAACTAAAAAAAATGGCTGAGAGCAGTTCGTTGCATATGTCGCTTCCTGTGCTATATTCAGGAAGTGCTGCTCACGTTTTATTTTGCAGGAAATAACATCAGTGGCTTTATCATTTTGAACTCATTCCCTACCAGTTCTGCTGTCACAGTCCATTTCAAGTAGCCTGATTACACCCCCATGTTGTTTACCAAATTAAAGACCTGGATCTTGTCACCCTTATGTTTTCAAACAGAACAAATTCAGCTCTGACAGCCTCTCCTCACACTTTAGAATTAGGCACTTTGGAATCGTTCTTGTTTTCCTTCTCAGCGACTTCTTCAATGCATCAATGTCCTTTTGAAAATAGAGTGTCCCAAATGCACATCATGGAATTCAGAAATGCTGAAAGCGATAATGTTAATGATTCCTCACGACCAGATAAAACATGTTCTGACATAAACTCCATTATCAGCAGGGTATCCCGAGGCTTCGTTCTGATGAGATTTCACATCGGATCTGATGTCTCGTGATTAGAAAGGATGTACTGGGGATTCCTTGTTGAGAAAAGGGACATCGTCTGGAGATAATCTATCTGGCAGCGAGGTATCAGTAAAGTTTTCAGCAGTCGTGTTTGTTCAACCACATTATTCCAAATAGGGCCTCGCTCAGATCTATGCAGATCACCTTCCTTCAACTTATAGTCAAGCTCAACAGGTCAACAACAAGAACAACAAAATTACATTTGTAAAGCGGCTTTCACATTGGGAGGACATCCCAAGGTGCTAAACAGTCGGGGATCAGGATCTAACCATGGGGGTCAGGGTTAGGATGCGGGAGGGCAGAGAGGTAGGAGGGCAGCTGAAGGCATGGTCGAAAAGGAGGACCTTCAGTCATGCCTAGAAGAAGGCAAGGGAGGGAGCAAAGGGAAGGGATTGTGGGATGGAGTTACAAAGGATGAGGGCAGAGAGGCTGAAAGCCCGGCCTCCGATGGTAAGGCGGTTCGGGTGGGAGATATGGAACAGGCCGAGCCAGAGGCAGCAGATAGGCTGCTAGGTGGTTAGCAGGTCAGAGAGGTAGGAAGGGGCAATGTCGAAGAGTACCTTGAAAGTGAGGACAACGATTTTGAATTCTATTCTCTGAGGGATGGGGAGCCAGTGGAGCCGGGCGAGGGTCGGGGTGATGGGGTTATGGAGCCTGGTGCGAGAGAGGACACAAGCTGCAGAGTTCTGGATTATCTGCAGTTTGTGGAGGGAAGAGTTGGGGAGGCCGACAAGGAGGGAGTTTCCGTAGTCGAGCCTTGAGATGACGAGTGCGTGTATGAGGGTTTCGCGACCCGAGTGGTGAGGCAGTGGCGGAGTCGGGCAATGTTGCAGAGGTGGGGGAAGGCAGAGCGGGTCATGGCACGGATATGGAGGAGAAAGGACAGTTGAGGGTCGAACAAGACGCCCAGGTTTCTGACTGACTTGGTGAATAGGTCAAAACAGTGTGAGGCAGCAATACACAAGACAAACAGGATGTTGGACTATATACTGCCAGCAATGAGTTGAGTTCATTTCACTAGAAGTTATACTCAGACCTAGAATACTGGGAACTGTTCTGGTCGATCGAACATAAAAGGGCTCCCAGGCCTTAGAGGCAGTGCAGAGAAGCGAGGATGATCCCCAGTGCTAGAGGAATGAGCTATGAATAGGCAAGCTAGGGCTCTTCAGTCTTGAAAGAAGACATCTCAGAGGGGACCTTATAGATGTATACAAGATTTTAAATGAAATTGTGAAAATAAACCCTTAACGATACTTTCAGATGTACCAAAACAACAGAACAAAGGGACATAGGTTTAATGTTAGAAAAAGCAATTTCTGGCTAGACACCAAGAAGTATTAATTTGCCCTGAGGTTAACTAACAGCTGGAATAGTTTGCCAGGAAGGGTTGTTGAGGCCAGGGCACTTATAAATAGATTCTGTGATAGGAAGGTGGGTATCTGGGATTATTGAGATCAAATGGGCTTCATCCAAACCTCTCTTGTAACCTTGTGACCTCAAGTAAGAAACTAGCATTTGATCAGCTCTGTTGCAGGAACTTTGCGTTGTCTCCTAATCACTAGTAATCATACCTAAATGCTTTTCCTCTCCATAAATCTTATGCTAAATCGATACGCTTCATTTGTACAAAAAGACAAATGATGGTGTGGAAATGAGGGAAAGCTGAGCAAGCAAAAGCCCAGACGTAGGGCATGAAGAACGTTTGAGAGTCGAACAAGAAGTTCCTCTCGGGCTCCTTAAGGTAAATACAATACTGTATTCCTGGTGTAAAATGGACCCCATTTTAATTTACAACACTTTACAACAACTTGCATTTATATAGTGCCCTTCACACAGCTAGTGTCTTGGAGCACTTGACAGGAGTATGGTTTGATGCCACGCTGGAATGTGAGGGGAAGTACCGAAGGCAGAGTCAAAGAGGCAAATTTTCAGGTGTGATTTGAAGATGATCAAAGGGGGGACAAAACAGAGGGATTGAGGCAAGGATCTCCAGAGATTTGGGGCATTGTGACTGCAAGCACGGCCGCCAATTGTGGATTGGAGGGTACGAGGGTACGAGGGACCTTGCAGAAGACCCAAACCAGCTGAGCCAAGGCAGTGGATCGTGGAGTGCAGTGTGAGCAGAATTTGATAATTTGATAGCACATATTTTTATTTTCTAGATATCTCTCTTCAACCACAGAAACAAAGTGTTGACATCTGATTACTGTAATTTCACATGAGTCACAGTCCACTGAAGCTACAGTTTAACATTAGCACCTTGTAGATTGAGGATATCCATGGATAAATTAATATAATAACAATGCTTGCATTAGATATACTGCCTAATTATAGCATCAAAATGTCTATAAGCACCTTGCTGTATTTATAAGCGAACATAACAGCCAATTTACACACAAGGAGTGAATGACAAGTTTTATTTGGGGAAATTGTTGGCCAAGATGTCAGGAGAAACTCCCTTCTTTTTTTGGGTAGTCCCAAGAGATCTTTAACGTGCACATGAACAAGCAGATGAGGCCTTTGTTTAACATCTCCTCTGATTGATGGCATCCCAACAATGCAGCAGACTCCCTAGGACTGCATTGGGAACATCACCCTAAACTATAAGTTCAAAGATCCAATGTGGGACTTGAACCCACAACCTTTGTAAATCAAGATTATTGTAATTTCACACGAGTCACAGTCAATCCAAAAATATGTACTAAATTTTGCTCAACCAACGGTCCACCACATTCGCTCAGCTGGCTTTTGCACATCTTTCTACAATAGTACTTGGATTTAACAGGAATAATGAATGTTCTATTCCTGGCCAAGAAAACAAATAGATGCCCAAAGCTCAGTGCTCTGACACCAGGAAATGTGTGACATCTCCTCAAACAAGGTGGCTCAAGAATGTCAACTCAGCATGTGAGAAAATGTCGAATGAAACCCATTTGCTAAAACTCTATGCTAGTCCAGCCCGTTGACAGCGATGAAAAACATTGTTCAATTCAGAGTGCCTTTTTGCCTCCAATTTTATTACTTTTTTCTCTCTTGGAAGGTGCTGATCACTGCTGGCACATTGTTCCATGGGTGGCATCAATCCTCCTGTAACTTAATAGAAGGCCATTCTTTATGTGTAAACCTAGACAAATCCTTAATATGTCTGTTTACATCTCTCCTGAAACCCACAATGGACTCTGGCTGTATCACCTTACTTGGCAAGGCATTCCACGTCCCAACAAATCTCTGAATAAAAACATTTCTCCTAAGCCCTCTTTTTGCTCTTCTTCTGACTATCTTCACTATGTCCCCTAGTCACTGACTTCCTACCACTGTAAATAGATTCTCCCTTTTCATCATGTCAAACCTCTCAAAATGTTGTACACCCCTATTAGTATCTTGTACTAGAATAGAAAGAAAGAAAGAATAGAATAGAATGATAGAAATCTTTAGTACAGAAGTTGGCCTTTCAACCATCGTGTCTTTGCCATTGCTACCTATATTACTGAGCTTGTATACCCCACTTTCCATCTCTTTTCCCATATCCCTTCATGTTTTTACTGATCAGTTACTTATCCTGTCCCTTTTTCAATGATCCCATTGATTGACCTTCAATAGCCCCACAGTAATGAATAACAGCATGTTCAATCTTTTTATTCTGTCAAGGTTCTGTTCTTGACTGGTTCAGGTCCTACCTTTCACACCACCTCCTCTTCGTTGCGGTAAACGATTTCTCCTCCAGCCCCCGCACTGTCTCGTGCGGTGTTCCTCAGGGCTCTGTCCTCGGTCCCCTCCTCTTCATCCTCGACATGCTCCCCCTTGGTGATGTCATCCGCAGACATGGGATAAATTTCTACATGTATGTGGATGACACCCAACTCTATCTCTCTGCCTCCACCCTGAACTCCAGGACCTCTGAGGTCCTGACCGACTGCCTGTCCGACATCAAGTTCTTGATGAGGGCCAACTTTCTCCAACTCAACGTCACCAAGACCTAATTGGTTCACACCAGCGCCTCCGCACCTCAGGCGCTGACAGCATCAGCCTCCATGGCTACACACTCAACCGCACTAAGCCAGTCAGGAACCTGGGTGTCTTGTTTGACCCTGAACTGTCCTTTCTCCCCCACATCTGCGCCATGACCGGCACTGTCTACCACCACCAACATTGCCAGACTCTGCCACCGCTTCACTACTCAGTCTGCTGAAACCCTCATCCACGCATTCATCACCTCAAGGCTTGATTACAGGAACTCCCTTCTCATCGGACTTTCGAACGCTTCCCTTCACAAGCTGCAGATCATCCAAAACTCTGCAGCTCGTGTGCTCTCACGTACCAGGCTCCGACCCCATCACTCCCACCCTCGCCCAACTTCACTAGCTCCCCATCCCCCAGAGGATCGAGTTCAAAATCCTCGTCCTCACCTTTAAGGCCATCCATGGCCTTGTCCCCTCCTACCTCTCTGACCTGCTGACTCCCTACCAACCTGCCCGCTCCCTCCGTTCATCAGACGCCGGCCTACTCCATGTCTACTGACCCGCCCTACCATCGGTGGCCGGGCTTTCAGCCTCTCTGCCCCCACACTCTGGAACTCCATCCCACGGTCCCTTCGCCTCGCTTCCTCCCTCGCATCCTTCAAGGCCGGTCTCAAGACCCCTTCTCTTCGATCGTGCCTTCAGTCTCCCTCCCACCTCTCTGCCTTCCCTCATCCCTACACCATCCCTCCCCCATGCTCGGTCCCCGACAGCTGACTGTTCAGCACTTTGGGACGTCCTCCCGATGTGAAAGGCGCTCTATAAATGTAATTTTGTTGTCGTTTTCTTGCATGTCAGCCAATGCATACTTGTGATAAACACGCAGACTAATGTTTGTAAGCGGTAGCTTTAGATCACTGTGTGTCAGCGCTTATGTTATTAATTAATTAATTGTCAAACCGATAAATTCTGCTCTGACTGAACAAGTTAGACCTAATTATGAGATCATAAGAGTGGTTCAGGTGAAGAAATTTACAGTGCAGGAGGCCACTCGGCCCATTGAGTCTGCACAGGCTCTCATCCAATCTGACCTGCTTAATCTACTATCATCCCATTGCAGGATCAATTTATCTTTTAAGTTATCCATTCATTCCCACTGGCCTACCCTCTCCCCATACTTCTTCAAGCCTTTATCTATTATATATCTGTCTAAGTCACTCTTGAAATCCACAATGCACTCTGCCTCTACCACCTTACTTGTCAAGGCAAACCACATCCCAACAACTCTCTGAGTGAAAAGATTTCTTCTAAACTCACCTTTCATTCTTCTTGTGACTATCTTATATCTATGTCCTCTAGTCACTGAATCCCCCGCCTGACTCCTTCTGCGCTGAAAGTGTCCGTTTCTAACCCAAAGAAAGGGTAAACCGGCCGATCCTACCATCTTCCCATTGCAGGATCATTTTATCTTTTACCTGCTAGAATGCAGACTGTGCAGTGAAGAAGAATTACCAATCACAAAGAAAATCTCTGTCTTGGGGATTTTTATATTGGATAAAGGAAGTCTCTGTGACAGCTTCTCAATTAGTCAGAGACTCTCTGTGGTTAAAATAATAATAATAATAATCCTTGCATTTGATATAGCGCTTTTCATGTCAGGAGGACATCCCAAAGCGCTTCACAGAACACACTGTAAAGTGAATTGACTGTATATTTTTTGTGGGCGAACACGGCAGCCAATTGCGCACAGCAATGTCCCACAAACAGTCGTAGATTGAAAATGACCAATTTATTATTGTTTTTGGTTTTTGGAGGGATTATTATTAGGCTCTGTGTGGAGTAAGGAAACTTGCCCAAGGTTTCGCCCTCTGCCTGGAATTGAACTCAGGTCTCTCGCTTGCAAGGCGAGTGCTCTAACCACTGAGCTACAGGACTCCACGAATGATGAAAAGCAGAGTTTGGGCTCTGAGCTGAACTTGCATATTCATAACGTTTTATGCATTGATATATCTTGAAGCTCCTTACAATAATTAAGTGACTTTTTTGGAGGCAATCTTGCCAGTCATTTTGCAAATGACAAGATCTCACAACCATGAAATGATAGACCAATTTTATGGAGGATTGTTGGCCAGGACACAGTAAAAAGCTTTCAGAGTTGTATCATGAGATTTTTAGTGTCCACCTGCAACAGAATAGATCTTGGTTTAAATATCTGATCCAATGTATGGCACATCCAACAATACAGAGCTCCCCTACTACTGTGCTGCAGAATCAGCCTGAGCTGAAATAACAAAGTGGGGCTTGAACGCATAATCTTCTGCCTGACATTAGGACTCCAGGAGCAAGAGAGCCGCTGAATGAGCTAGGCTGACAACAATAAATGCTAACTCTGATCCAGAATCTAGACAACTGACACATTTAACTTATAAATCAATTATCAAGAATTGTTAATGAATGGTCAAGAGTCCTGGGAGGAACACTTGATGTTAAGGTAATTTAAGTGTGAGAAGACATTTCTCCAGTCACTTTGATGAGATGCATGATCAGCTCTGCTGCTGCAGAGCACGAGGAGATTTGCATCCTAAGTCTCTTACTTAAGAAGCCCACACTGTAGGTAAAATAAATCTATATTTGATTTCAAGATTATTGTGATTCATATATAAATAGCTATTACAATAGTAAAGTTGTTAATCTTTTCTCTTTTTTCAAAAGTTATTATAAGCATCTTGGAGCATTTCCTCATATTTTTTAAGTGGAAGAATCTGCATTCATCCATGTCCTGATGCCACTGCTTACATAGTTGCATTGATTGATAAGGTTCGGAAACAGACCATTTAGTCCAACTAGTCCGTGCTCCTGTTTATACTTCAAGTGCACTCGCATAGAGCACTCGCCTCCCAAGCAAGAAACCTGGGTTCGATCTCCGGCAGGGCGAATCCTTGGGCAAGTTTCCTTACTCCACACACCTGATAATAATCCCTTAAGAAAAAAATAATAATAATTTGGTCACTCAATCCACGGCTGTTTGTGGGACACTGCTGTGCGCAATTGGCTGCCACGTTTCGCCCACAAATATACAGTCAATTCACTTTACAATATATCCTATGAAGAGTTTTGAGACATCTCAAAGACGTGTAAAGCGCTATATCAAATGCAAGGATTATTATTATATTTTGTGAGCCGCACCCAATCTCATTTCCCTCTCCAATACCCCTCTATAGGAGACAGGAATAAGGTATCCCTTCTCTCTCATTCATGTGTCTATTCCTAAACTTTGCACTTTTCAGATAAAAGTGCAAAGTCTACAAGGAAAGCTAAATTAGAAAATGGAAAACCATTAAACCATTAAAGTTCTCACCCAAGCACACCTCCCCCCACCACCAACCCCCATCCCTCCCATATCTTCCCTTGTTGCCTGATATCAGCAGGGTCAGTAGTTGGAGCACTGTAATTGCCAGTACCCTTGGCAAAGGCAAATGAAATCCCACTCCTGAACCCCATCTAGAGAATGCGTGGATGTGGACATTGGATGAGGACAGGATTCAGCTTGGCTGTGAGTCCCTGGATGGTTGAAATGGTGTTTTTTTGCACTCAATATAGTCTAGGCTCACACATGAAAGATGTTTTTTGGGTGAGGTACCGGGGGGGGAGGAATGACGTTACCTGTGAAACTGTAACCCCATTTTTAGAAGGCAAGTAGGAGGTGAAGAATAAGATAAACTTGACACAAAAAAATCTCCTGCTAAAACCCAACATAGTGTAGTCCAGTGGAGTTTCCAAATTCAAGCTATCCTACATTTCAAAAGAAAAATTTAGTTCCCAAATTCCCCAATGGGTGACAAGCATCCATTACTTGACTGGTTATGTACATAAACATTAAACTGCTGAGAAAAATACTAGGATTCTTACTTTATGGTTTTCATTAACTTTCAAACCAATTCAATTACAATTCTTTATTCCTAGGCACTTCCGACAGGTTAATTTACTGCAAGCACTGCACTAAATAAAACTTGTCAACACACCTAAAGCCGGAAAGCAGGCTTTAATCACAGAACCGTTGAATGCAGAAATGCATTGTTCTTGCCAATAATACTGGCCCTGTGCTTTTAACATTACTTTTCCCTGAAGGTGCAATGCAATTGAAGTTCAGCCTCAAGCTCTGGGCACAATTTATAATAATAATCCTTGCATTTGATATAGCGCCTTATCACGTGGTTGAGACGTCTCAAAGCGCTTTCACAAAATATATTGTAAAGTGGATTGGCTGTGTATTTATGGGCAAAACGAGACAGTCAATTGCGCACAGCAGTGTCCAACAAACAGTTTTGGGTTGAGTGACCATTCAGTCGCAGAGGATTGATGGAATCAGTGCAATCGTACCCCGTTTTCAGAAGACATGGAAGAGGTGAAGAATAAGAGAAATTTAAGAGATCTGCTAAAACCCAACATGGAGTAATCCAGTGGAGTTTCCAAATCAGGCTATTCCTTATTCCAGGAAATGACAAGCAGCAGGAAAGCTTGCCAGACACAGATATCAATGGCAAGCTATGTGGTTTTAGCTGGTTAGACTCCAGCAGTACCCCAACACACACACTGGGGCTGGCTCTTACCAACCTGCGCCTAATACTTTCTGGAATTAGGTAAGCAAGATGCATTCCTCAAGGGAGACAGAGAGCCCATTCTATTCCAACAATTTATGTCTGGGATTTCCACGTGTAGGTGGGATGCCTGGAATTCTCAGTTTGGATACTCTAAAGGGTGGTGATGGGTTTCCCTATATGTCAAGACACCCTAAAGAAAAGCAACAGATCCAACTCCCCAATGGTTCCAACTCCCCAATGCCTCTAATTCCCCCATGAGCTCCCGGCTTACCTTCCAGCAGCTCGTCCAGGCTGGTAATCCTTTTGGCGCCATCGATGGTGTGGATGATCCTGACCCCTTGGGGCAGGCTGACATTATCCGACAGGGATTTGGTCAGCTCCACCAGCAGAGCGTCGAACGACCTGAACCTGTCCTGGGAGACGGCGAACACCAGCCCCTTGAAGTAGCGGTCCCCGTTCCTGTAGAAGCGCACTTTCTTGGCTTTCTTCTCCTGGCTGAGCGCCTGCAAGGTGCGGGTGCGGTAGAAGCTGCAGTGAGCACTGTGTGCGGGGCTGGGGATGCCATTGCCTCTGTAGCTTGACCCTCCTCCTCCTCCACCACCACCACCTCCTCCTCCTCCTCCACCTCCACCAGCGCCTCCTCCACCCCGGGAAGCGCGGTGACTCCGGCTTCTCTCCTCAAAGTGCTCCAGCTCAATGCTGCGGTCGTGGGACATTGGCAATGATTGGCAATGTCGCGGAGCAGGCGGGCAAATATATATATATATAGATATAGATATATATAATAATAAGCCCAGTGACTTTGCAGGGAGAGATTCAGAGAAATAATTCAAATAAATCAAAATAAAACTAATAATAATAATAATAATAAACGCCCGCTGTTCTGCAGGGAGAGATTCGAGCAATAAATAAAAACAAAGCAAGCAACAACAACAACAAAAAATCAAATAAAACCAACCCCCGGATATTCTGCAGGAACGGGGAGGGAGGGAGAGAGAGAGAGAGAGAGACAGAGAGAGAGAGAGAGACTCCAAAAATAAATGTTGCAAAATAAAAAGAATATATATTTTTCCTTCTCCTTTAGAAAAAAAAACGCCACTCTTATGATCTTTTTGTTGTTTAAGCTGCAGGAAAATGCAGAAGCATCTCCTGGTTTTGCAACCTCAGGGGTATTTTTTTTTGTGCAGAGAGAGAGAGAGAGAGAGAAAGAGAAAAAAAAAAGCTCTGCACCTTCCTTTCCTTCCTTCTCGTCCCCTCAAATCACCCCACACAAGGTCACTGTGGCGATCCCATCACAAACCCCAGGAGATAAACTGCAAACGTCTATATATTTTTTTGGGGGGGAATAAGGACAGCAACGAACGATGGACGGATGGATGGGTGGATGGGGATGGGGATGGATGAGATGAGGATGGATTGGACTGGACCAGCAGCTTGTCCTGATCTCTCTCCAAGGGCGAGGTGTCTCTCTCTTTCTCTCTCTCTCTCTCTGTCTGTCTGTTTTTTTTGCTCCAGATGTCGGGATACAGGAGGAGGAAGGAGGAGAGAAGGTGGAGGAGGTGAGGCAGTGTGTGGGGAGATAGGTGTGTGGGTGGGTGAGTGGGATGGAGGGAGGGAGGGAGGGGGGGGGGGTGGGGGTGGGGGGGGAAGTAGCCTTTCCCCACGTCCTACATCGCTGCTGATGGGGCAGACAGGGAACTGAGGGTTGATTCCGCTGCCTGCAACAACAACAACAACAACAACAACAAAATACCAGCCCAAGCTCCGACCCCTCTTTGGTGTGGATGATTTAAAACAAGAGAGACAGAAAAGGAGAGAGAGAGAAAGAGAGAGAAAGAGAGAGAGAGAGAGAGAGATGCCTGTGAAATTGGTCTGGAAATCAAACTGCAATAGGAGGCGGGGATGGAGGAGGAGGTGATGGAGGAGGAGGTGATGGAGGAGGAGGTGATGGAGGAGGAGGTGATGGTGGAGGATGCTGAGCTGTTCTGATGTGGTCCACAATGCTGGTTGGAGCCCAGAGAGAGAGAGAGAGAGAGGGAGAGAGAGAGAATGAGAAAGAGAAAGAGAGAGAGAGAGAATGAGAGAAAGAAAGAGCAAATCGATCTGATCCCAGCTTCAAAGTGACAGACAGACACACACACACACACACCACACACACAGCAGAGCAATGCACTGACTGCAGTGTAGCTCAGTGATTGATTGACCTCTTCTTCTTTTTCTTCTTCTTCTTCTTCTTCTTCTTCTTCTTCTTCTGCTTCTGCTTCTTCTCCTTCTCTGTGTTTTTTTTGGTTAACAAAAAAGAGGAGGAGATGAGAAGGGGTTGGTGGGGGGGAGGGGGGGGTTAAGAGAATCCTGACAGCCTCCTGTCGTTCATTTGCAGAAGGGAAAAGAAGAGATCAGACGTCTGTGTCTGTGTGACAGTCAGTGTGTGTGGCTGTTGCTGGTGTCTCCCCAACCACTCGCCCACAGCAGCAGCAGCAGCAGCAGCAGAGCCCAGGGCTGAGCCGCAGTGTGGGGAGGGTACCCTCTGCACAGCCCCCACCCCCCCAGACTGGCCTTCCTTCCTCAGGGTCTCAGAGTCTCTCACAAGCCTCCTGGTGGCTCAAATGACTGCATGGCAGCCTCACACAAGCTGCCACAGCACGCAATTCCCCTGACGACGTTGCATTTGTTTTTATGTAAGGGTTTATCCTGTGAAATTGAGGGCACTCAACAGTACGATCATGTCGTGATGCACACGAATTTAAGCCTATGATTTGGGGCAACCTTCAATCTATCTTGGATTCACCACAATAAACCACTACTACTGCAATAATAGTAATAATAATGATAGTAATCCTTGCATTTGATACAGCGCCTTATCACGTCTTCGAGACGTTTCAAAGCGCTTCACAGAATATATTATAAGGTGAATTCACTGTATATTTTGTGGGCAAAATCATCCCCACAAAACCCACATACTATGATTGCAATCTTCAGACATTGGAGGAATTTAAATGCAACCAGTCAGCATCTGGAAGCAGGCTGCAAAAGAGAAAAGTAATTTCTCTTTGAAATGAAGATTGCATTAATAGTAATGTGTGTTCTACAGTTCCTCATTATAAGGAATTAAAGTGATAAAGGAATGGATCCTTCATGTGCTAGATAGTGTTAATATTCGACAACATAACATTTTGTCAGTAAATTGTACTATCAACAGGAATGAACATTTTTTTAAATGTAAAATTAGCATTTTGTTAATGGCTATGGGGTGAAAATTTGTAAAATGATATTATGATATAATTCCAATTATATGATACATTAATATGTAAGTATGGTTAAGGCAGAGCCACATATTAAAGTAGGACCACACAGAAACAGAGAAGAGAAGGCCATTCATCCCATCAAGTTAACTGGATCATGTTAAAACTTTTAATCCAATTTGGAAAACCTTACCCCCTATGACCATTTCTTCCCAAGTACCTTCACCCAGAAAGTAATTAACGACTAGAACAGAGTGCCAGGAAGGGCGGTTCGGGCCAGGACATTGTACTAATTTAAGAAACAGCTTAATGCTGTAATGAGAGGATCGATATTCTGGAAAGAATAATATCAATAATAATAATAATAATCCTTGCATTTGATATAGCGCCTTATCACATCTTCAAGATATCCCAAAGGGCTTCATAGAATAGTGAATTGACTATATATTTTGTGGACGAAACGATCAATAAGATCAAATGGGTAAAATAGCCTTTTTTATCCAAACTAATCTTGTGATCTACATATAGTACAGTATATACCTCCCTTATTAATGGGATGGATACCACAATAAACTATTCAATGGGCATATGTCAGGTTGAAAGATCACAATGACCTTACTTTAAAGCAAACATCAAATGGAAGAATAAAAGGCAAGGGACACAGAAGGATGGATTGTATCTCAAAAACAGGAGTAAATTCATCCAAAACAGCTGGTTTGTAAACTGCTTAAAAGTTAAATTAAGTTATATTCACATCATTCCTTTCATCATTAAATCATGAATGGCAAGAATAAATAATTTTACAGAGAAACAATTTGATGTACAAAATATCACCAGCCAAACATTACCTCAACAATCTCTGAAATATTTACATAATGTTTCTATTTTCAGATTACACAATGTTAACTGCCTTTTGAAATGTCAAGAGGAACTTTCAGCTCTTCAAATTGTTTCTTTAAGAGTAGTATAGACACTTCAGTGCATGAGGCTTGTTACATTGTCGGAGATGTTGTCCGTTGTATGTATTCCTGTATGTCTTTACAGGTGGATTTAAAAGATAACAGGGCACTACTTAAAAAGGGAAGGTAATTTCTCTCAGTGTCCTGGCCAGATATCCCCCAGATATAAAATAACAACATTCACTTCATGGCTGTTGGTAGGACATTGCTGTGTGCAAATTAGCTGCCTACAAGCATGGCTCAGTTTGTAACATCTCATCTCTGGTCAGAAGGTTGTAGGTTCAAGCCCTATATCAGGACCTGGAATTTATATAGTCTATTCTGGCACTTCATTCCAGTACTAGGGGTTTGCTGCATTTTCGGATATGCCGTCCTTCATATGTGATGTTAAACCAAGATTCCTTCTGCATGTCAAGGTGGATTTAAGGTCCCATGGCACTAATTGAAAAGGGAAGGAAGTTTGTCTTGGCATCTTGGCCAACAATCTCCCAAATAAAATTGGTCATTCACTCCATGACTGTTGCGGGAAATTGCTGTGTGCACGTTGGCTGCTGCATTTGCACACAAAATACACAGTCTTGACACTTTACAGTATATCCTGTGAAGCTCTTTAAGACGTCTCAACAATTTAATAAGGCACTACCTCAAATGCAAGGATTATCATACAAATATACAAACACTGTACTTTACACAAAAAATCTCTGTGAAGCTCTTTGAGCCATTTTGACGTGATATGGCACTATATCAAATGTAAGGATTCTTATTAATAATAATAATCCTTACATTTGATATGCTACCATATCAATTGAAATGCACTTAGTCTGCCATTAAGGTGATCCTCAGCTGACTCAGTGCAGTTCTGAATGTCAACACAGCAGGATAGTAAGGAAGAGGACTGCTGGATTTACACATGTGACTAGACACAACCTGCTGTGTGAATCACGCATGTAATGGTGTAAAACATTTTTTAATAAGCTCATTTCTTATGCATGCAATTGAATCCACGCTTCACAGCCTCCAGAAATTTATATATGAATCATGAGTCAAGGGCTTGTCACCTGTAAGCCCTGGGACAGACAAGGGAAGCTGAAGAACTTTACCTATGATTGTGAGCAGAATTGTCCTTTTTATGTGTGTTGTTTCTGTTGAAGATCAATCCTTACAACCACCTCTCTTGGCCACCTGTTCCAGTCGCCCTGTTTTTCGGCCTTCCCAATTCCTCCCTCCACAGGCTTCGATAATCCAGAACTCTGCAGCCCGTGCCCTCTCCCGCATCAAACTCCGTGACCCTATCTCCCCCATTCTTGCCCGACTCCATTAGCTCCCTATTCTTCTGAGGATCCAGTTCAAGATCGTGGTCCCCACCTACAAAGCTCTCCATGGCCTCGCCGCACCCTTCCTCTGCGATCTCCTAATCCCTTACCAGCCCTCCCGCTCCCTCCACTCAGCCGGCTCTGGCCTGCTCCATGTTCCCCGACCCACCCGCCCCACCATTGGTGGAAGAGCCTTCAGCCACTCTGCCCCCAACCTCTGGAATTCCATCCCACAATCACTCCGCTCGTCCCCTCCTTAGTCTCCTTCAAGTCCTTCCTCAAAATCCTCCTCTTCAACCATACCATCAGTCACTCCCCTTCCCCTCCCCTCCCTTCTTCCTCCCTGACCCCAGCTCGGGTCTGAAATGCTGTACATTGTCCAGCGCCTTGGGATGTCCTCCCCACGTGAAAGAAGCTATACAAATGTAATCATGTTGTTGTTGTTGTTAATTACCCTCTGAGTAAAGAAAATCCTCCTGATATTTGTCTCAAATTTCCCTTTACAACTCTAAACCTAGATCCTATTTTTCAACGTTCTTGGTGCATCTTATTGTTTGGGTTTACTTTTTTAATCCCATTTAAAATGTTATACTCTTCATTGGGTATCAGTGCATCCTGCTATTATAAGAACACCAAGGTTTTCCAGTGTGTTGATTTTGATTAAATCGAAGTGGAAAAATCAGAAAATGTCCATACATTAGATTATTCATATACTGAGGACAATGTCAAAATAGGAATTTCAAACATTCTGAACATCAATGTGGCTGTGTTAAACTGGCGAAATAGAATATTTCACCGTGGGTGGGGGGCACCTCCAGCAGACCAGTGAATAATTTAACACAGTGACTGGATGGATTTATCAACTATGTGGCAATTAATACATCATACATTGTAGATTTTTTCAGTCCAATTTTTTATTCAGTTGTTTGAGTTCCCTTCGCTTACTATCTTACACACTATTAATCCATATTTAGTAAGTTCATTCTCACACATATGGAATAATGATAATAATAATCTTTGCATTTGGTATAGCGCCTTATCACGTCAGAAGGAAGTCTCAAAGTGCTTAACATGATATTCTGTGGAATGGGGTGACTATAGGCAAACGTGGCAACACAGTTGTGCACAACAATGGCCACAACAGCCATGGGTGAATGACCAATTTTAGACCCATACTTGAGATCTAAATACATTTAGAATCCAAGTATGGATATACAGGTTGCCTGAAAAATATACCCTGTGCCACAGTTTATTAATTGGATTCACTTATATATGTTGATCTCTCATTATGTGCGACTCCACCTGCACAGATGTTCTATTTCACTAATGTTACATAGCACTCCTGCTAACCCTCATTAAAATAAATGATAATAATGAAATATAAATGCCTTTTAATGTAATATTTATACCAAATCTGAAGAAGAAACCTAACACCATCTGCATCACATTATTGCTTCTGATATGTCTAGTGCCCTTCATGTTGGGATGAATATTCAGTGACTAAATACCTAGGGCATGATTTTTCTGCTGGACATGAAATCTACTGACCTTGATGGGTGAGTGCGTCTTAATCTTTTCTATCTGGAAAAATACCCCCTTGAGCATCTTCGGATTCTGAATCAAGCATCTCCCAGTAGTTCTTCTAATGGTTTAGTGCACAGTATGCAAATCAGGAAAGTCTCAACTTCAATCCCTGATCCATGCCAATGTAGTGGTGGTGGCAGGGTTGCTATAAATGGCCAATGGACTGGAACAGGGGAAATAACATCAGCCAGTGTTCCTGCTCTTGACGGCAATCCGATGACCCCTGCTGGAAACTGCACATCCTAAGACTGTGTGGCTTTGGTTGAGATAGCTCCCAACCTCCTGAAACTCACTATAACTCGTATATGAAGAATAGCCATTTGACTGCTGACTAGAATTACACTGAACCAAAGTCACTATCCTTTGAAGAGGAGAGCATTGGGTGGGGTGGTGGGAAGGGCAGAAATATTTTCTTTATGAGCAACAAAATATAACAAATTAATTAATTTGTTTTGTTTTCACAATGGGGGGGGGGGTGTCTGATCAACCAATCCTTTTGATATTTTAATGCTAGGTTTATGTCTCAGATTGATCTGGAAGTCCTGACTGGCTAAATGGTCGATAAACTAGAAAAATGTGATAACTCTTCAAGTGTCCAGGTTCCAAAATAAATCCTCATGGGTGCAATAAAGCAAATATCATCACCAGTGATCAGACTATAATTGGCAAAGTATTGCCTCAGGGGTAATGGAAGTGACCTAGAGTATGTAATAATGCTCTTACCCTTTAACATCGAGCACTTTGAATCATTCTCATGACACTCAGGTTAACAGTATACCATATATATCCCAACTACAGACAACAATAATAATATTAATAATCATCTACTAGATATCTAAAAGTGCTTCACAGAATGTAAAGTGATAGACTATGTTTGTGGGCGAAACATGGCAGCCAATTGCGCACAGCAGTGTCCCAATATGTGCATCATACAAAGCAATGGATTGCTGTTTAAGAAATGTCCCTGTTTACTGTACGTATACTTTGTTCATCAAAATATAGTCCAAGCAGTATAGTCAGTTCACTTTAAAGAATATTCTGTGAAGCACTTTGATGATGTAATAAGGCACTATAACAAATGCAAGGATTATTATTATTATCCAAAGGTGCTCAAATCCAGTAAAGAGAAAGCTTCTCCCATTTTTCAAAGAATAATAATACCATTTTACATTTTTGTAAGAACACATTGAACCACTCAGGTTATAAAGGTCCCTCTGGTGTTTTTGTTTCCCATCAGTAATGCTGCAATTACCCCTCTGTTAGCTTGATATGAACAACATCATGTACCATAAAATATATCTTCTGAGGCATTGAGTTACTGGGACATTTATGGTGATGAATAGCTTTTGAAAAGTGGCTCTAGAATGCACTTCATATAACAATGAACCTTGCCCCTTGAGTACTCGTCACATTGCACATACTTTGTAAATGTGTTGTACATACTTTGTAAATCTTTGTACATCCTGTAAAGCATCTTGAGACATCCTTCCTACATGAACAACAACAACAACAACAAGATTACATTTGTATAGCGCCTTTCACATCGGGAGACGTCCCAAGGTACTGGACAGAGTGCAACATTTCAGACTTGAACTGGGGTCGGGGTGGGAAGGGGGGAAGGGAGGGGAGGGGAAGAGAGAGTGACCGATGGCATG
This sequence comes from Callorhinchus milii, assembly GCF_018977255.1. NCBI lineage: Eukaryota > Metazoa > Chordata > Chondrichthyes > Chimaeriformes > Callorhinchidae > Callorhinchus > Callorhinchus milii. The sequence continues at coordinate 23,133,992 of NW_024704742.1, read as the reverse complement.
GTCGAAGAGGAGGGTCTTGATGCAGGACTTGAAGGAGGCTAAGGAGGGGGTGAGGTGGAGTGATTGGGGAATGGAATTCCAGAGGTTGGGGGCAGAGTAGCTGAAGGCCCTCCCGCCAATGGTCGGGCTGGTGGGTCGGGGGACGTGGAGCAGGCCAGAGCCGGCGGAGCGGAGGGAACGGGTGGGTTGGTAGGGGGTTAGGAGGTTGCAGAGGTAGAGTGGGGCGAGGCCATGGAGGGCTTTGTATATGAGGACCAGGATGCTGAACTGGATCCTCTGAAGGTAGGTAAGAGCAGCCAGAAAGGTCAAATTAAATTATTTAACCCAAGTAAGAAATTGGCAGATTTGTAAAAAGGAAAATAGATCTTTACAGTATTATGACATAGAAATATTGTGCAATATCAGAAAAGGTACAGATACCATATTAATTATTTCATTCCAGCTTTCAAAATCGCAAATCCAAGATCAAACTGGCTCAGGAATCTGTAACAAATGTAAACGTCAGTGAAGCATGTGTAATGAAGAAGCTCAAAGAATTAAGGGAATGACTTCCTGATGTGCAAGCATTAAGACACTTCAGAGAGTCATTTTGTTGTAAATGCTTCACTTACAAATCAATGGTAATCATGGAATTTCTAAACTCTAATGACTTAACATATCCCCAGCACTATCTTAAGACACCAACAGCTGCAATAATCATGGTTCAACAATGACAACTTGCCCTTATATAGTGTCTTTCACAAAGAATCATGTCTTTTAAGCATTTTGCAGGGATGGTGTGTATTATTGAGTCATGTTGGGAAGTGATCGACCCAGCAATGTTAGGGGGAAGGGGAAAGATAATAATAACACAACAAGATTACATTTGTATAGCGCCTTTTACATTGGGAGGACGTCCCAAGGCGAGGGTGGGGCGAGGCCATGGAGGGCTTTGCAGGTGAGGACCGGGATCTTGAACTGGATCATCTAAAGGATAGGGAGCCAATGGAGTCGGGCGAAAATGGGGGAGATGGGGTCACAGAGTTTGATGTGGGAGAGGACACGGGCTGCAGAGTTCTGGATTATCTGCAGTCTGTGGAGGGAGGAGTTGGGAAGGCCAACAAGTATTCGGCAATAATAATAATCCTTGCATTTGATATAACGCCTTAACACATCTTCAAGATGTCTCAAAGCGCTTCATAGAATATACTGTAAATTGAATGAACTGTATATTTTGTGGGCAAAATGCGGCAACCAATTGCACACAGCAGTGTCCCCCAAACAGTTGTGGAGTGAAGCGACCAATTTATTATTATTATTATTTTTGAAGGAATTATTACCCTCGGAAAAGCGATCCGCCAATTGACTAACAACCAGCTTCCTACTTACTGCTAGGTAAACAGGGCCATGTGGTGTAAGGAAACTTGCCTAACATTTCGCTCGGGCAGGAATCGAACCCAGGTCTCTCACTTGTTAGGCAAGTGCTCCAACCACTAAGCTACAGGACTCCAAGATGACCAAAAGAGATAGTTTTTAGGAAGGGTTTTCAAAGTGTGACAGAGAGATATGGGGATTGAGTTTCAGAGAACTCTCTAAACTAGAGTCAGCACATAATCAAACAAGAAATGTGGCATTTGAGTTTGAAAGATCAATGGGTACAATATAGCACTAGAACCTACTAGAAAGTGCTGCTCAGTTATGACACAGAAAGCCTTCTATACAGTGCAGAAGATGGAATAGGAATTGATGCATTAGATGGGTATCTGAGAACTTGAACAATAGTTCCAGGATTGGAATGTATAGGGTATGAAGAGATGTTGCCAGAATTTAACTTGCTTTCAGTAGAGAAATGTTTGCAAGGTGACAGCTCTGAGACATGATCATTCAAGCTCAAAATCTGCTGAAGGCTAATCTTCTGAAAGTTTCCTCCTTCCGCTTGGCGGGCACTGGCCTGTTCCTAGCCCCCACCTTGCCTGCCCTAGCATTGGCCCTTCAGCCTTTCCGCCACCACCCTCTGAAACTCCATCCCAGAGCCCCTCTGCCTCATCTTCTTCCTTACTTCCTTTAAGTCCCGAATCAAGATCTTCCTCTTTAACTGTGCCTTCACCCATATTCCCACCTCCGTTCCCCTTGCTCTCTACATCTCTTGACTCCAACTCCCAGATTGGATGCAAACCCTTCACTGTCCAGCACCTTGGAACATCCTCATGATGTGAAAGGCACTATATAAATGCAATTATTATTTGTTGTTGTGGTTGAAAGTGGAGGGCCATCAATGTGCTCCTTTATTGGCCTTTTAGGCAGATGTGGCCCTGTTCCAGCATGCCATATTTGCAGAGATTCTTCATGTAACTGCCACTCTCAAACCCGCCTAGCCAATGCAAATTAATGCACACAAAACCCCAACCAACCTCAAATTCTAAGTGCAATATATTTAAAACAACTGACATTGGCATTACCATAGACCTATGGTTAATTTGTATATTTTGTTTTACCTGAAACAAAAGAGAATTCTTATCCAATCACTGCTGTTTGTAATTATAGGGATCAATTTGCAACATTCCTTGATGGAATTCCTTAATGAGGAATCCAAATCGTGCAAATAAAACCTCTTTTCCGCTTTCCGGGGAAACTCGATTCCAATTTAATCATGGGAATTCAATTAGAAATCCTTGTTAAGATACTCAGTACTGTGTGAAGCTCTCTGTGTGAAGCGCTTTGAGATGTCCTAATGTGAAAGATGCAATATAAATGTAAATTGCTATTATTATTGTACTACAAATTAAATCCCAATATATGTGCTGCCTTCATCTTTTCACATGATCAGAATGCTGCAATGATGTTCAGTCAGGATAACTAATGGCAGTATGGTTCTTGTTCTGTGTAAAGAAAATACAAGTCTGTACTGTTGTACGTGTATTGTTTTCATCTGTTTGAAATAAACTGCAGTCATTTTTACTTTTGCATTCAGTCTCTTTTCTTGCCTCTTGTGGGGCACTCGTTTATTCCAATTCTACTTTTGTAGCTTGATGACTTTTGCCCTTTGGCCATGTATTCTCATGGCTTCCAGTTTCATCACAAGTGCTTTATGAAGTACTAGGTTGAATGCCTAACACAACATAGCTGGTTTCCCTTTAGCATTACGACATTCTGCAATCTCATTAAAAGCTACAGCTCGTCCACGCATTCCTCACATGAACAGAAGCCAGTCTGTTCCTGCCTAATCAAAAGGCGAGCCTCCAATAATAATAATAATCCTTGCATTTGATATAGCACCTTATCACATCTTCAAGACGTCTCAAAATGCTTCACAGAATATACTATAAAGTGTAGTGACTGTATTTTGTGGGCGAAACGCCAATTGTGTCCCACAAACAGTCATGGAGTAAGTGACCAAATTATTATTTTTTTGAAGGAATTATTATCCCCTGAAAGCGATCCGCCAATCAACTTGCAACCGGGTTCCTACTTACTGCGAGATAAACAAAGGAAAAATACCTGAATTAACATATTGATGCTGTTGCTAATCTGTGGCTGTCAGCAATAGAGCAAGGCTTTCTGTGGTCAATGCGTGCGATTCACATATAATGAATACCCAAAGCACCATGTTAAGAGCCACTGAAATTAATGAGGTCCTTCTGTTGTTATTGGTTTCACTAGGGTCACCCTTCTTGTGGATAGACACCACAATTGCACTCTGGAACACTGATGGGCTGCATGTCTCAGAGAGAATCCTGTTGACAAGGAGCAGCACTGGGAGGGAAGCTCCAAGGTGACTTGGAGGTTCCTGGCTTGGGTCTATAAGAGCCTCACCATTTTCCGTCATTCCCACCCTCCCCCCAGAGCAGCTTTTAGGAACTCAGCATTAATGCGGTCCACGCTTGCCATGAGCAAGGCTCCACAGTGCAGAAACCACCTCTTCCCAATGGATTGGGTCATTAAGGCCTTGAATACAACAGGCCAATGAAGGTTTCCTTGGGGTCTGGCGGGAACATTATGCAGACTTAGAGTCTGACCCAACAGTCTGTAGCAGAGATCCATCTGCATGTAGGCTGGAAGAGCTGTTGGGAGGTGTGGAGACCTTAAAAAACAGACCTGATCCTAGCACCACCATAGAACTTTAGAAATTTAGGAGACAGTAGAAAGTTATTCGACCCAATGTATAAGTATCAGAGTTTGGTCTTCCAATGAAGCCATTTACTTGATTACAAAAAGAACCATAGAACCTTGTGACATGAACTGTTGATGGATGAAGAGCAGTATTTTAATTTGCTAAAAATATTCCAACCCACTAACCCGTTAGATCCTAAAGACCATTTACAATAAGATAGAGGCAGGGTATAATTATGACAATAACAATCTTTGCATTTGATAAAAGATATTGCAATATCAAACCATTTCAAAGCACTTCACGGAACGTTTTCTATACAGTATGGTAACTATTTGTAGGCAAACATGGCAGCCAATCTACACACAGGATTGTTACACACAGGGGAGTGAAGCAATGTTACACACAGCGGAGACAAGATTCAATTTAACTGGAGGATTGTTGGCCAGGATTCCAAAAGTAAACTGTTCTCTTTTCGAATAGTGTCATAGGTTCTTACGTAAATCTGAACAGGCAGATAGGACTTTTGTTTAACATTTTATCTGAAGGATGGCACCGTTGACAGTGAAGTGCTCACGCAACACTGCGTTGGAGTATCAGTCGAGGAGCTAACACAGGGAACAAGCTTGTGAAGTCCTTTCAATAGAAATGATTTATCGAATGTGAGAGGCGTTATATCGGATGCAAGGATTATTATTAGCCTTTCATATTTTTACTCAAATCATCCTTAGTGCTGATGAAAGGCTTTTGCAAAACAATTGAATCTTCTACCTCAATGAACAGATGTCTCTCAACTTCCTCCTATTCACTGTAGAGTGTGAAAAATGTAATATGACTTTCCATGACACCTTTCTCTAAACTAACTTCTTCATACATTCAATTTGTGAATGAAATTGAGTTCCTGATCTTCTGTACCTAGACTTTCCAGAATGAATATTTTCCTGGCTTTGGTATAGAAGGTGTGGCTAAGGTATTTGGCCTAGCTCTTGGTCATCATGAATATCAACTAAACATCTATTCCTGTTGCTTTAGTATTTCTTATATTTCAAAAATAGTAAGCATATTTATAGTTTCACAAGAATCTGACCACCTGCTACAGTTGTCACACCATAGTCTCCCAAATATGTACAAAGATGCCCAGAACAGATGCCCATTAATCCAACCCCTTCCTTCTCTTTGTATCTCTGACAGTTGTCCAGTTATTTTCCAAATGATTTCTGAATATATTTCTCAGTCAGATGATAATATAATAAAATATCCTTGAGTTTTCTGGGTTTTTTGGCAGTGTACAGAGGTCACAAATCATTGGTCAAGTAAGCAGGCCTAAGTTATTCAAACATGGTTATTGTTGTATATATATCCCATCGTGGGATGTCACTTGCCAAATTAATTAATTTAAAATATAGTTTGAGATGAAGTATGACAAGTTAATAAAGTTATTTCCATTATTCCACCCACACAGCTGTGCGCAATTGGCTCCCGCATATCGGACACAAAATACACAGTCAATTCACTTTACAGTATATTCTGTGAAGCGCTTTGAGATGTCTCGAAGATGTGATAAGGCGCTATATCAAATGTAAGAATTATTATTATTATTACAGGACCCGTGACTTTACATACCAGAATCACAGTCAATGCTTATTGCATTATTGTAACTAGACTTACTCGAAATGATCATATCATCTTCCCAGCACTCTCAAACCTTGTTACAATATACTTTGTTATGACAAGTTTCTTGTTACAACAAACATCTTCCCCTGTCTCAGTGAACTTCCATTGAGGATGGTTGAGAAGCTCGAATTCCAAGAAGCATCTAAACGATTGAGGTTGTAATAATGAGGTCTGACGAGTTGCAATGAATGGGGTAAGATTGCAGCCTTTTATATTACCATATTTTATTTTGCAGTGAAAATAGAGGCATTCAATGACACAATGAAAGAAGCTATGCTTCCTGGCACTGATGTCAGCGATCAGCACAATGAGCCAGATGCCTTTGAGCTAATTGCTGACTGTAGAAGTAATTCTTATCATTAGAGCTGTGATGTAAATGGATGCACAAAGCTTGCTGTGTAACGCTTTGGTAAGACCCTCTGATCATCCGATCGTTGATTCTCTAATCACCTGTAAATTTACCAACCTTGGCAACCAAGCGCATCTCATTCTCTTGATAACCGAAAATCATTCACTGTATGTTTAGATCAAAGTCTTTGTGTCGTTAGTAACACCAGCATTTAGTTTGTACAGACTCCGAAAGTAGTATTGTCAAATTAATTATCCACATTGGCTTTCAAAAGGAAACTAATTAGATATCTAAAAAAGGAATAAACTCCAAGGGGATGGGGAAAAGTCAGGTAAATGGGACTGGAAGAATTGCTCTTCAAAAGAGCCAGCAAAGACACAATGTTTTCTTCTTTATCGTAAATGTCTATGTTTTCTATGGTTCTAATACTTAGATGTAGAACAAAGATCTTTCGCTACATATAACAATAGAAAAAACATGCAACTGCAAGGATTATTATTAAAGAAAACATTTTACTTCTTACTAATTTTACTTGTCTGACTTTCTTCCATTCACTAATCCTCTGCAGAAGGTATGTTGGAACCTTCCAGTACCATTGTTCCTGTGTGAGCGTTATCACATCACTCCCACCCTCGCTCCACTGGTTCCCCATCCCCCAGAGGATCAAATTCAAGATCCTCACCCTCACCTACAAGGCCATTCACGGCCTTGCTCCTTCCTACCTCTCCGATCTACTATCCCCCTACCTACCTGCCCGTACCCTCCGTTCCTCTGGCTCCGGTCTGCTCCACATCCCCCGCCCCAACCGCCCTACCATCGGTGGCCGGGCCTTCAGCCTCTCAGCCCCTAGGCTCTGGAACTCTATCCCCCAGTGCCTTCGCTGCCTCCTCCCTTTCCTCCTTCAAGGCCGGTCTCAAGACCTTTCTCTTTGACCGTGCCTTCAGCTCCCCTCTCGACTCTCTACCCCCTCCTCGCTCCCTCCCTTCCCTCCCCTCACCCTGACCATTTCCCCCCTGCTCGGGTCCTGACCCAACTGTACAGCGCCTTGGGACGTCCTCCCGATGTGAAAGGCGCTCAATAAATGGAATCTTGTTGTTGTTGTTGTTGTTGGCAGTGTTTGCTGCCAGGAGCTTCTTTGCAGAGTGTGTCCTCACCCAATCTACACCTTCCAGCAAGAATCTCTGAGTAACAGTCAGCAGGACATGATTTTCATTTCATTATCCAGAGTCCAATAGTAGTACCCCAACTACTGCACCAGCAGATATTAACCAACTCAGTACAGATTGTGTGTAGTTTAGCCTAGTAGTGTGCTAGGCAGCGCCTTTACTCTTTCTGGCTCTTTCTGGTATCTTACTAGCTCAGTTGGTAGCACTCTTGCCTCTGTGTTAGAAGGTTGTGGGTTCAAGCTCCATGTCGGGATTTGGAACTCATATTGTCTAAGATGATACTCCAATGCAGTGGTGTGTTGCATTGTTGGAGGCGCTGTCCTTCATATTAAACATTAAATTTAAGCCCTTCCTGTCTGTTCAGGTGAATTTTAAAGATACCATGGTGCTATTCAAGAAGAGAAGCGAATGTTTCCCAAGTCCTGGCCACAATCCTCTAAAAGCAAATGTGAAAGGCACTGTATCAAATGTAAGGATTATTATTATTGTTAGCCACAAGACCATTGAATGAGCCTAAGTATTTTATTGCATATAATATCTTTGATGACTGTTGCAAAACAGAAGTCAGTAAAACCACAAAATGGATCTTATCCATAATTTTTTTAAAAATAAGACAAGGTCATATTTATTCAATATGTTCTTCCTCCTGGCAATACAAAATCCTTTCCATGAATAATAATAGTGCTGTTTTGTATCTCCTACTCCTGCACTACATCATGTGTAGTGGCTTTTGTCCCTTATCCTTTGGTTTCCAGCATTTGCATCTGTCATGCTGTAATGAAAACAGCTTTGATCAAAATGGAAATAGGCTTCCGACTTCTCACAAATATTAATTGTTCTCCATTTTGCCTGTGCTTCTAAAATGTGGGTTGATCTTATTTGTATTGCCAACCAGGTAATGGGGAAACTGATCACCATGCTTAAGAATATCCAGATGAGAGTGAGAGTTCCACATTCACGTGTATGCCACCTGCACATGGAAATTTCCCTGTGGGTTGGAGTACTGCTGGAGTTTAACCAGCTAAAACTGCAAAGCTTTGCATTGAGAGCACTCCTCGGCAAACTACCCATTGCTTGTCCAACTAGGACCACCATACCCATTCAGGCTTTGGCTTGTAGGGTTCATTAGGAAATGTGGGAAGAGTCCCTGTTTCCGAAATCCAATGAGCCAGGCTGGCTTGTCTGTTATTAGCAGTGCCCTGGGGTACTGGAGACCCCATGGATCAGAAACTGGACTACTGAAATCTTCCCGGTGGACTGACACAATTGGGACATCCCATCATGTCATCTTGGAACCAGTTTGAAATTGCCGTATGTACTGCAATTTTGGCATTTAGAAAATGATTGCAAAGCTTCATGGCTAGAAAATAAATGTGATCAAAGACAGAATGTGACTAGGACAGCAGTATCACTGTGTTCCTCCTGAGGGTGCTGGTGAGATGACTAAATTTTAATAACTACTTTGACAGCGCTACAAGCAGTCGCCTAACAGTACTGCAATTTGTGGAGTTCATTTTTGAGCAGCTTTGGCTACGAATGTACTTTTAAATTCAGTAGCCGGCTGCAAAATGAGAGAATAGGAGCTGTGTTTTAAAAACTTAAAGCCATCGTAGGTGTCAAATACAATACTGAAAGATACTGCATTATCAATCCAATTTACAATTTACTGTGCCTTCAGCCACTATACCCCAAGGCTCTGGAACTGCCTTCCTCACTCCCTTCGGCTCACTCCCTCCCTTTCCACTTTCAGGTTTCTTTTCAACCGCGCCTTTGGTCACCTTCCCCCCCCCCCTCGGTCCCGGGATCCGTTACTGTAAAGCGCTCTGAGAAGCCGTCTCATATATATATATATATATGAGGGCGCTATATAAATCCAAGTTGTTGTTGTTACATATTACATTACATTACATATATGAAATGCTTTGAGACATCTCAATAATGTGATAAGGCACTATCAAAGGCGAGGATTATTATTATTATTATTGTTGTATGTTTTCTGGATCTAGCTGCTAAATAAAATAGTACTCTTCCAACACATTAAGATTTCAAATTGTTTCCTTAAATAAAAATATTCAGTCATTTTAAACCATTCCCAAAATAACAATTAGGACTTCCAAACACTTTAGTATCTTTTTAGAAGATGAATCATTCCGTCAAAAGGTTATTTCTGATTCCCAATATTCCTTACCATGACTATGACAACAGTCACCAATAAAGACAAACTAATCAAAATCCATTCTTGTAAAAATACCCTATTGGAACAGTATTGCGGCAGTGAGCAGAAGGTACACAAAACATACTTCAGCAGAAAATGCATGGCACTTTCATGTAAGCTTATTAACCACAAAAATGTTGGTTAACGATGACTTCAGTAAGTCTGCTACAGAAATATAGTTAAAATGCATTTCTGAAATACAGTAAACTCCTGCTAACTTGTCGCTCCAAGGGAAAAGGGCTCAGCAATGAGTTATCCAGAGAGATGACTTAAGCATATGTATTAATATATAAATAAATGGGCCAAGATATAGGCAGCATGCTGACTTAAGCAGAAGTGACAAGTTAAGCTAGGGTCGAGTAAATGGTGGTTTACTGTTACAAGGGCATGGTTTTGAGTTCGCAAGATAGATTCTGACAGTTATCAAATCAATTTGCCAGACAAGTGGAGCTTTCAATTGATTTGGGCAGAAAGTGAATAAATTGGACGCTGCTCCAGAGAAGTACAGCAAAAGGGAAAGAGAGAGGCAGTTATTCAAGAAAACATGAAATGGAATGGAGAAATTGCAGTAATCACTTTAATTGCACTGAATAAAAAGAAAAGTTAGATTTCATAGAATCATAGAATCCTACAGCACAGAAGGAGTCCATTCGGCCCATCGTGCTTGTGCCAGCTCTTTGCAAGAGCTATTCAATTAGTCTCACTCCCCCGCTCTTTCCCCAATTCCTTACAATGTTTTTCTTTTCAAGTATATATTCCAATTCCATTTTGAAAGTTATTAGTCAATCTGTTACCACAATCTTTTCAGGCAGTGCATTCCAGATTGTAACAACTCACTGCGTAAAAAAAAATTCTCTTCATTTCCCCTCTTGTTCTTTTGCCAATTATCTTAAATGTGTGTCTTCCAGTTACTGACCCACCCGCCAGTGGAAACAGTTTTTCCTTATTTACTCTATTATTTTGAACATCTCTATTAAATCTCCCCATAACCCGCTCTAAGGTGAACAACCAGTTTCTTTAATCTCTCCACATAACTAAAGTCATCATATCTGATATAATTCTGGTAAATCTTCTTTGCATCCTCTCCAAGGCCTTGACATCCTTTCTAAAGTGTGATGCCCAGGATTGGACACAATTCTCCAGCTGAGGCTAACCAGTGATTTGGAAAGACTTAGCATAACATCCTTCCTTTTGTACTCTATGCTTCTATTTAAACGCCAAGGATCTCATATGCTTTTGTAACAGCTTTATCAACTTGTTCTACCATTTTCAAAGACCCCAACATCTCTCTGTTCTGGTACGACTTTTAAAATTGTACCATTTAGTTTATATTGCCTCTCCTCATTCTTCCTCCCAAAATGCAACACCACACTTCTCTGCATTCAATTTCATCTGCCATGTGTCTGCCCTTTTCACCAGTGCCCTTTTCACTATGTCCTCCTGCAGTCTACCACTATCCTTCTCACTATTTACTACGTTTCCAAGTTTTGTATCATCCGCAAACTTTAAAATTGTGTTCCCTATTACCCAGGTCCAGGTCATTAATATATATCAAAAAAAGCAGTAGTCCTAATACCAACCCCTAAGGGACACCACTGTATACTTCCCTCTAGTTTGAAAAACAACCGTTCACGACTCCTCTCTGCTTTCTGTCTCCCAGTTAATTTCGGATCCATGCTCCCAATTGTGGAAATAATACAAAAGAATAATTTCTTGGCATAAATTAAGAGGTGTTAAGGCAGTTGCTTGACCTAAAATTTAGTTTAACGTGGCAAGTTGCAGTGTAATAATGTAATTCTTACATTTGATATAGTTCCGTATCACTTCACCGAAAGTGAAATGAAGTAGTTCGATTCCCAGCAGGGCGAAACCTTGGACAAGTTTCCTTACTCTACACATCCGTTAATAATTTCTCAAGAAAAAAAACAATAATAAATTGGTCACTTCAATCCACGACTGTTTGTGGGACACTGCTGTGCGCAATTTAGCTGCCGCATTTTACCCACAAATATACAGTCGATTCACTTTACAGTATATTCTGTGAAGCGCTTTGAGACGACTAGAAGATGCAAGGATTATTATTGTTATTAACTGAACAGGCAGACGGGACCTCAGTTATCATCACATCTGAAGGATGCCACCTCCAACAATACAGCGAGACCCCAGCACTGCATTGGAGCGCCAACCTAGACTGGGAATTCAAAGTTATTACATGGGACTTGAACCCACAACTATTTGACTCAGAGGCAAGAATGCTGCAACTGTGTTAGGCTGACATCTACCTTGTTGGCTCTTGTAAACCTGCACCAAACTCCCTGGGATTAGGTGAGTATGATGGGTCATGGTGAGATTACACACACCATAACATAAGAACATAAAAACATAAGAATTAGCAGCAGACGTAGGCCATTCGGCCCCTCAAGCCTGCCCCGCTATTCATTAAGATCATGGCTGATCTATTCTAACTCCACCTACCCGCCTTATCCCCATATCCCTTAATCCCTTTATCCACAAGAAATCTATCAATCTCAGTCTTGAATATGTTCAAGGACTGAGCACCTACAGCCCTTTGGGGTAGAGAATTCCATAAATTTGTTACCCTTCGAGTGAAGAAGTTTTTCCTCAACTCAGTGCGAAAGGGCTTACTCCTAATTTTAAGACTGTGACCCCTGGTTATAGTTTCTCCAACCAGGGGAAAAAGTCTCCCACTGTTTATTCTGTGGTGCCCCTTAATGATCTTATAGGTTTCTATAAGATCACCTCTCATTCTTCTATATTCTAAAGAATATAGGCCTAAATTGCTCAACCTATCCTCATAACTCATCCCCCTCATCCCAGGTACCAACCTAGTTTTTCCTACGTTGTACCCCCTCCAAGTACGTTGTACCCCCTCCAAGGCAAGTACATCCTTTCTTAAATAAGGAGACCAAAACTGCACAAAATACTCTAGGTGGGGTCTTACCAGGGCCCTACACAGTTGCAGCAAGACTTCCCTACTCTTATATTCTAACCCTTTTGTAACATTTATGTAATGTCCTACATGTGGGATAATGTCTCGTGCCTCACAGAGTCTGGGTCAGATGCCAAGCAAGGGAGGAGGAGGAAATGGGAGATGATCAAAGGTGCGTTCAAAGAGGTAGTTTTTTTAGGCAGGATTTAAACAGCTAGAGAAGGGGCAAGATGATGAGATAGCAGGAATTCCAGAAATTAGAGGGGATAGTTGCTGATAGCTTGGCTACCAATAGTAGCATTTATGAGGGGAGCAGAAGCATAGTATAGGAGAAGGGAGATAGGGGGGTATGAAGGGAGTTAGAAGTGACATTATGGAAAGGCACAGGGTGATGGGCATCTAGAGTTTGGTGTAGGTGAGGATGCTCATACTGTATCAAACATACACTTCCATACATCTGTAGTTTTTTTTTAGACTAAATATGAAGCCAGGTTGTGGGTTTGGACACAGAGAAACACTTTTTTTTCAAATAAGATTTGTAACGAGAGGAATATACCATATTTCTAAGGATAAAAATGATTTAAAATATCAGAAGAGAGGTGTGAATGATCCCAGCATGTTCTTTCTTCAAGGAGAGGGGAGGAGAGAGGGAAGAAGGGAAATGGAGGGGGAAAGAGAGAAAGGGTGGGGGGTAAAGAGAGAGTGGGAGGGGGGGAGAGTGGGAGGGGGGAGATAGAAGGGGGGGGAGAGAGAGAAAGGAGGAGAGGGGGAGCGGGGAAGAGAGAAGGGTGGGGGAGAAAGAGAAAGAGGAGAGAGAGTGTGGGGGTGGGGGGAGTAGAAGTAAAGACGCCTCCGCAATCTTTGCGCTTAGCAACCTGTGTGACAGCACAGAGGAGTGTAACACTGGGAGCTCCCAGGAAAAGAGCCAGAGAGAAACTCGGGGACACAGGCTCAGCAACAGCATCACTGACTCACACCCTGTGAAAGGAAGAAGCCTAGTTACCAACTTAAACCTTCCTCTCTTGCATCCCAGGTAACACAGCCTCCGCCAGCAAACCGTCACTGAAGCCCTCACTGAGCCTGGCTGGCGCTGGACTTGATCTGAGTGTTTCCACGACACCTTCAGACCCAGGCTCGTCCTGCTTCGCGTTTGTGTCTGCAAGTGAGAAAGTTAAGGGAAGGGGAAAACCTGCTAAATCGGCATTTCATCTTCTGTCATGCGAGGTTATTTTTTATTCCTATCTTTTTCTTAAATGACAACAACAACAACATGATTTTTCTTAGGAAAAGAAAGCGGTAATTTCTTCAAAAGGTTTGAGGAATCGTTTTTCTCAGAAAGTTCAAATAAAAACTTTTCTTCGGAGTGTTTTTTTAAAAAAAGGTTTTGTTCGAACTTTTAAGAAAAGTTGCTTCTTTTGCCACACGGGATCAAATAAGCTGTTTCTCTGGTTGCAGGGTTTAACACCGAGGTTTTTTTTTAAAACTAGTTTTTTTTAAAAAAAACAATTGCAGGTATTTTGAGGAACCTAGAAATGTTGACGATCAATGTTCTGGTGTCGCTAGTGACTTTGTAAAGAGAGCTGTGGAATAGGAAGGTTTGTTTCAGGTAGTCAGGTCAGTCCACAGTGGCAGTGAGGGTGTTTTTGACTGGCTCTGATAACAACAATAACCTGCTGTTTGGGCTCAGCATCATGAGGAAACATGGACCAGTTGGGTTAGGGTCCCAGAGGTTGCCATTACCCATGACATGTATCTCGCTCTAACTTATGGAAAGGAGGAGGTGAAAAATGTGTGAATTGCACACTGCAAATAGTTTGCAATACTGCAGAGAAAGCAAAGATTTTTCCTTCAGTCACGTTGGGATTCTGACTCTATAACTCTACTGCTTCTAATACTATCTATTCAGGACGTCCTTTATTGCATCTGTCCAATGCCAATTTACCTCCCCTCAAAATGTGAACATTGCATCAGTGAATCTGACAAAATAAACTAAAAGATTGTTATTTTTTCAGTTATATACCTCAAAATGTCTGCAACAGATGGAAAAATAAGTGCTCTATTTCGGTCACAGGTAAGTTGTGAATGGGTACCAGATGTGCCATATGAAAATGAATATTTATGTACCATAAGCCTCTTGTATTTTTCAATCTGAACATTTAGAAAAAAAATCATGTTTTATTGTATTGGGACACTGTTGTGCACAACTTCATTGCCACATTCGCCTACAAAATATACAGTCATTATACTTTACAGTAAACCCTGTGATTGCCTCACAAATGAAAGATCTGTATCAAATGCAAGGATTATTATTTTATTATTAAGTTAAAACTCTGCTGTACTAAAATTGAGGGGCACCAATGACTTCCTAACTAAATGAATCCCGATGGTTAAGATCTACACAGTTAGCAAGGGAGTGAAGGCGGGCGGGCGGTGGGAGATTAGGAGGATTTATTTTACATAGAGAATGCCAGGTTTGTTAGGATGTGGAATGCTCTACAAGGTGCGATGGTCAAGGCAGGATTCGTATGAGCTTCCAAGAGGGAACTAGATAAGATATATAAAAATGGCATTCAAGTCTGCTAGGAGATATAATTAGGGCTTCTGATTTTTAATTTTAACCACCACCCCTCCCCGATAAAACACCCCGATACTTAAAATAAAATGAAAATGGTGTTTATCCAATAATCCCCAGAAACACTGTGAATGTTTTCCTACCTTCATGCCAGTTGCGCATGTATCACTCTCTCCTAGGCTCACTCTTCCCTCCATGTGCGCAGGTGTGTCTGGTGATGTGTTTGTGTGAGGAGGCACTGTGCATAGGTGAGGGCACCTCTCTCTCCCCTGTATGCAGGTGTATCTCTGAATCTTGTATTGTATTACAAACATGTTTTTCTACGTTTTGCAGTTTGCTTTAGACCCTGTTTTATCTGCTTTAAGTGTGGAAATGCTGGCGGCATTTAGCTCAAGCCTAAAGTCGACTGATCAATAACCTTTAAAAAGGCAATTTAGTTTTTGTCATGATATATTTATTGAGGGACTCTATTTCTAAATCCATACACTAGAGATGACTTGCTTGAATTTAATAATAATCCTTGCATTTGGTATACCGCCTTTCACGTTGGGAGGATGTACCAAAGCACTTCAAAGAAGTCACTGGGGAGTGGAGCAACTATACATCTGTAGGTGAATGCAGCAGCTCAATTGCATATAATAATGTCCCACAAACAGCCATGAAATGAATGACCAGCTTTATTTGGGGGACTGTTGGCCCCCAGTGCTGTATTGGAGTGTCAGCCTAGACTGCAGACAATTTATCGAATGGGTGAATAGATCTTTGCAGGAAAAGCAACTGCATCTGAAACCAAAAACAGAATAATTCAATGACAACCTAATGTCAAAGCATTTACTAATAAACTGGGCATCTGAGCCAAATTGCCAGCAAATCTGCACATGGTTTGGTAATTTTAATTGATTGTATAGTACCAGCCACAGCCAATAATTAATGATCCAAGCAATTACCAGAAAAGCTTCCCAGAGATTTGCAGACACAGATGCCTTTATGAATATTGTGTTCACTCATTCCATCATCATTGAGATTATTCAATAACAACAACAACTTCCATTTATATAACAGTAAGTAGGAACCTGGTTGTTAGTCAATTGGCAGATCACTTTCCAGGGGTGTTAATCCCCCATTAAAAAAAAATTGGTCATTCAATCCACGACTGTATGTGGGACCCTGCTGTTATCATTATAACACCCTTCATGTAGGCTAATGTCTTGGAACACTTTATGGGTTGAGCAAGGGACGGGGAGATGGGTAAGTGGTCTAAGACACATTCAAAGAGGTAGAATTTAAGCCAGGGCTTAAAGGCAGAAAGAGAGGGGGTGAGATGGAATAGTCAGGGAAGGCGTTCCAGAGGTTATGGGCATAGGAACTGAAGGTTCGACTACCAATGGTGGAGAGGACGGAAAACATGCAGCAAGCCTGAGTTAGCTGAGCGGAGGAGGCGAGCAGAGGGGTCTGAGATAAGGAGGAGCCAGGGAATGGATGGATTTGAAGATGAGGGTGAGGAACTTGAAATAAAAACCTTGGGAGATGGGGAGACAGTGGAGACTGGCAAATACTGGGGCATTGGCCGTGTTAAGTTTCATGTGCCATTCCTGTCTAACTTCTGTGCATTAGCACATATGGACCATACAGGCTAGATTTTGATTTGGCCTAAATGACTAAGATGTGTTGCATTCAAGTTTGGCCATTTCTGCATATTGTTGTTGTATATAAAAAGTCAGGCATTGTATGTTCATTGCGGAGTCCTGTAGGTCAGTGGTTGGAGCACTTGCTTCGCAAGCGAGAGACCTGGGTTTGATTCCCGGCAAAGCGAAACGTTGGGCAAGCTTCCTTACTCCACATGCCTCTGTTTACCCAACAATAAGTAGGAACCCGGTTGTTAATCGATCGGTGCATCGCTTTTCCGGGGGTAATAAATCCTTCAAAAAAAAATTAGTCACTTAATCCACGACTGTTTGTGGGGACACTGCTGCGCGCAATTGGCTGCCTCATTTCACCCACAAAATATATAGTTAATTCACTTTGCAATATATTCTATGAAGCGCTTTGAGACGTCTTGAAGACATGATAAGGCGCTTCATCAAATGCAAGGATTATTATTATTATTATGGGGGTATGCAATATTTTAAGGAACAGGGGTTGGATGACAGAGTGGGTTAGATATTCAGATTATATGATCTGTGTTTTGAGTTTGGCCACA
Organism: Callorhinchus milii; assembly: GCF_018977255.1. NCBI lineage: Eukaryota > Metazoa > Chordata > Chondrichthyes > Chimaeriformes > Callorhinchidae > Callorhinchus > Callorhinchus milii. The sequence continues at coordinate 23,116,779 of NW_024704742.1, read as the reverse complement.
TTTCCTAATAAAGAGAATTTCATGACCTCCAGTTTTGTCTGTCGAGGCCTTTTGTAAAATGAGTTTGGTAGATCTCAAAAGAATTCAAATTGGTGCATTGGGCTCAAGGCACAAAAATTGTCCTTAATTCAAGATAATGGAGCCTGGTTGTAGCTGAGCTGTTTGGTGTATGTATGTGTTCACTGGCTTGGATAGGTTTCCTGGGAAACCTACCAGTCGGTGAATGAGGCTCAGCTCCCAGCATATAATGGTGGACAGATGTTAATTCAAAATTGTTTAGTGATTACAATGAGTGTTTTTAATTTGCTTTTGCAGGGCTTGTAAAGGCTGGTCACAAAACCGTCTGTGTATTTGTATCAGAGCATTTTATAGAAACTGCTGACATCTGCTATACCTCATTTGTTTTAGTCTGGATTCAGTTATTTCAAAACTTAATTTTGGATTGAACTCTCTCTGATATTTAATACCTGATTTTTTTTATCATAAAATAAATGAAATGTAATGAAAAAAAGCCACTGAATGAAATTCAGGTCATAGGTTAAACACATAAACTTTTGTGCATACTGTAGTGGGTGGGTTCTTAAGCTTGACCATGGTTCTTCATGGCTCGATGCTAATTTGGCCTGTTTATAAGTAAAGCAGTGCCATAATTGTAATGCGGTTTCCTTCATGTGATCATCTCTAAAGCAAGTCAGTTTTCATTGCGATAACTAAACTGTTTTGTTTCTCTTTTGTTTGCTCCTTGCAATTGTAGCACAGGAGAAGTCCAGCAGCTGGAATCCGTGCTAAGCCAGTGGTCAACTTAATAAGGATATCAGCATCATGGCATTGAGCATTATAGCATTAATGCGTATTACCATGGAGGGTTATAAATTTGAGATTTTGTACCCTTGGTTCTCTTCAGTTTTTGATCCAAACCAACCCAGAGGAGGCTGTGATATTTCCCTATGGATGTGGGAAAAGGGTAGGGCGAAATTATAATCAATTACGGGTATCATTGTTAGTTGCTATCAGCATCAGCCAAAGGTGATACTAGTAAAGGTATGAAACAGGTCACCCAGAAGAATAACAAACTGAAAATAAGAGGGCACACCAATCAACTGAGGGTTAAGTTAACAAAAATATCTAAAATTACAATAATAATTATTGTGTTTAATTATTGTGTTTAATGTAGCAAGAGGACCAAGATTCAATTCCAGGCAGGGCGAAACATTGAGCAAGTTTCCTTACTTCTCACGCCTCTGTTTAGCTAGCAGTAAGTAGGAACCCAGTTGTTAGTCGATTGGCGGATCACATTTCTGGGGGGTTAATAATTCCTTTTTAAAAAAAAGTGGTCATTTAATCCACAACCGCATGTGGGACACTGCTGTGTGCAATTGGCTGCCGTGTTTCGCCCACAAAACATACGGTTAATTCACTTTACAGTATATTCTGTGAAGCGCTTTGAGATGTCTAGAAGATGATAAGGCACTACATCAAATGCAAGGATTATTATTATTGTCCTTGCATTTGATATAGGCCTTATCATGTCGTTGAGATGTCTAAAATATAGCACCTGATGACACTGACAATATGCCTCAAAGCGCTTCACAGGATTTACTGTAAAGTCTAGTGACTATATTTGTAGACAGATGCTTATAATAAGCACTTTGTGTCAATTTAATTCTTTTAAATTAATAGTTTTCTGAGTACACCTTAATCATGGTAACTGCAGAACTTTATTAATCCTTGGATTTGATGGAGCACCTTATCACGTCGTTGAGACATCTCAGGAGTGTGGGGTGGATTGAAAGCACTTCACAGGATTTTACTGTGAAGTGGACTGACTGTATTTGTAGGTGAATACAGCTGCCAGTTTGCACACAGCAGTGTCCCACAAACAGTCAAGAAGTCAAAGATTACATTTTCTCCCAGGACTATGGGAGAAACTCCCTTTTCTTTTCGAATAGTGCAGTTTAGACTGTCAACTACTGAAGAGACCCAGGGAGCAGGGCTTTTAGATGGCAATGGACCTGAATTTTATTTCTATACAGTTCCATCTCTATCTCTATCTCCAGTTCCATTTCCATTATTGGCATACCCCCAAACAAGGGAGAGAAGTAGCAGAGTGGATTGATATTGCTACTATGGTTCTCCCAAAATCATTGATCAGATCATTCCTCAAGCTCACATCCACCACCAGCATTTGTGAAATTGGATATTTTTTCTGCTGCCAACAGGTGGAAAATAGGTTCTGGTTGGAGATCAGTACTGCTGGTTTGATGGAGTGGTATGTAAGGCTTTTATAGATGTGGGTAACCATAGCAACCATCCAGCGAAGAAACTCAAATGTCATTGGCAAGGTAACCAGAATTATGCTAACTGCATAAAATAAAATTGCACCTTACTCTGTTGAGCTCTTTGTCTTTTAGTTACCTTTAGCTGTGAGTAGGCACTGAGCTGAGAGTAGGTACCTCTCAAATGATGGAAAAATTAGCTAAGCCTTCTCAGGCATCCTTGCAGCTGCAGTATGTTTGTAGTCTAAGATGAATGTAACCTTTGCTGGAAAGTTTGTGTGTTAGAAAGGTTGTTCAGGACAAGACCGAGCTCTGCTTAATGGCTTGAGCTGTCAATCTTGTGTGAAGAATGGTTGTTATGGGTAACATACCGAAGGGTGATATGGAGTTAGCACCATGAAAGGAAAAAAGGCAGAAACAAATCCATTAAAATGCTTCAGCCTGGCTCAGTTGGATAGCCTTCTCACCTGAGTCAGAAGATTGTGGTTTCAAACCCCACATCGGGACTTTGAACTCACATAGTGTTGGGGTTGCACTCCATTGTTGGAGGTGCTGTCCTTCTGCCTGCTCAGGTGGACGTCAAAAATCCCAATGGCACTATTCGAAAAGAGGTTTTTTTTCCTGGTGTTCTGACCAACAATCCCCCAAATAAAATTGTTCATTTCACTTTATGGCTGTTTGTGGAACATTGCTGGACACAATTTGATTCTGCCTACAAGATGCACAGTCACTTACACTTTACATCTGTAAATTCTGTAAAGTCCTTTGAGACATTGTCCTGATGTGAAAGTAGCTATATCAAAAGCAATTAATTCTATTTCTACGTAACTCTATTTCAGATGATGAAAAGAATAGAATTCCATCGGCTTGTGATGGAAATAGATCACTTTTTCTACAATCAAAAACTATACTACTTGATGATGAAGAAAAGGCGTTTAAAGTAAAAATGGAGCCCTTTCGCTTATCCAAGCATGTTTAAAGATGTCAAACTGAATTTTACAGTACATTTTCTCTTTTTTCAAAAAAAAGCATTTTCCCTTTTATTATAAATGTGATACTGAGAATATGTGACATCTCCAATGGAACATGCCAGAAAGATTTAATGCAATGTTTGGTTATGTTTGGGTGATCTCTGGATGTCTGAATCGTAAAGACTCCAAAATGGGCAGAACCATTGAGCATGGTGCTGTTCAAAAAGTGTCTCTGCTGTACACAAGTTTTGGTAAGCCTGCCTAAGAGATTTATCTGCCATTTAGTTATTCTGATAACCAGATAAACTCTTGTAGTTGTCCGACTATCATAGTTTAGGTAAAACACTCCCTTTTCATTCTGTTGACATTTAGCATTCCATGTCCAGGGTAAGCTGCTGGCAAATATCATAGAATTATACAGCACAGGAGGCCATTCAGCCTATTGTGTCTGTGCCGGCTGTTTGAAAACAACTATCCAAATCAATCCCACTCCTCAGCTCTCTCCCCGTAGCCCTGCAATCAGCTTCCATGACCCTTTCAGGCAATGTATTCAAGATCCGAACAACTCGCTTTGTGAAAAAAATTCTCCTCACCTTCCCTCTGTTTCTTTCAACAACTATTTCAAAACGGTGTCCTCGGGTTACCGACCGACCCACCAGTGGAAATAGTTTCTCCTTGTTCACCCTATCAAATCCCCTCATGATATTGAAAACTTCTATTGTCTCCTCTTAACCTTCTCTGCTCCAAGGAGAATAATCCGAGCTCCTCTAGCCTCTCCTGATAACTGAAGTCCCTCATTCTTGGTTCCAACATGATAAATCTCCTTTTCCCCCCCTCCAATGTCTTGACATTCTTCCTAAAATGCAGTGCCCAGAACTGAACACAGTACTCCAGCTGAAGCCTAACCAGGGTTTTATGAAGGTTCATCATAACTTCCTGACTTTTGTATTCTATGCCCCTATTTATAAAGCCTAGTGTCCCGTATGCTTTTACGGGACAGCTTTATCTACCTGTCCTGCCACCTTCAAAGATTTACTGATATGAACCCTCAGGTCTTTCTGTTCCTTCACTCCCTTTAAGATTCTACCATCAGCTTATATTGCCCCTCCTCATTCTTCCTCTCAAAATGCATCACTTCGCATTTCCCCACATTAAACTTCATCTGCCACACTTCTGCCCATTTTACCAATCTGTCTATGTCCTCTTGCTGTCTGCTACTTTCCTCCTCACAGTTTTCTATTTTTCCTAGCTTAAGAACTACTACACTTAAGAATCTATACATATTTTGCTGTAGAACCAAATGCTGAGGAGGTAATAGACATGAAATTCTTTCATGACCTTGTCTGACTACAATTCCAAGCAATCTCCAAGGACATTTATTTAGTGCCAGAAATCATTTAATGGCTACGTATGTCTGTAACGTTGGGTTATGTTTGGGTCATCTCTAGCTGTCTGAATCCTAAAGACTCCGAGACTGAGTGAGGTTCTTACTTCACCCCCAATGCAGCCCAAACCCTCATCCACACATTTGTCATCTCCAGCCTTGTGTACTCCAATTTCCTCCTCACCAGTCTCCCCATCTCCACTACCCGCAAACTACAACTGATTCAGAATTCCACAGCCCATATTCTCACCCACACTAAACTCTGTACCCCAGTCCTTGTCAGGCTCCACTCGCTTCCTGTCCCAGAATGGATCGATTTCAAATTCCTTTCACTTATCTACAAATCTCTTGATGTCCTGGCAATTCCCTATCTTTCTGACCTGCTTTCTCCCCATTCCACTGCCCCTGCCTCCTGCTTGTCCCTCATCCCCTCTGCTCCACTATTGGCGGAGATGTTTTCAGCCACTACGCCCCGATGATTTGGATCTATCTCAGCCAATCCCTCCTCTTTTTCTTTCTCCTCTTTTAGATCACGACTGAATATGTTCCTCTTCAACCGTGCTTATGGACACCTCATCCCTCCCTCTGGTTCCGCCACTGTTTAGCACTCCAAGACCCTGCCTCATATGTAGTTTTAGTTTGTCTGTTTTTATGCTTGTTTAAGGCTTATAATGAAACCGATCACCTGTGTGAACTTTATCAGCAACAGACGACTAACTGGCAGTGACATTCAGCTATGATGGAAAAACCTCATTATCCCAATTGCTGAACTCAACGAGAGCCCAGATTCCTACATGGATGTTTTACGTAACCAGGAAATGACCTGCATGTAGAGCAGCCAGATTTTTCATGCAAATATTTATTCAAAACACAAGTCGTGCGTTCTTCCTGGATAGTGACAGAACAACAACAACAATTTGCATTTCTATAGTACCCTTCACGTAAGATAACATCTCCAAGCGCTTCACAGGAATGGGCTCAGATTCCGAGCAAGGGAAAATGTGGAAGAAATGGCCCGCAAGGATGGTCAAAGAGGTAGGGTTTTAGACAAGATTTGAAGCCAGATAGGACAGAGTGGGAGGTGAGACAGTAGGGGTGAAAAGAGGGAGCTCAACCCCTCCAGACTTATTCCTATAACCTATTTTTAAGTAGCTGTACTCAGCCCATCAGATCATTATTTTATTGGAAGTTTCTTTCAGAGAAGGCAGTTTAGTTTAATCAGAAAGCAATACAATGCTATAAACTTAAACTTCAGTTTCCTATTTACTTTTTTTTTAAATTTTGTACAGTCAGATCTTGCAATGCTTCAAGCAATCTCCCTTGTGTCCTGTATCATTCTCTCCTTAGCCGTTAACTATCTCTTCCTCATGTTGTTTGAGCTATCCCTACCTTCTCTTGTGATATGAATCGCAAAGCGTGCTTTATAAACACCATATCACCATTTTGTTTGCCAGGAAAAGGTGAAATATAATATATGACTGAAAAGTAAGTTTGCAATGTACAGTAGTTTTAATCTGTGTTTTAACATTTCACAGGCCTTTTCAAATACTAGGACGTATTTGAGTTCTAGTTTAAAGATGAACTACACCTCTGAGTATTTGCAAAGCTTTGAGTTTGTAATGACAGTATTTCAGTAGAGATCAAGGATGCTTGCACCTATCATCTCAACGAACGATACATTGTGGAGGCTCAGGGCTGCAGAAATAGATTAAAAAAAGGATCGGGCAGATTGTTTCCAAAAATATTTATTCTACAAGATGGTCCTGTCTTGGACCAGGTGAGGGCGCCGTTGGTTCAAATAAAAAAAAACGGTACTCAGACTTGAGACACTGGCATTTGACAGTGAATCTACTACTAATGCGACCGATTTAAATAAAGCATAGTTTAACATTTTCTTCCTCATTGAATCTGACCAATTCTACCCTACCCCAAACCTCACCCTCCTCTGGCAGCTGTAGAAGAATGTTGATAAGATTATTTTAATTGCAATTCTATTTCTTCTTCTTCCAAGGGAGAAAATGGTCTCTGACCAGGACTCAAACTCGAGCTTCTACAACATCCTGTTGGAAATGCTCTATGAGGTCTCCAGGTAAGATCTGTGTTTTATATTAATAAACGATGTATGATAAACTGTATGTAATATATATAAATCAAGATAGCCACAAGAACAACAAAAAGAGAACTTTGAAGGATCTGGTTTTCACCCAGTGAATAGTTGGGATCTGGAATGATCTGCAGAGTAGGCATAGTCCATTGTAGCTTTCAAGAGGGAAGTAGACAGGTAGATGAAAGGTCGGAGCTTGAAGGCGTATGTGGATAAAGCGGGGTGATGGAACTGCAGTGACCTCCTTACTCGGAGAGCCAGTGCAGACTCGACAGGCCAAATGGCCTCCTTGTGTACTGTAGATTTCCACGTTTCTAAATGACAAGTGGAGGGATAAAATAGTTTATAAAAAGAAAACCTTTGTGTGGCTATCTTGGCACATGTTCTAAATTGCACAATAAACACCATTAGGGATTCCTTTTTCAACGGAAATGTTCTCCTCTCTAAATTCAGTGTTCTATCCCTCTAAAGGCTTTCATGAAAGTGTTGACTTGTACCTTTCCCTGGGTGCCAGCTGTCCTCTAGTATCTCACCAATGTGGGTCTTCATGTTTGTGTCCAGAAAGTGACCGTCAGCAGGACATTCAACCATGTGGGCATCACAATTAAACACAATCTTGGCTGGGTGATGTACAGGGAGTGTCCTTTGGATCATTCACAGAGGGTTTCCTATGGAGAAAACAGAGTTTATATCACAAGATTATTTTTCAGCCACTATTTGCTAGTTATATGACAGCTTTGCCAATCAAACACTTTTTGAACCCCGTTTCTATTAGCTTCAACATCTCCATGGAAATATTCCTTTCCTTATTGATGTAATTTTCCTATTTCTCAATACTTGTGATTTTATTTTGTTTTTAATTTAATTCTCCAAGAACAACAGATTTGAGGAAGGAGCATTTTAACTTAAATCTCTCAATATAGTGACATAATTACTTTGTGTTTTATGAATTTTATTCTCTAATTGCTGTACAGTACAAAGAAAATAGCAAGCAAAAAAAATGCATTTTTGTGAAAAAAGATAGCTACTTTGCTATTTACTTTGCTACAGGAAAACCCTTTGCTGTGATAATTGTTCTGATAATTCTCTTCTGATCAGTAGATAAATTGATGATAATAATGATCATCATCCTTGCATTTGTTATAGCAGTCCTGTGGCTCAGTGGTTAGAGCACTCACTTTGCAAGCGAGAGACCTGAGATCAATCCCAGGCACGTCAGGGCGAAACCTTGGGCAAGTTTCCTTACTCCACACAGAGCCTAATAATAATCCCTCCAAAACAAAACAATAATAGATTGGTCATTTTCAATCTACGACTGTTTGTGGGACATTGCTGTGCGCAATTGGCTGCCGCGTTCGCCTACAGATATACAGTCAATTCACTTTACAGTGTGTTCTGTGAAGCGCTTTGGGACGTCCTCCCGACGTGAAAAGCGCTATATCAAATGCAAGGATTATTATTATTATCACGTTCTCGAGACGCTTCAAAGAATATACTGTAAAGTGAATTGACTGTATATGACTGTATATATTTTGCGAGCAAAACGGTGCATTGCACTTCATGCGCTGAAAATTGCAACGGTTTACTTTATTTCTATAAATATTTATTAAACGCACATTTTCTTTTGTGTTTTTGCAAGTTTTTTGAAGGCTAAATTCTCCTGTTTCAACAAAAACAACACATTTGAGGAGGGATCATTTTAATTTAAACTTCTCAATATAGTGACACAATTGCTTTGTATTTTATTGTAGAATACAATACAGTACAAAGAAAATAGATGTTTCAACTTAGATAATGTAATCAACACTGTTCGTTTTCCTCTGTTAAGCCTTTTTTCTATCCTGGTTCCCATTAAACTGCAAAATGTAGCAGTTTCCTAAATTATTTTTTATGTCCTTCTATTGGGATGTTTCAAGTGGGGATAGATAGGTATTTCATTTATACAGCATGCTTACCATTGTATAACCATCACATTAGAATAGGGGCTCACACTGGCTGCGTGTGTCCTGCTGCAGAACACATTATAAATGCAGCTCAACATAGATTTACGGGTGAAACATAGTGACTTTAATTACCTGCAAAATGGACCCATTAGTGTTAAAGAACTGTGGGAGAAAACCTGAACCGTATCTGGCACTTAATCTTTGTGGTTTAGTAGAGAAGCCAAAAAGCACCTCCCTGAAGAGCTTATAAAATACTTGATTTTGAATCTTTGCACCTCCCCAGGACCTAATTCCTGACTGTTCAGCGCCTTCGGATGTCCTCCCGGCATGAAAGGTGCTTCATAAATGTAATTTTATATTGATTATTGCACCGTTTTCAACAAGAGAGCAATTTTTTTTGTGGGGGGGGATTTTCAAGAATATAGAAAATGCACCATTACTCAACTTTGGGTATGGCTGAGTGCCCAGGTTGGACATCATTAACTTTGGGCCATTTTAACCTTCTCAGTGACAAAGCGAATGTTACTTCCATGCATAATGTGGAGAGAACTCTTTTGAATTCCAAACTACAGGGCAAGATTGGTAATAGGGTACAAGAGTGGAAGCCAGCAAAAAAAATATTTTCAGTTATTGTAATCACAAAGTTAAAACCTTTGCTATGATTCCTATAATGAAAGGCCATTAGAGAGGGTCCAGAGGAGATTCACTGGATGATACCAAGGTGAGTGGTTTGCCCATCGAACAGACGAGAGGCGCTAGTCCTATTTTCATTGAAAAAGAGAAGGTTGAAACCTGATAAGAATTTATCAGGTTTTTGATAAGAATTCTCAAAATACCGCCTTCAAAACCAGGAAGTTAAATTCTGGCTGCTCTTAAATATTGACAAAGTTTAATAGACCCAGTTACAATTTTTTCCTCATGGTGCCTCTAGTAAGTATTGCAGGTTGATTCAAGCAGAATGGTTCGTGAATTTCAAAGAGTTGCCTTACATATATATGTTGCTTATCCTCCAGGTTCTCATTTGAGGCAATACTGAGCCATTCGTAAACCATGTGTGACTGCAAGTTCCAGTTGTCATCATTTATACCTGGGCATCTGGGCGTGTACTCATACATGGTGTAATGTTCTCCAAGACTTGGGTCTGAGCAGTGGGTACAGCTGCAGAGCCAAGTGACAGATCATTCCCACCAGGGTGGCCTGCAGGGACAGAGCACAATCTCAGCGTGCGTTTGGGAAGAACCGTCATTATTGTTGTTAAAGTGACCCAGTTTACTATTGTTAAAGTGTTTACTATTTACTCTATTTACTAGTGACCCAGTTTACTATTGTTAAAGTGTTTACTATTTACTCTATTTACTAATGATCCTGTTTACTATTGTTAAAGTGATCCGGATTAATAATAATAATAATTCTTGCATTTGATATAGCGCTTTATCACATCTTTGAGAGTCTCAAAGTGCTTCACAGAATACATTGTAAAGTGAATTGACTGTATATTTTTTGCCCACAAAACTATTAGGAATTATTATCCCCAGAAAAGCGATCTGCCAATCAACTGACAACCAGGTTCCTACTTACTGCTAGGTAAACAGAGGCGTGTGGAGTAGGGAAACTTGCCCAACATTTCGCCCTTCCCCGGGAATCAAACCCAGGTCCCTCACTTGCCAGGTGAATGCTCTAACCACTGAGCTACAGAACTCCACAGGATTAAGTTATGGTCATAAGCAACGTTTCTACCAACCTTGACCAGGCCTCTCTTTGCTTATTTGACCTCTCTGCTGCCTTTAACACTGATTCCAGGAGCAATGCTCTTCTGATTGATTACCTGTCAGGCATCAAGTGAGCTCAAACATTCTTCTGATGAATATTAATAAAACTGAGGCTCTCCTACCTAGCTCCAATCAGCACCTTCTTATCTAAAGCCCTGTCCACATCGATCTGCACAGATGCTCACTACACCTCACAAAGCTGGTTTGGTAACTCAGTTTCTTGTTTGACTGTCAACTGTCCTTCAAGTACTTGATTGGCTTTCCCTCAATGTTGCCCTCCTTTGCCTCTACACACCCCCCCACAGACTGCCGAGGCCCTCATTTATGCTTTCATCACATCTAGTCTCGACTGTTCAAACGTCAAGCTCACCAGACTCTCCAGTTCCTCTTTAGAAAGTTGCAAACCATCTAGGGTTCTGCAGCCCATGTCCTCTCCTGAACCAGACTCTCAGCATTGTGGCAGAAAATATCATGGGTCTCAAAGAAATAACTTTCAACAGCAAATCAAAGACCAGCTAACTAATGGGGAAAAAAAATGAATGAGGCATGAATAACTTGCAGAACATTCTTCCTCGCCCCCCAACCCTGGTCTATTTGTAGTAATGAATGAATGATATAAAATATCCTACAGAAATAAAGCCTCCTCCAGTTCTGCTGGTGAAATTCAGCTCCAGATGTTGATGAGATGGAACACATGGCAGTTCATTCTCGTTAAGGTCTCCGTTGCTTAATGGATATTGCAACAAAAATAAGATGTTTATCACAGCACAAACTCCTCCAAGCCTCTGTGGGTGCCATTAATTTGTTTATTTGGTGATTACATTTTCGCTCTGGAAAACCTGATTGAGAGCTGAAGAGTTTCACTTATCTGACAGCTGCTGTCACCTATTAGGATATTCTTCGTTGTACAACGTTCCAGCGAGATAATCAGATTGATCGCTCGCAGGAGGGTAGGCATTAGATTTCTTTTTCTCAGATTGAGATTTTAACCAGGTATTATTGTCCAAAGGTTTAAATTTGCTCTCGCAAAAGCTATCTGTTTCAGATGGTGCCAGGGGCAGGTCCATTGTCTAATGTCTCGTGATTATATTGGCTCATCTGAGATCATTCCAATTGTGTCCTGGACTGTCAACAGCCAGTCTATGTCAATTTATGTCCATTTGAATGGCTGCGAATTGCAAACTCGGTCAGAGTTCCCAAACCCAGGCAGTCTCTGCAAACTGTGGCAGTGCAGTAACTTAGCAATGTTGTTGCTGCATTGCCAATAACAAGCTACGTCCTGTTGTGTGGTTTATAATAATCATCCTAGGATTCAATATAGTGCATCTCACACGGAGAAAACGTCTCAAAACACCTTACATGATCTACCATAAAATGTAGTGACTGTATTTTATAAGTGAATTGTCCAAAGGTTTAAATTAGCGCAAGCACAAACCAGGGAGTGATCAATTTTATCCGGGAGATTGTTGGATTGTTCACTAGGACGCTAGAAGAAATTCCCTCCTCTTTTCGAACATTGCCGTGGGATCTTTAATGTCCATCACAGATTGGGTGAATCTACGTTTGATTGTCTCCTGCCCTTATGCTCATGGTTTTAAATCTCTGTTCAAATGGTAATTGTTAGAATCCCCTCTTGCTATTCTCGGGATTGATGTTTGTATCTGATTGCATTGATGAAAGGTCTGAGTTTGGAGTTACTTAAGCTGCCCATTACTGTGTACATGTAATATAGTGTCACAAAATGTACAGATTTACGAGATTTATCATATTGATTATTCTGTGCTCTTCATGCAAGCCATTAAGTCAGCCAAAGAACTTCAAACAATGTCGCGTTGTTCTGTGCAGAAGAGGGCGGGTTGTAAAATTGATCGGATCTCTTTCAGTAAACATATTTGACATTGTCATTTGGATGCAGTTCATTCTGGCTTAAACTGAGAGTTTGTGGTGGCTTTTTCCAGGCGCTCTTAATGCAACAGTAGGAAGCTAAAGCTGAAAAATATTTTAAATGACCTTTTCAAACTATTTGCTGCCATGGACCTCAGTTCTGCAGAGAAAATAAAATCAGCTTAGCAGAGTGTGTAAGTACAATCTCACTCTGAATTATTTATTTCTTTTTTTAAGAATAGCATATTAAATCTCCTAGGATGTAAAATCTAGCCATAGTTTTTCTCAATTTTTTTCACTCAGAATTGCAGACTTTGTGTATTTGTTTTATGAAATATACCCTAAATATTTTCATTCTCCTCCTATAAATCCTATAATTCCATGAGAAAGGAATTGAATTTACCACCCACCTGGCAAGTTCCTTCTCCTGCTTGACCCATTGGGACCTGCGTCTAGGTCATTCAATTTTGATATTGTGATTTGAATGCATTCGTTCTGGCTGAAACTGAGAGTTTGTGGTTATTTTTTCTGGCACACCAGATGCAAGTGAGAAGTTACAACTAACAAATGTTTTAAAAGACCTTTTCAAAATGTTTGGTACCTAGATTTCATTTATCAGACTCCAGACACCTCCACTTCCTCAACTTCCTCATGTTACCTACCTCTGCAAGCTCCTGGCCCAGGAAACCGGACTGCTTCATGTCCCCTGACCTATTTGCCCCACCACTCTGTGGAACTCTATCCGAGTGTTTCTACTTTTAGTCTCCCTCCCTGCGTTCAAAATACACCTTAAGAATTATGTTTTCTACCTCACTGTCAGCTGCCCCTCTCCCTTTCGCTCCATCTCCCAGCTTGGTCTCCCAGTGAGCTGTGTGAAGCTCTTTGAGATGTCCTCCAAATTGAAAGGAGCTATATAGATGTAAATTGTTATTTTCTGGGAAAAGGGAAAATCTTGCAAATGGTTGACCTCAAGTTGCTATCGTGCATTTCCCGACAACACATTAAGGACCAATGTTGGCAGATATACAGGAGGAGGCTGCCAGCCCACCTTTTGGGGTAATGGACAGGGAGGGCTGTACTGGGGAGCGGAGGGAAATGTAACAGTAAATACAATCTAAACAATTGTTGTAGCGACTGCACCAGATGGTGACTATCCAAGGTAATGATTGAATGTGCATTAATGTTCACTTGCCAACAATTAATCTTTTTTGGAAGTCGGAGTAGTGCAGAGTTTAAATGTAAATTGAATTCAAGCTTTCAAAAATTGCATTGAAAAGATGGTAGTGGATCTGAATAGTGTGAAGTGGAGGGCTTCTTGCAGTAATGATTCTTGCACGTAAGAAACTGAGAAGGGATTTCGTTCACAATAGAGCTTTGGATAAAGAAAGCCCTTTGATCTTTTCTTTAGGAATACCTAAATCTTCTTGCCATTACAGCATCTTACTGATCCTTAAATGTGTCCTGGCCTCCTGGCCATTCTGCTGACTCTACTACCACATCTGTCTTGCTGCAGCCTGCCTGGCTTTCAGTTTAGTCTCAGGGAGGCACTATTTCCCTTCCTGGGAGGATTTTATCAATCTTGAAAGAGTGAAGGGCTGTCTGGGATTCAGGCCCAGAACTTCCAGTCAATGAAATGTTACCTGTTTCTTTACCTGTTGCGCATATTTAAAGCTATTCAGCTAGAATTGGATCCATGGCTTGCATTGACTCTCAGTGGTTAATCTCCAAGAGAACATTTGTCACAGATGGAATAAAGTGATGTTAATTTTTCCTTTCTGATTTATTCAATCACTATGATTGCTGTTGTGTCGACTAGGCTAAAAGCAAAACAAATTTGTGTCCATTAATGGGAATGGAAGAATGATTTATAAGTCACTCAGCAAACCTGCTGCTGCTTTTTCAGATGTGGTTGTTAGTACCCGACCATTGGTACGTGTAAGCATCCATCTCGGGGACAAGGTTTTACTCTTCTTAAACAAAAACAGAAGTCGCTGGGAACACTTAACAGGTCAGGCAGCAACTACAGAGAAAGGAAAGTGAGTCAGCGTTTCTGGTCGACGACCCTTCATCAGAAATGGGGCATGTTGGGAGGGAGAGGCTTTTAAGGGCTAACAGAGAGGGGGGGTTGGCAGAGCAAGGAAGACAAAGGAAAAAATGGGGTAGAGGACAGGGGATGATGTGTTAAAGAGGTGTTAATGATGCAAAACAATGGGGGGATTGCAACAAAGCAGGGGAATAGAGGTGTTAATACTGCAGAACAAAAGGGAAGGAAGATTGCAACAAAATAAGCAGAACCAGAGAGAGAAAAGGTGTGTCTGAGACTAAGATGATGTGGTAAAGCATCTGCACTATTTTGTTTACTCTTCTTAACATTGGTTCTGTTGTGAGCTGTGTGTTTCTCACTCAAACAAAATACTGAATTTCACTTGCATTGTGGAATCTGCAGGCACTGTCTATCTCGCATATCTCCACCCGAACAGGCACCTCGGTTTAACGTCTCTTCCGGAGGGTGGCACCTCCAACAATGCAACCCACAGACATTGGAATGGTTCACGTGGGTTTGAACCCACAACTTTCTGACTCAGAGATGTGATTGCTACCACTGACCCAGGCTGACACACTAGGACAGACTGTCCTCGCTGCTAAGTGGATAATTGGAAGCTGGCACTGGAAACTCATCGCCAAGTTGGGAGGGACAATATACACAATACACAGCTGTTATAAGTCTCACTTTTTTTCCTCGATTAATGAACAAATCTTTTCCATAATGGTTAGGACCATTATACACCTAACGGAAGCTGCCTGTGGAGGTGCCCTGGTATTATCTGGCTCTCGCAAAATCTAAGTACATGTAATACCATTGGTAAAGTGAAATTTGGGTGACCAATGCAATGGGTATTGTTCAAAGGTTCCCTGGGCATTTTATCACTTTGTGAAAAACAGTAAACAGCTGCAGAATGGCTTCAGAAACTGCAGAAAGTTCTGGAACAGCAAGTAAGCGGGGTGTAAAAAATGACATAATGCAGCTGTTTCAAGGGTTGGGCACCGAATCCTAAATTGACCTAGGTTGCGGCTCATAATTCTGTTTTTAACCATTCACGTTATTGTGTAGCAGTTGTGATGTTGATAAGAATGTCAATTACTTCTCTTAATTGAAACTGCCAATTCGCTGGATAATGCAGGTGACACTGAGCGAACTGTTCACTCTTAGTTAGAGGCCTGGGATGACAAACAATTAATAATGTAATCATAATACTTGCATTTGATATAGCGTCTTATCACATCATTGTGATGTCTGAAAGCACTTCACAAATATACTGTAAAGTGAATTGACTATTTTTTGAGCGAACCCCCGCAGGCAATTGCGCACAGCAAAATTGCTATTGACAGATTTGTTTCAGTTTTCTAACATGTACCAGAAGTCTGAAACTCATCTAGTTTTAGCCTAATGGCCTCAGAGCTACTTTTTTTAAAATTTAAAATCACGCAGAGTTGTGGAAAATACTTAAATTCAATCTTAATTTGGACACCAGCGCTTTTTAAGAACTATCGCAAACCCGACTTTCAAATTAAGAAATTTCTATAGTTCTGTGTGGTCTTAAATTTTAAGACAAAATATCCTTACAGGCTAGACTTTTGGAAGTCCTGGCGACTTATTTCAGGAAATCGCAGTATTTTTAAGCATCCCCAATGTTTTTGCCTGTATCACATCAGCTTTGTTATATTAGGACCATCTTTTATTCTATAAAGTAGATTATAATATTGTTCTGGCGTGGGATTGAACTCTACCATCCGGAACAGCTGTGAAGAATGGTTCTGCACAACAGCTGTTTTCCACAGATTTCTGAGCAAAACTTTACCAGCTGTGCAGAGTTGCAAATAGTGACTCTTTGCAAAATAGGCTTTAGTAGAGAAAGAGAAAGCACTGGAAGACCACTTTGTTTGCGTAAAACGAAATCAACAAGGTTTTGTATTCCTATATGCAAATATCCAAGTGCTGTGCAAGTATCCAAGTGCTGTGCTGTACTTCTTATTGTGAAATTAAAGCAACTTTGGAGACTTGATAAAAAGACTGATCTCAAAGCTTTGTTAACAAAATTACATCTTTGTACAAATATTTAATTTCAGTTTAATAATTAATTTCATTGACAATTCAAAAATGTTGACAAAATACCACTGACTTAAATAGAGATTTATAGCTGGTGAATTTAGAATGAAATGGAATAAAATAACTGCAATTTGGACCCTTAGGTTCTCTGTCTCTTGAACATAAATAGAGGTTAACATTTTCAGAAATCGATTGATATTTGGAGAAAAACTAATTTAGGAAAAATTTTGGCACACTATTTGGTTTTAGCTGTTTAAACTCCAGCAGTACCAAAATGTACACATAATGATGCATTCAATTTCCATGTAAAGGAGACTTATGTATGTGGAACTCTGTCTGGTTTTAGAAAGTCTTAAGCATGGTAATGTGTTTCCATATATGTCAGACACCCGGCTGACCACAAAAAGGGGAAATATAGTATTACCATCAGTGAATATTTATATATATATATACACACACATTATGTTAAAACCAATTAGGTGCACATTGTTGTAACAGAAATCTGGACTTTGAAATCAATAGATCATGCTTCATGTGATGTTGCTGGTGAGGGTTAATAGACATTAGCTGTACCTTGTGCCACTATCGTCATTTCCTCAGTGGTCTGTCTGCCTTTACTGCAAGTTCAAAATATTCTATCCCACTAGAATATCTTTAGTTTACTTGCCAAATCTATGTTTCTTCCCCCACGGCATGTTCAGCAGATTTTTTCCACTGCTGTCATGAACTGAATCTGATCCATGATCTTTACTGAGTGTTCAGTGCATGTTCTGCTGACACAGAGCTTTTGAAAGGATGGGAGAAACCTGCTTCTGTCACGATAATTGATGGGTGGAGATTAAACATTTGGAACTTGTAAACACTGATCTCTAATAAGCATTCCAATTAACTGTCTGGTCAGAAAAATGTGTTGTTGGGACAGAATATTCTTTCAACAGGCTTCAAGGGAAGCATTCCTGCTGTATGTCTGAGCTGACTTCAAATCCAGGTCTCTTGCATGAAAGGGCAGCAATTAAGTTAGATGTGCTATCCAGGCTCTCTATTTCCTGGCTCTCCTAATTGGTAAAGTGATGATTCAATCTTGAGGTATAACGGAGTGAGGATATCAAATGATTGTACTTTGCTCCTGGGTTTGAAGGTTCTCGATTCCAGGTTCAGGGGCCTCTCTACTGCTGGGGTTCAGGCCTCTCTACTGCTGGGTTCAGGGTTTCTGTACTGCTAGTAGAACCTAAAGTGCCATTTCTGATTAAACCGTAAGCGGGGGATTGGGGGAGGGGGGTGAACAATGAATTGTCTTTGGATGGCTTCTGATAACTCCTAGATCGAGCATTGCTCAGTGCCATTGTAAGCATGACTTTTCTGAGACTTGATTAGTCCCACACCGATCTACTAATCATAAATATTCTGGGCATTCATTTCATATGTCAGACAATATCACCTGACACAAGCAATTGTATTAGATACTCTGTGGTCACAGTCTAGTTTCTAGACCTTGTTCCCTGGAGTTCATGAAAATGATAGCTCTAGTAACCTGTTTGCGATAGAAAATTAAATATAGTGCTGCTGTCAAAGAATACTGACACCATTTTTGGGTGAAATCCATGAGTATTAACTTCATTAAAAAATTCTTATTGCAGAAATGAAGCTGGAAAACAATATGAATTGTTCAAAAGGGTGCTGGATTGGTATTGTTGCAACATTCACAGGCTCTCCAATCTTCGGGTAAGTCATTATAGGCTTTCACATGACTTGTAAGTCACTCTAAACAAGTCATACCATTGACACGCTTGTTGATGCCCTTTAATTCTGGAGGTTATGTTCACAAATGTATACAGGATTTGTGGCCTTGACACTTTTTAACTATACAGTAGATCAGACATCCGTCAGATAGGCAGATGTTCGTCAGATAACTGATAAGGAAACCCTGAGGCTTGGGACAAAAGCTGCCGGAAGGTGTTATCTGGAGTCCGAGTTCGTGAACATGCGTTCAGAGTTCCAGTGCCTGAATCCACCTTTATTGGCCTGCACAGGTAAGTGGCTGCTGATCAAGTTCCACATCTCCAACTGGTGGAACCAAGCGCTTAATAAGAAGAGATGTGTGTCCTACAGGAAGATGGTGGCATTGCTCTCAAGCATTTCATGCTGAGCTGTGTTGCCTACCAGGAGGCTCGCAGGCAGTTCCTGGGACCTCCCGTCCACCTAGTGAGGGCTCAAACCTGCTGTTGTCGGATGTCAAATGGCCAACTGATGACTATCCTCCAGGGTGACATGTCTGGCAATGGAATGTCAGAATCGAGCCAGTCCTCTTGTGCCGGTCTCGGTATTCCGGTTCCTGAGCCAACAGGTCCACAGTATTCCAGGACACTGCCGATGACAGCACAGCCAACCTGGCTCATTGGTAGGGCAGACCAATCACTAGAGGCAGGGACTCTTCCCACTCAGCTCCTGTTAACTCTGAAAGCCAAAGCAGCAGGAAAGCTTGCCAGACAGTGCTTTCAATGGCAAACTACTATTTGAGCTGGTTAGACTCCAGCAGTACCCTAATGCTCTGGGATCCCCAAGCCTTTCTTTCGTCAACCTGTGCCTCATGCTTTCCAGAATTAGGAAAGCAGGATGCTTTCCAGGGAGAGAGTGCACATTCCATTCCACCATATATCTCTGGAATTCCTATGTATAGATGGCATGCATTAAACCCTCAGTTTGGTTTGAATACTCTTAAGCATGATAATGGGTTTCCGTATGCGTCAGATACTTGGTGATCAAAAAATATAGATGAATATCAGAAAACAACTGTGAATACTTTATAATTTTTTGTCCCAGGATGTTTGGGTCAATTTGGTTTACATTATATAGGAACAGGAGCAAGCCATTCAGACCCTCGACCCTACTCCACTATTTTATTAGATCATGGCTGATCTGTACCTCAACTTCAAATATGTTCCCAAAAGCTCTCTTCGAGGTAATAGCTCAAATAGTCTGGAATGTTTAAAGAGGTCTTAAGTGACACTCTTTACTATTGTAGTACCATATCTACCTTCTGGTTTCCTATCTCTTGCATTGGTTGAATGGATTCCAATCAGGGTAGAAATTCCACCGGGACTCAATTTTCTGAATGTTCAGAACATCTAGAATTTGGCAAAAATTCTTAAATTCAGCCTTAATTTTGTACCTGGTTTTCTGTAGGTTCTTTTGAGAATTACAAATAACTGGCTTTGGTGGGGAAAGTTAAGACTGAATTCAACAATTTGCCAAAGTCTGGACTCTCAAACGTTCAGAAAGTAGACTAAATCTATTTCTCCCTTTAAATTATGACCAGGCGTCTCTCAACTTCACTGTCTGACCCAACATACAAACACACCAGGAAGCTCAGAAAAATTACAAGTTGAAAAGCCTTTCCTGAATCTCTCTTCTAAAATAAATCACATTTTCAGGTACATAATGATCAGGTTATGCACCATTCCGAACTCTAAACTCATCCTCTAAATTATCTCTGACATTCATTGTAATATACTCTCATTTGTACAGAATTTCAAACTTCAAAACACACGTTTAACCTATAGCATACAATGCAAATATGTGTTTCATTAAACTGCTTAGTTTAGAATTAAGTAATCTTATTGCACTTTAAAAATAATTGTACTTTACTGACATTTCCTGTTTGTCACGAATAACATATTATGACAGCTGATAAATTCTGCTTTAAAATTTTTTACACAATTTTTATTCCTCTTCGAAAAGAATATTGTTTAAAGATTAACTCTCTTCTAGTCGTAACTGATTTCTCAAGAGTTTTACTATGTTGACTAACTTTAGCACAGGTTGTTTATTTTTCCTGTTGGATTTGTGCTCATGAAAGTGAGGGATTGAAGTGTTTTCCAATTGGGCACCTCAGTTAAGTGACATTTCCTTTGCTTCTAAGTGTACCAACTGTATGTGCACTTGTCACAGAAAAATGCACATAGTCAAAATTGCTGGAATATATAGCCTCAAGAGAAGTTTCTCATTCCAAGCAGCAAGATCGAGCATCAAAATATAATCATTACATTTGATAGAGCATCTTATCACGTGATCGAGATGTCCCGAAATGCTTCACAGGGTATACTGTAAAGTGCAGTGATTGCATTTAGGGCAGGTCAAGCATTGACCTGAAAAGTCAGTTGAGATACAGGTAAAAGCTTCCTCTATTTTGCAATAAGCTCAGAGAGCAATCCCTTATTGCACCATTGTGACATATTCCATTTGTCACACCAGACATCATGTGATCCCTGTGAATGAGTTTGCCAGTTTAGTAGAGTATTAGGCCAGTGTTGTGCTGTAAGCCTGCACTCACCTGGAATTGGGCTGAGCCTGTCCAAACACATTTTATTTAGGATCCATGCTGCCAAAAGACACAGGAGCCTTCTGCCCATTATTCTGTGGTGGATTCAAACCGTCTCCAACGGTGCCATCAGGTCAGTGACCAAGCTTCCTCCTCCTGGATTTTTAACTGGTGGTCTCTGCTGCATTCTTAACTGCTGTGCGCAATTGGCTGCCGTGTTTCACCCACAAAATACAGTCAATCCACTTCGCAATATATTCTGTGAAGCGCTTTGAGACGTCTGAACATCGTGTTAAGGCACCATATCAAATGCAAGTATTATTATTATTATTTATTTATTATAACCAGTGGTCCCCACTGCTAAACTGACAAATTGTTATCCAAAGGTGCATGTTGCAACAGACTGATTTTTGTTTCTCTTTGGGGAGGGCAGAGGGGGGAGTTATAATTATGTAATGCAGTTATGATAACTATGATAACTATGGATAAACCGGAAGCATTTGTTTCTTTGGTCAGCTGCAATTTTGACATATGTGGAAACCCATCACCATGCTAACCAGTATCCAGACAATACTGAGTTCCACCTATGTATGCCACATACACATGGAAATTTCCCCCGTGTCTGCAATAGAATGCACCCTCTCTCCAGAGGTACCCACCCTGGTTACCTAATTCTAAAGAGCATGAGCTGCAGGTTGTCAAGAATCAAGGCTTTGGGCGCCAGAGTGGGCTTTGCCATTGAGAGTACTGACTGGCAAGGTTCCTGCTGTTTGGTTAGCTAGGACCACGCTACCCATCAGGACATTGGTTGCAGGGTGAACGGGAGGTTTATGATGAATGTGCTATCATCCCTTTTTGTAACCGTACATCTAGACTGCATTGGTGGGTGCCACAGCACTACCAATACTGAAGTATAAAAGGACTGTACTTTCAGAAACACAAAAATGGAATAATGAACAATTCAATTAATCCATGCTCTCAAAGCAATAAATCTGATATGGCGTCAGGTTTACTGTGCTGTTTCTTAATGGTGTTTATATAATGGAATTAACCATATGGCATCCATTACAAGTCTCGCTTCAGCCCATCCTGAAATAAAAAACGTTGCTAGGCAACTGCTCTTCCTCAAACCACATAACTGCAAAAAAAAACATCTGTATCAGTACACACTCATAATTAAACCTTGTTCATCTTGTATCACATTTAACAAGGCTTGATAGGGACTGCATTCCTATAAAACAATTCCATTACACATACTGAAGCATTTTATTCTACTACCAGAAACATACAGTCGGGCGATGTTATACTGCACTTCTGAATAGAAAGTGGCTGTGTTCCGACACTATATGGGTCCATGGGTGCCACTCGGTGGCACAGTGTACAAGATGTGCAATATACCTCTGGTGCTGCCTGCTTAAAACACACAGTGCAGAAGGCCTCCCAGGACTCAAAAACCAGAAATGCTTGTGAGTGGTTGTTGGCTTATGTGTGCATGGCAGGATGGGTGCCAGCAGCAGCGATATCATCGATGACCTGACATCACAGAAGTGCTGTCCAGCAGCTGCTCTATAACATTATCTGGCTGTTTGTAGGACACTGATGTGCGCAACTGGCTGCCAGGATTCGCCCACAAAATACACAGTCACTCCACTTTACAGTATATCCTGTGAAGCACTTTGAGACGTCTCAATGATGTGATATGGCGCGTGATCAAATGTAATTATTATTATATTCCATTATAACATGGCGTCTGATTTTACTGATTCAAACCACTGCATCATTACAGAGTCCCAACTGTTTTTTCAACATAACTTTCATTGACACATTACTCCCCCTCCAACCATTGCCCGTAAAACCTCCATGAGCTCACCTTTTTATTCATTGTGCCAATGGACCCTGTTTGACTTCTACATGATGCTAGTGCAGGTCAGGCAAATCACACACCATTCATCACTAAGCAATAATCCCAGAATGGACTGGATTGAAGAACTTGCTCCTTCTTTTCTGAATGATATCTGGTTTACAGTTTATTTTTATTGTAAAAAAAACCCTGGATATTCTTGTTGTCTTAGATAAGCTATGATTTGTGAAAAAGCTACACTTTGGTGTGACCCTGATGAGCTCAACTACCTCTGAATTAGTAGGTTCAAGTCCCAATTCAAGACCTTAAATTCACAGACTTGACAATCCAATGTAGTGCTGGGAAGCACTGCATTGTTGGAGGATCTGTCCTTTGAATAAGACTTCAAACTGAGGTCCCATTTCCCTGTTTAGGTAATCTTTCAGTTCCTCGTTCTACAAAAACCTAGTAACTACACTTCACAGTATAATCCTGTGATGCGCTTTGAGATGTTTCGACAATGTGATAAAGTACTAAATTAAATGAAAGGATTGTTTATTTATAAAAATAATTGTTTTTCATGCAGTGACATTGTGGTACATTGCTCTGCGTAAATAATAACAATAATCCTTGCTGTTGATATAGCGCTTCATCATGTTGTCGAGATGTCTCAAATCGCTTCACAGAATATATTAATAATAATATAAATTGTCCGCTGCGATCATTTACAAATACACAGTCAATACACTTTACAGAAAACTCCTTGGGTGCTTTGAGATGATAAGGCACTTTTTCAAACCAAAGATTTTTATTATTATATAAAACACTTTTTTTTAAAATCAAATTCCCCAAAGTCTGTTTGCGGTGTTTTAAAGAATTTATTTTATAAATAAATGGCAATTATGTTTATGGAGATTCTGAGTCTATTTTAATTCCTATGTTATAACTTATTTAATGTTGAATAAACCTAAAATATTATGTAGCTTTGCAACTTGTCTAGAACTGCAATTATCATTTTATATCATTTGAATGGTTGATTATTCAGTTTCTTATTTTCTGGTTTGCTATGTTGCTGTGTTCAGTGTGGAAATATTTGCATTATGTCTTTCTTATGGTTTGTAGATAGATTCTATCGGGTGGGAATACGGTGCCTTTTTAACAGTCCTCATTTTAATACTATCTTAGGCTGTTTACAATGTGTTATGAAACAACTAGTTAAGGCTTTACATTGTGACACAAAATCTTGTAGTGTCTGAAACCCTTTCATCAATGCCTTTTTGTTTTATAGATGTTTTTGTTTTAAATGCTCTATCAGTTCTCTATCATTATGGCACCAAACTGAATCTGAGAAGGATTGTAAAATCTTTCCTATGCAAAAACATGTTTGGTCTCAGCTGGGAGTCTGAGACACAGAAATTCCTTCACCAAATCATTATCCAAATCAGACTGAGAGTATTTTAGAAATGTCTCTAAATTGGTCTGTAATGGAATGCCACTCTCTAGCTCTCCCTGTTTACCTAATTCCGAAGAGGATTAGGTGCAGGTTGGCCAAGGCTTGGTGACTCTAGACTGTACGTTGGATACTATGGAATTTAAGCATCTTAAACTGCATTGCTTGCCACCGAGAGCACCGTCTGGCAAACCTTCGGCTGTTGTTCAGCTGGGACCACCCTGCCCATTAAGCACCAATGAGCCGGGCTGTTTGTTATCAGCAGTGCACTTGAGGTCTGTGAACCTGTCTGCCCAGGAAACAGACTACCAAGACTACCACAAAGCATTAATAATAATAATAATAATAATAATAACATTGACTTGATTCTATCATTCCATTATTCCGTTGCCAAGCTTGTCACCTTGGAGCCAGATCAGCCCCAAGTAGAGGATCGGTTGTTTCTTTAAATAAACAATTTTGCTTTCCCTGCGTAATCTATTCAACTGGGAGCTACACGTCTGCAAATCATTTTCTTTTGGTGCAATCAACAGTTACCAAAAGTGAGAGAACATTATGCTTAAAATATATAGTGTGTACTCTATTCTTGCTGATCAATTGAGCAGTAAATGGGAACTGTGTGGTAAGAGTATTATGTAACATAAGAGCTGAAGAAGGAGCTTGATGTCTATTCATTCTTTGTCATTTTCTTTATCACCTGTACATGGAACTGTGGTCAAGACACTTACACTCATTGTATAACAGTAAATATTAAACAGTAAACAGGGCATCAGGTGCATCTCAGTATAGTATATCTACTGAGAAAAGTTGCAATATTATAAGGCTGTCATTGTGTTACTTAATACTGACATAAACAAACACCAGGTGGCAGCACTGCCCTATTGGCAAATGAATGGTTCTTTCAGATCTGAATCACCATCATCTATGACTTCCCCTTTAAGCGAGATGTGTATGATCCTAAATTTGACTTCATCAAGAGCTTATAATTTTGTTTTATTGAATATTTGTCTTTGGGGAGAGGGGCTAAAGCCCTAGGTTTGAGATCTTGGGTAACTGATTGGTAAATGACAGTCAAGTGAAGATTACCGTAAATACGTATTTGAGCTTCAATGGGGCATTTTTCAGGCTTTAGCAACACTAACTAAAAAGAATTCAGTCTGCAAAGCTGAAACCATGTCTAATTATGAGCTCACTTACTTGTCGGAGTCTTATTTAAAAAAAAATCAAACGGCAAAGTCTCACGCACTAAAGTAGAGTCCAGCAGGACATCATTTCAGTGTGCACAAACATCTGCAGATGGTCTGTTTGGAAGTTTGCTAGAGTGTACTCTAAGTGCCTACACAACTCGTGTGCTCCACACACTCTCGAAACTTTCTTCCAAAAAGAGACATTTGTGGTAGCCAGTTTAGGAAACACACTTGAGCGCATTAGGGGTGTTAGACGTAGTCTGTGGTTTAATTTCACCTTTACTCTATCAAGGCGGCAACCTCAGCAAACAATGCACAGCTAAAGCATTAAGGTCGTCCTCTACCGTGTTTGTTCCCAGGCTGAGCCCGAGCCTGCGCCTCCTCAACTTCCTTGTGTGGGTGGATGCCTTCATTGGGGATGGCATACGAGGATTCTCCACGCCCCCACACATTCGCAAACTTATCTCTAGAGCATCCGCACTCACATGTGGTTTGGGCAGCCAAGGACTTGATGTTAAAAAAAACATATTTAATTGGGAAGGCAAAGCTTCTCAGCATTTCCCACTTGTCATTAAAGTCTTTGAGCTAGTTGCTCATTCAGTTGACTTTTCTTGAGTCTTTGTTCACTCCCTCCGGATGAGATGCTTTGAGTGGTGATGTTGCCTGTTTCCCAGTAAAACAATCAGATGAGGGAAAGGAGAAAGCTTCTTTCATCTGGAAACTGAAAGAACTACTGATCCAGCTGTTGAATTATCTTTCATCATCTTTCACCACCAAGAGAATGGCTGCAGGATATCCTCCCCAGCAGCGAAAGCACTTACTGACCTCACCGCATCCTGTTGGGGCCATTTTATTGTCTTCATGTATTTCAAAGCACTAAACATATATAACTGTACAGTCCAGCTTAATAAAATCAGAGGAAACCAGTTGGATGGGTTAAAGATTCGTCGGGGGATCTGTGTGGCTCCATGGCTAATCTGGAGATGGTTCTTTTTGGTTTGTACACAGCAGCAAGATTGTTTCATTGTTGGATTCATTCTGATCTGTGCTGCAAAATAGTTGAATGCAATTTCAAAGCCTAGGAACATCGTATTGAACATCTGACTGGTGGCTGTCCGATTGCATGTTACCCTGCAACAGAAAGGAGCATACTGTTTTTATATGTGGGCCAATTGGCGGCCCACGGGCCGCATGAAGATACGCGCGCTCATCTCACCCGTCCACCATTTCTGCACCCAATACCTGCGGCTCAGTTACTCATGTCCCCCATTGCCCAGGTTGCACATTATCATTGCATCGACCCTCAATCCCTGTACCCAGGTGTCCAATTTCAGTCTCCATGACTTCATTCCACAATGCCAGGCTTATTGCCCACTCTGCTGGGCTACCAAGCCGTGTGGCTAAATGGCACCTACCTGGGTCCTAGCACCTGTCTTGTACTTGGTGCCTTGAATTCCTCAGACCCCATATGCTGAGTTGATACAGTATCTTTAATCATTTATCTTTAACATTAACTTGATGCATATATTATTTCCATTTGAGATTATCATTATTTTGTCCATTGTTAGGGCTACTATTTTAATTTATTTAATTATTTCTTTCACTTGCATTGTTTACTGTGGATTTAATAATTATTCTTGTGTATATTTACTTTATTGATAGTAGTGTATTGTTTTAAAATTGTGAATTTTTACATTGCTTATTTAAAGTTTGTATCGGAACTAAAATATAGTAAAATTAAGTAATACAGTTCCACAATTTAAAACAGGGTTTCTTTATGATTCTTATGGGTTGAGCTTCTGGGAAACATAAAAAGGGAAACATAAAAATATTGCTGATATTTCTCAAATCCAGCATCCGATCCTCAACAGCCGAAAGGTTGGACCAACCTGATCGAGAGTCAAGTAAAAACAAAAGATGCCATTTCCCTTCACTTGGTAAAATCACCACTGACATAAATAATAATTCTTGCATTTGATATAGCATCTGATGTTGTTGAGACATATCAAAGTGCTCACAGGATTTACTGTAAAGTGCTGTGACTGTTTATTTTTTAGGGGAATTTGCACACAGCTATGGAGTGATTGACCAATTTTATTTAGGGGATTGTTGGCCATCATACAAACTCCTTTCTTTTTTGAATAGTGCCAATGGGATTTTTAATGTCCATCTGACCACAGTTTAACGTCTCATCCGAAGAACGGCTCCTCCGACAATGCAGCAGACCCCCAGCACTGCATCGGAGTGTCAGCAAGGATTATGTGGGTTCCACGTTCAAATGTGGAGTTTGAACCCACAATCTTCAGTGAGCCAGCAGACACACAGACAGGAGGACAATTAAGTAGTATGACCATTTTTTCTACTTGGAATGGAAGTTGCAAGTTTCCTCTCTGCTCCACGGGTAGATAGCAGTTAACAAAACGACTGGTGGACTGGCAAAGCAGGCACTTAAATGATGGCTAGAAACTAATTTACCTGGGAAATCTCTACAATTTCTCTGCCTCTTAGGCTTACTGACGATTGTGTATTTAATCATAGTCTGAGCTGACAATAAGTTTGAGGTCCCAGTGTGCTGCAGTATTGACAGACTGTGTTCTAATATCTGTGTCAGAATATTTAATGCTGAGGGAGCCAGATGCCCACTGAATGGTGAAGCCAGGTGTGTGGCCAATAGATTTGTGCATTGGGTTTTCAGCTGCTGGTGAACAAGATGTTCTATTAACAACAACAGCAACAACAAGAACAAAATTATATTTGTATAGCGCCTTTCATTAAATCAAATGTCCAAATCTGTGCGCCAGAAGTCCAGTTCTGGACCTGGAATCATGGACTTTACCAAAGAGAAGATCTCAGGAGCTCGCCACATCCATGTGCGTCCATTCACTACTCTAAACATTGAATAGACCCCCACTGTTATAATTTCAATATGAACTATTTATGTGAACAACAACACAGAGTCAGGACTTTATTTGGTATTGTCTCACCAATATAATACAGTAAAGAGCCCAATAACTACTCTTCCTTTTGTTTGGGTGTTTCTCCCTAATCCCGTACTCCCTTGGATGAGATTGCCACCTTGCATGTTCGGGAAAACCCAGGTACCCGGTAACCTTGTTGGCATTTAACAACTTAAAATGTCTGCAATCATTGAAGCCCAGCTTCATTTGCGTATTGGAACTCAACTGCAGATAAATAGACAAGTGGATAGTCAAGAGGTTGCACAGCATTCTACAGTACAAAGGCAATTTAGATCAAAAATTTTAAATACATAGAAACACTTTGCAACAGTTCAAGTTAGATGAGTGACTGTAAACTATGTATTTTCTGCTTATTTTGAAAAATAGTTGTGATGGAGAGACCTTCAGATTAACACTCACACAACCTGATGTTTTGGCCACCAGGGTTCCTATAGCTTTATTGTGTGGTCTATAGACTGAAGGGTATATAATAATGTACTCAGTGGTATCAAAAGAATTTCTTGTTCACAGTGGATAAGCGCTATGGTTTGCCTTGCTGACTGCCAAGGCAGCTAAGGTAACAGTGCAATGAAGCTACATAGACATAGGCAGATATTGCTCTCAGGCCTGTACAACTTTTCCCTTCCATCCCCATCAGCTTCTATCCCCAGCTTGGATGTCAAACCAGCATTGACCAGCCTCAGGATGTCTTCTGATGTGAAAGGCACTAAATGTAAATTTGTATTGTAACTCTAAAACAATTTATCAAGCAAGATTTACTGCTCTTAAGTCCACACTGTCTCATTTTTTATCATGTGTGCATGTGCATTTAGCACTCCTTATTATATTGGGAAATTCTGGGAATCTTGCACGTGGTCAAATTGAGCTGAACTTGGCAGCTCACAGACCATTACCTTCATAAAATGTTTTAAATAAAATGCACTGATTTATATCTGGATGCAAAAAAAAAGGTTTTGGGTGTGTGTGAAGAATTATATGGGGAAACGATCACTTTTACTTGATGGACCAATGCAAAATAAATCATATGTTTCCTAAACCAGGGGTCACAGTCTTAAAATTAGGGGTAAGCCCTTTCGCACTGAGTTGAGGTAAAACTTCTTCACTCAGAGGGTAGTGAATTTAAGGAATTCTCTTCCCCAAAGGGCTGTAGATGCTCAGTCCTTGAACATATTCAAGACTGAGATTGATAGATTTCTTGTGGATAAAAGGATTAAGGGATATGGGGACAAGGCGGGTAGGTGGAGTTAGAATAGATCAGCCATGATCTTATTGAATGGTGGGGCAGGCTCGAGGGGCCGAATGGCCTATTTCTGCTCCTAATTCTTATATTCTTATGTTCTAAACTACTATGTGCCACTTGACTCCAGAACAAACTAGTGTGTGCCTGTTGTTTAATATGTGCTTTGAATCTTTCTAATGGAAAAGGTGGTGGTTTGCTATGGAATTCATTAACAGCGACTGAGTCACTAAGGGAATCCTGCTGGTAACTGGCAGCTTGTCATGGCTGAGTAGTTCAGGACATGATACGTGCATGCGACTGCTAGGATGGTGGAAGGCGAATCTTGTTTTTTTTTGTCTACCATTTCCTATGTTCCAAGAATAATAATAGTAGTAATAATCCTTGCATTTGATATGGCATTTTATCATGTTGTTGAGACATCTCAAAGCTCTTCACAAAATATACTGTAAAGTAAATTGGCTGTGTATTTTGAGGCATGGCAGCCAATTAAGCACAGCAGTGTCCCACAAACAGTCGTAGATTGAACGACCAAATAATTATTATTACTGTTTTTTTGGGGGCGATTGTTACCCCCAGAAAACGATCTGCCGATTGACTAACAGCCAGGTTCCAACTCACTGCTAGGTAAACAAATGCGTGTGGAGTAAGGAAGTTTGCCTTACGTTTCGCCCTGGTGGGATTCGAACCTGGGTCTTCTCACTTGCGAGGCGAGTACTCTAACCAATACCCTAAAGGACTCCACAAGAAATTTGCCTGAGTTTTGCCACGCCCAGGAATTGAACCCAGGTCCTCTTGCTTGTGAGGTGCACGGACTAACCTTTACGCCAGGTTAGTAGTTCTGGCTTGAGGCATCCCTATTCTGAAGCACCAAATGTAGATCACAGGATTCCCGTGAGCCATCTTGCCATGCTGTTGGTTACTGACAGGATTCCTTGCTAGCGACATTTGCCACTTACCAGCTCAACAATTTTATTGACCCAGATTGCTCAGTCATTCTGTTCCTTGTTATTTACAGTTTACGCTCCGCAGTTTAGTAACATTATTAAACCTAAGTAGCTTGGTTTCTGCTCCCACTTCTAGATCATTTTACATACAGTATAAATAGGATCAGCCTTAGCACTGATCCCTGAGACACTCCCATTAGTTCCTTCCTTCCATACTGCTGCAGTTCTGTGTACAATTATCCTTTGCCGTCAATAATCTGGCCAATTTCCAATTCACACGAGATCAGTTATTTTCTTCAAAGGACTAAAAAGATTTGCCACCTTTGGTCTGTTGTTTCATGTTAGGCAATGCTTGTAATGGTTTAATTGACTTTCAGACTCACTTTGTTTGAAGCACAATACATATTGATCTCCACTTTTCACCTTGTCAGACAATCTTATCTCACTTTATTAAATAAATGCTTGCCACATCGTTAAATAAACACATGATGAATGGTTGTGAACCCGAAACGTTGACTCACTTTTCTTTCTCCATCAGTGCTGCCTGACCTGCTGAGTGTTCCCAGCGACTTCTGATTTTGTTTTCAGATTTCCTGACACTAACTTTCCCGTGATTCTCTTTTCAATAGTATTAAATAGTTTCTCCCTTTTAGAAGTGGTTAATAAATGAATGTCCAAATTGTTTAAAACAACAGTCCTGAAATACTCCTCACTGAGATGAACTCCTAAACTTTCAATAAATTAATTTCTCTTCCCTAATCCCTTACTCAATTCCATTTTCCTCCAGCTGAATTGCATTCATCTCTGCCTGCCCCATTGTATTCACTGAAATAAATTGCAGAATTAGTTAAAGAACTCCCCTCTGACCTGGTTTGCTGCAATAATGATTAAATAAATAAGCAGTCAAACATTATTCAATGAATTGTTTTCACGAGAAACAATGAGTGAATTATTTCTGCTTATCAATTCAAGTACTCACATTCTGATCCTTACATTAATTTGCTTTCCTTTTGTCATGCCCCTATGTCTTTCTTCCTGTGCATTATCTCATGTTTCCACCGATCCGTTGTGTCACCAATCTGTTCCTATCCTATTCTGATCCCTGTTTGTCCATGTGCATTGTATCTGGATCCCTCTGTCCAACTCCAGCACTCTGCTTTTTGTTCCGTTTTCTATTGCTCTTCGATTTGTCTCACTGCTTATGAGCCTTATTTACTTGCACCAATTGTGCTGTTTACTGTCCATCTTTACTATCCATCTAGCTTACAATTTTTAATAATTTGCTGCTGACCTCGGGCCT
The DNA here is from genome assembly GCF_018977255.1 of Callorhinchus milii. Taxonomy (NCBI): domain Eukaryota; kingdom Metazoa; phylum Chordata; class Chondrichthyes; order Chimaeriformes; family Callorhinchidae; genus Callorhinchus; species Callorhinchus milii. The sequence goes on along the minus strand of NW_024704742.1, from coordinate 23,085,083 downwards.
GAAATTTCCTCATGTTCTGAGGATTCAGAACAATGTCTTAACATTGAATCACGTGGAGTTCTGGAAAATATTTAATTGAAATTGATTTTGTATAAAGGGGGAATTTAAGATTATTTTCCAAAATTCTGCACAATCTTAACTCTTAGGAACAGCAGCCTTAAGTCTAAGAACACAAGGAATTTCCGTCCATTGATAATGATGTCGGAGGTTGATTCGCAGTCAAGGTGAGCTTTCCCCCTCTGCTCACTTTCCTCCCTCTCGTCCATCTGTAACCTGTTTGGCCACCACAAATAACCGGACTAATGCTCTCTTTTGTTAGGAACAGGAGGGAGGATTGTACTAATGATGCCTAAGACTGAATTCTAGTCTTAAATTATGCTCTGGGTAAAAAATTCCTGGTGTCTGTCCCGAAATTAAACGTATGTCCTTTTGTTCTACTATCTTGCATCGGAAAGAATTGTTCTGCATTTACGTTTTCAGTCCCATTTAGTGTATTATCCTTGGACATGTTCTTACTCGTGCTGCATGGAAGAAAAAAATGGATTTGGACTCCCACTCTAATTGTAATACTCATATAAGTGGAAAATTCGCTTCAGTTATAGTCAGAATGTGTTATGAACAAAACAGCATTTGTGGCTTGTACAGAAGGTCTCGTCAGTTTCCGCTTTAGGATGATTGGTTTCAGGCTTGTGCACACTGACTTTAATTTCTCGCTTATGCTCCTGGGCAGCACCCTGACCTCTCCCCCAAGTCACTGGCAGTGTTCTGGACAAATATTCCTAATTACATCATCCGTGGACGTTAGTTTGCAACAAATCAACACAGTAAATATACATATTTACTCTTTATTCCACAAATAGCGACATTTATACATATTTACTCTTATCTTTATACATATTTACTCTTTATTCCACAAATAGCAATGTGGAAACTCTTCCCTCCACAACTCTTCCCTCGATAAGCTGTAGGTCAGATCATCCAGAACTCTGCAGCTCGTGTCCTCTCCCGCGCCAGGCGCAGTGACCCCATTGCCCCTACCCTCGCCCGGCTCCACTGGCTCTCCATCCGTCACAGGATCGAGTTCAAAATTCTCGTCCTCATCTTCAAGGCCAGTTCTTCCATGGCCTTGCCCCCTCTTATGTTTCCGACATGCTAATCCTTTATCCAACCCTATAAATGCTAGCATAGAAATAACTTTGTGAATGCACTTACTTCACAGAACATCAATTAAACCAAAAGGAAATCAGCTTTGGAAAATTAAATCAGTTTGGTATATGTTGTAATTGAGAAGGAATAATAACCATTCCTGAGCCAACGTACAATAGTTACAAACAGTAGAACAGTGAATGCAAATGAAGTAATGGTTTTGTAAAATCCACTGTAAGAGGAAAAATAGCAATGTGGAAAGATTGAAAGGCAATAACAAAGGCTTTAAGAAATAGATGTGTTCAATCATAATTTATTTTATGTGTGTCCCAAATTAAAAAAAGAACATTGATATTAATGTTAAAAAGGTTAATTAATATTATCAGATCCAAAAAGCAAAGCATCCAACCATCTTCTTTTCTATTTGAGAATGTACAGAACTGCACTTTAATGGATAAAATTATCAAAATTACAGCATTTTGCCCTTAAATAGGACCTTTCATATAGGAAATGTCTCAAAGTGAAAAGACTGAATGGGAGTCCGAGGGAGGAAGATAGAAGAGGCAGGTGGCTGAAACTGCAGGAAAAGAAAGAGGTTTTTAGACAGGTTTTGTATTGTGGGCATTAGTGTAGTGAATTTTCCACATTAGGGTTTTCATTATATTTGCTTATAATACAAAGTGTGTATCAGGTATAAGGCTCTTTACATCCCCCTAAAATGTTAAGTAGTTTTACACGTGATCTGCCCTAAAGAGAATGTGTTTTTTTTATAAGATTGGGTCATGCTGGCTGGAAGGATTACAGCTCCAGGTTTTTTGTCCATTTGGTTACTGGATCGGGGGTATAGCTATCAGCATGTTACGTTTCCACAAAAGATCCCTCAAAACGGCCCTGTGTTTTTCCAGTCTGGATAAGTTAAGAGCAGGCGATAGCTCGGGTAGTCCTACGAAATAGTGATTATATCCTCTCCTGTTGTGGAAACTTCAGAAACAGAGAACTGCACTTAAGAGCAATCACACGTGAAGTGCTTTGAGATGTTTTGAGGTGATCAGTTAGTATGTACTTTCTTTTATAAGAAATTATAAAATGCACGTTCTTCAATATAGTCATAAGGACGACTGTTATTTGTAAATCAGCCACGGGAAAATTAAATCCGAGTGACTTCATTCAGAGTCTCCCCTCCTGGTGTGGTTTAGCTTGATACCGTTAATAATAATGTGTGCATTTGCTGTTTTTCCATTTGTGGACAGAATTAAACAATAGTTTTTGTTGATCATTTAAGAACAGATTCTTAAATGTCATCATATAACATCTCAGACACGACAACTGTTGGGTTTTTTTTATCAGAAAGCAAATACATGACAATGGTGAGCAAACTGGAATCACTTTCAATAGCTTTATTTACAGCCTCCACAATTCAGTGCACAATGTGCACCTGCCTCCACTGAGCATCTGTATGTTAGTGAGTCAGTGTTTGGTCACAGTGCTGACAGCTTGCAGCAGCTTCACCATCGACTATAAAACTGTCTTAATAGTTGCTGCTTGTAAGAGTCCAAGTTGTTTCACTGGATTCTCATGCCACTCAAGGTATTGGGTGAATATACACAATAAATGACTGAACTAGGAAGACAACATCTACTTTCTTAGTATTTCTTTCAAATTCCCCAGTTGTTTTGCTTCCTGCAGTGTCTTTTGTTGCAGACGCCCTGGGCGAGCAGTTCTGGAAGGACAAGATTAAATAGACTGAAGGGCTCTTTTTATCTGAACCTCTAGTGGGATTTTGTGGCAGGGATGGAGCTCTCTTGCAGCCTCTCAATAGCTGAAAGTTTGAGAGTCCTTGGCAATTGTGTCTCTATTTCTCCCTCATGTTAGCGAACGTTTGGTCTTCACTTAGTGCCTGCAGTATTGAAGTGATTGGGATCAGGAACTTATGATGCAGGTTATTGTGAAAATGAACTATACCCCACTTGCTGTGCTGCTAAGAAAATATTCACACAGGCTGCAGGCAATGCATGTTATACTGTGAAAATATCTAGCAGTTGATTATCTCCAGTGTATATCCGATTCAGTCAACTGTTCAAGTTAATACATTCTATATTGAATTAACGTAATATTTTTAGGGAGTTTTTTTTCTTATTTTTGCAACTTGGCAAGGCAAGCTTCTTCAGACTCACACAACTGCCTGAGCAATCCATCTCTCATGTGTTTGGTCATTATTCAATTAGATTTCCCAAATTGCCCATGGAAATTAAAATCGTAGAACTGTTAAACTTCACAACAGACCAGGGTAAAATATAATGGAACCTCCACAGGCGTTAAGACCGATATGTTGAGGTTTTTTTGCTTGATTGCATTCAGGTTGTCAAGGAGATATTTAAATTTTTTCTTCTTTGGAAGCGTTACTACAACCCTCAGGATGGCGAGTAATTTAAGGAGAGTCTTTGAGAGCGAAAGTTTAATGTGGTCCATTTGAGATGAGTCAAGTCAATACATTCATGATCAATGCAGGTGAAATGGCCCCTTTTTCATTCTCTAAATATTGGAGTTGTATTCCCTCAGAATCAAGTCAGTCTTCTCACAGTGAAATATATAAAGCACCAATATTATGCCGGAGCTGTTTATAACATCTTGAACAATGCTGTCATTCGGTCGTTCTGTTATCTAGCAATGTACGTGAATTTAATAATAAATTTACTGTGGTAATACATTTTATTTTTTACAATTATAGACAAGGATTTTCCTAGTAGTTTTGCTGTATGTAACTAAAATGCTGTTTCCCTTTGATTTTTGCACATTTGCAGCTTAGCATTTCTTTCACTCTTAAGGGTTGTTAATGTGCTGAAGCACATGTGACTCTACTCAATAATGTCAAAGTAATTGGCAACCTTGTGCATGTTGCCTTATGTCTACTCCTGCAGCCAATTCTTCCAAAGCACATGTTTTACTATGTGCTTGTACATTCTGGAAACACCTCACAGCTTGCTTATTAAATTGAAATAAAATTAAATTATCCTCCTTGGGGGGGGAGGTAAGCAGGGTCCCTTCGTCATGGATCTGAAACGTTGACCAACTTTCCTTTCTCCATGGATTCTGCCTGACCTACTGAGTGTTCCCAGCGATCTCTGTTTTTGTTTCAGATTTCCAGCATCTGCAGTATTTTGTGTTTTAATCCTAGTAATCTATGGCATCCATCTGTTTTACAGATCAAGGAAGCTGCCAAGAAAGAGCCTATTTACCTGGAATCAACGTATGAAGATACAGAGCTGAACAGTCAACCATTTCTGCAGCATGAGGAGTTTAAAATGGATGTAAGTATTAGAGAAGAAGAAAAGGTTAAAGGAGAAAGCAATGGTTACAAATATAGAGCCTGGGTCCATGAGGAGCTGAGATGTGTTTATAATAATGTATATAAATGTAATAAATATATATGCAAGGATTATTATTATATTCCGCAGATCCCGCCAGTCCTTTATCTTAAATTTTTCATAGAATATCACAAGTGAGTTACGCGTAATAATAATAATAATCCTTGCATTTGATATAGCGCTTTTCACGTCGGGAGGACGTCCCAAAGCGCTTCACAGAACACACTGTAAAGTGAATTGACTGTATATTTGTGGGCGAACGCGGCAGCCAATTGCACACAGCAATGTCCCACAAACAGTCGTAGATTGAAAATGACCAATTTATTATTGTTTTTTGTTTTGGAGGGATTATTATTAGGCGTGTGGAGTAAGGAAACTTGCCCAAGGTTTCGCCCTGCCTGGAATTGAACTCAGGTCTCACACTTGCAAAGCGAGTGCTCTAACCACTGAGCTACAGGACTCCACGCAGAATGCAGATTGTAGTCCATGTTATGCTAATTCATTCCTGGACTTGTTTGTAACTACAAGTGACTCTGGATTAATTCATTCCTGGACTTGTTTGTAACTACAAGTGACTCTGGATTAACTGCAAGTTATACAAGTAACTGGAAGCATGTCAACCTGTGGAACTCCATTCCCACAAACAGTCGAATCGGATCAAACTTCCAGAGATTCGCCACAGAGATACCGGAAGAAATCACGATTCCGGTTACAAATCACTATAATTCTGACTTTCCTACAAGGGAGAAGTAAAGAGATGGGTATTGGAGAGGCATATTAGGAGGGATGAAGGCTCCTGTGGAGTATAAAGACTGACATAAACTAGTTGGGGCAAATGGTTTGAAGTGGCTGCCACGTCCAGGCTACAATTCTCACCTTATTGCTTGTTGATCTGGGGTGAAAGCGACGTCCGACTTTAACGCTGCCGTAGACGAACACTTAAATAACACACTGTCAATGTATTAATGTGCTACACAAATCTTTATAGGACAGTCGTCCACATTTTCAGCTACCCTATTATCTAAAAAAAAATCATAATTTCTTTAAGAATTATTAGACATTGTAATCGTATCACGACTTATTTAAGTAACTTGTCTTTAAACAATGTTTTCTGTTGTTTGCAGCAGAATTTCACCCATTTTAAAAGCAACACTCCAAAACTATATCCCAGTATTAAATCACAGCCCATTGACCTTGTTCTGGATGATGAATATGCAACCCATTCCTCTAAAGTTAGCAGACCTTTCACCTTAGGAGTGATAGGTAAGTGTACTGGTTGAAAGTTATTAAATGCAGAACTTTAGTTTTTTGTTTGAAAAGAAAATGTATGCAAATTGTTCAACTGAAAGGAAATATACCCATGATTACAACTACAGAATTTTACCGCACGGAGGAAGGCTATTCGGCCTGTAGTGTCTGTGCTTGCTCTTGAAAGAAAGGATATAACGTACAACTTGTGCTCTAGGTATTCTCTATATATATATCTGAAACAGCACCCCTGCTGAGTCACATCTGGCGAAAATACCTCAGTAACGTGAATGTTCTGATTTTGTTGATGCTGCCACCCTGTAGCACCAATCGACCACTGTACCCTCCAATCACAGGCACCATAGAGGGTATCCACCAGTGGAGGCTGGTGACCTTTTTGACAGCTGAGGCAATCTGACTTTGGCTAACCATGTTATATTGTTACCATGGCAAGAGGCCCTTCACACACGTGCAAAGTCTTGGCCTCTCTCCTGCTGGCCTGGCTGCTGATCCAATACTGCGTTACTCCCGTGGCTGCCATGCTGGAACTGACTTGCCTTGCTCCTGCACTCCCGAAATTCGAGGTGAGGCAGTGGCTCACTTGCCTCAACTGACGAGTCGTCACTAGTACTCACATCCTTTGGAGCAGATGTTGCTTTTTATCATAGGAACCAGAGGCCCGATTGTTCAACTCATCTTAGCCTGTAAATTCTTTATACCCAAAAATCTTACATTAGTTTTCTGCAGTTGTACAGATTTCTTAATTACAACTCATCTTAATCTTTTTGCAATTCTGTCAGATCTTAGATTTCAAGACAAAATGGTCTTACCGGCTAGGAATTGGTGGAGGTTTTGGGCTCCTGGTACTTGTATGCTCTGCTTCCTTGGGTTAGCTCCAAACGACCCATAGAGTTAGGGCAAGGGTTCTAGCACACATTGTGCTTCACCCGTTTCCTATACTATGTGGCAGCGCAATATGTGGAGGATGTTTAAATTGAAGCATTAAGAATTCACAGTACCTGATCTTTCTTCCTTCAGCACATTGCAACCTTTACACTCCACTGTTACATCCTGCACAGCAACAACAACAGCTTGTTTTTATGCGGCGTCCTTCACACAGGGTAGTATCTTGGAGTGCTTAGCAGTGGCGGAGACTGACATGAGCTGGGGACAGAGGGACGGTGATCAAAGGCACGATCAAAGAGGAAACAAGCAAGGAGGGGCAAGGTGGAGGGATTGAGGTAGATTTTCAGAGTTTCGGAGCGTAGAGGCTGAAAGCATGGACGCCAGTGTTGGAGCGGAGGGGACGAGGGACATGCAGAATGCCAGAGCCAGCTGAGCGATGGCAGTGGGTATTGGATTGGCGTGCCAGCAGGTCGGAGAGATAGGGAGGTGCTGGGGTGTGAATTGATTTATAAGTAAGTCTGGAGAGTCTGGAAATCGATTTGTTCTGCAACAGGGATCAAGTGGAGCCTAGCAAGGTCTGAGGTGATGGGGTGGGGGGTGGGGGGAGTTTAATACAGATGAGAATATGTGTGGTGGAGTTTTGAATCAGTTGGATTTTATAGGTGGTGGAACTGGGGAGACCGGCAAGGAGGCCATTGGAAAAATCAAGACAGGACCTTACATACATGTAATAGGATGCAATAAATACTGGGACGTACGGTTCATTTTAATTTTGCCTACTCAAGTGCAGTGATTGCTTGCTCCCCCAATCACACAGCCAATCGAGCTTTGTAAGAGAGATAAGATTAATCAATATGAGATATAATCTTGAAAAATCTTTCCTTTTAAGATGTTCTGTGGTATCCTTGCAAAAATGAAGGAGGTGCAAGTGAGTGCATGTAGGAAAGATTGATGCATGGGGGAAAACATTTCCCATTATAGTCTTTGACAATCTGCTTAATGCTCATTGGAATTTTTTCCCCATAAATAGGATGAGAATGACATCAAAAACATTCCTGCCCAAAGGAAGAAACACAATACTGTCTACTTGTCACTGGACACCCTCTGACAAACTGGCTGAGATATAAAGGATTGATGTTTCATATTTTATTTTTCACTCTCTTTATTCCTTTTGCAGGTCCACAAAAATCCACATGTGTAGACCCTGAGGCCAGGTGGCAAAATATTCAAGGGGCAGAAAATGTAAGTGTCTTAAAGTAGTGCATACGTTTAATTTTAACCTGGTTGGATCTAAGAATGGGGGGAAATACAGAGTAACCACGTCATAAAATGCCCCAATTTAGTTCGGATTCACTTACTGCTCTATACTGGAACATAGTCCAGCATCCTGTTTGTCTTGTTTATTGTTGCTTCACACTGTTTTGACATGGTGAGACATACTCTTTCAGCTTCCCCCTTGATAAGTTCAATCCCATACGTGAAGCATATTTGTTTCCTATTCTTACACCCTATATGCAATACCTTATATTTATCTACATTGAACTTAATTTGCTAGTCATCAGTCCACATAATTACCCTAATTACCCTATCAAGTCCTTTTTCAGGACCTTTACTATATCTTCTGATTACTCCCCAGTTCGGAGGTCCTGGCAAATTTATCTGCTTTACACTGGGTCTGCAAATCCAGGTCTTGCTTTTTGTCATCAGCAAAAGTTGCAATTTTTTTAATATAAAGACAAGTAAAACATTGCAGTTTACCAATGTTCAGTGCTCTTCTACACTTTGAAATATATTTGTCTGCAATATCCATTTCCTTTATTAGTTTCGAAAACAAATCCCCAAAGTTTGATGGCTGTTCATTCCTTCTATTCTGTCCAATTAAACAGTCGGGAGAAGCAGACTAATCAGAAATTCTATAAATTTGTAAGGCTAAGGGGAGAGCATGGGGGAGTAGGATTAATTTCAATAGTTCTTTCAAAGAACCGACATGGGCACGATGGGCCGAATGGCCTCCATCTGTGCTGTATAATTCTATGGTTCTCAGTGGTTAGAGCACTTGCCATGCAAGCGGGAGACCTGGGTTTGATTCCCGACAGGGCAAAACGTTGGGCAAGTTTCCTCACTCTACACGCTTGTTTACCTTGCAGTAAGTAGGAACCCGGATGTTAGTTGATTGGCGGATTGCGTTTCCGAGTGTAATAATTGCTTCAAAAAAATAATAATAATAAATTGGTCACTCAATCCACGATTGTTTGTGGGACACTGCTGTGCGCAATTGACTGCCATGTTTCGCCCGCAAAATATACAGTCAATTGACTTTACAATATATTCTGTGAACGCTTTGTGATGTCTCGAAGACGTGATAAGGCGCTATATCAAATGCAAGGATTATTATTATTCTATAAGTAGCTAGTAGTCTCCCACTTGGCTCCTGTTCATCCTACGAGCCAAATCCTTAATTACTAGGGTTGTCCTAGCTGGACCTGCAACAGGATACTTACCAATGTGTGCAATGGTTGAGCTGGTAAAACTCCAGCAGTACTTGAATCCACCTCCGAGTGTTGGCTCTGTGTGTAAACCCTACCAGATTAGATGAGCATTCCTCAGTGGAAAATGTGCCCACTCCATACCAGACAAGCAGGAATTTCCATGCATACGTTGAGCTCTCAATAGTTTGAGTTGGATCTTTTTAAACGTGGGTCAGTCCCCCAGTTGAATAAAACAAATTAAATAATAATTTACACTTGTATAGTAATTTTCATGTTGGGAGAACATCGGAAAGTTTTTACAAGGATTGAGCAGGAGGCTAAACTATAAAAAATAATAATGCTTGCCTTATAATAATAGCGCCTTATCATGTCTTTGATACATTTCAAAGCGCTTCACATAATAAACTGTAAAGTGAATTGACTGCGTATTTTGTGGGCGAGGGAGCTCAGGGAGGGAGCTATGCAGGAAAGTGGGAAGGTGGCCACATGCACAATCAAAAAGATAGATATTCGGGAGGCATTGAAAGCAAAAAGGGAAGACGCAAGCTGGAGGGATTTCAAGAGGGAGTTTTAGACAGAGGGAGCAAAAATGCTATAGGCTCCTCCATCATGGAGGTGGAGCAGACAGGAGTCCATGGAACAAGCAGGAACTGTCAACAACTGTTAATGTGAATTGTTAAACTGACAGCAGTTGATTGTTTGAAATGACACGATAACAGGCAATAAGAAACCCTTTATTTGTTTCAAATCTATGGGTTGCACAGCCACCCTGGTAGTCTCATTTAACATGAAATAACAATACAACCACAGGAGTAATGAATTGGATTATACTGCCTTGCAATCAAAACCATATGCAGCTCACAGCCACTCAGATTTCAGTATGAAATGACTGATGTGACTTACTTTACACCCAACGATTAACAAATAATATTACACACTGTGTCGTCATGGGGCTGATGCTGTGCCTGCAGCAAACAGGATAATATGATACTCTTCTCTTCCCCAAACAAATAAAAGGTTTGTGACATAACTTTAACCCAATGCAATTCCTTTGACAGAGGCTCACCAATCCCTTTGTTCAACGCCAAGGAGCTCCCAGTCCTCTGTATTCCAAGAGGCAAAGCAAACTGTGCTGGGTGAAGAGACCTACTGCCTCACTAGATAGTGGGAAGTTACAGGAGGAACCAAGAATCCGTGCTGCTTTGACAAACGTACAGTGTCTGGAAGAATTTTACCAGATGACTGACAGATGCAACAGTGCACGAGGGCTCAAAGGGCTCTGTGCAAATAAGCAGCAGGAGCCATCAAGGCAGCAGAAGCAGAATCCCTTCTTAAAGAAAACTGGTAGGAGGCTTATGTGACAGCATGCTGTTCTGTCCGGGGAAGCAATCTCTATTATTGTATTGAAAACATGCAATTGTATTGTTTGACTGGGCAGTGGGGGACTTTCACAATGAAGCATTTAAGCATTAAATGTTTATGGACATTTCTGTGTGCAAATTGGCTGCCACATATACCTACAAAATACTACAAAACACACTGTAATTTATAGTATATCCTGTGAAGTGCTTCAGGACGTCCTCATGACGTGAAAGGCGCTAATCCATGCAAGGATTATTATTAGTAGTAGTGCTGTAGTAGCATTTTACCTTCCTATCTGCACATTGTCCACGTATACAGACATGGGTGGATGATATATATGAGTTACCATAAGATGTATACTTTTGATCACGAAATGAGGATATGGCTTAATACTGTTAATAATCATTGTATTTGATATAGTGCCTTTCATATCAGGAGGACATCTCAAAGTGCTTCACAGGATTCACTGTAAAGTGTAGGTAGTGTGTATTTTGAAGGTAAATGTGGCAGCCAATTTACACGCAACAATATCCAACAAAGAGTCATGAAATGTATGACCAATTTTATCTGGGGATTATTGGCCAGGACACCAGGAGAATCTCCCTTCTCTTTTCAAATAGTGCCATGTTTAAAGTCTCATCCGAAGAATGGCACTGAGCCCCAGCACTGCATAAGAGTATCAGCCTAGGTTTGGATGTAATATCCCACATTGAGCTCCTGCTCTCAACCATTTGTGGGGAACCATGGCATGAACAATCAATTTACGAATCTCATACTTATCATGTTTATGATCTTTCCAAGTGCTGCAACATGCTACCCTACGGGAAAGTAGCTATGTAAATGCAAGTTGTTATAATAATAATAATAATAATAATCCTTGCATTTGATATAGCGCTTTTCACGTCTGGAGGACGTCCCAAAGCGCTTCACAGAACACACTGTAAAGTGAATTGACTGTAGGTTTGTGGGCGAACGCGGCAGCCAATTGCGCACAGCAATGTCCCACAAACAGTCGTAGATTGAAAATGACCAATTTATTATTGTTTTGGGTTTTGGAGGGATTATTATTAGGCTCTGTGTGGGGTAAGGAAACTTGCCCAAGGTTTCGCCCTCTGCCTGAAATTGATCTCAGGTCTCTCACTTGCAAAGCGAGTGCTCTAACCACTGAGCTACAGGACTCCACTCCTGTTCCTATGTTGCTATATAAGTAACCAAAGCAAATGAAGCAAAGGCAAGACTGTGCAGGATCAGCTGTGACTGATGGTTGTTGCCTCAGACATTGGCCTCTGTTGCTCACTTAGAAACAGCAGAGCCTGAACAATACAACACATTACATTTGTTTAGCGCCTTCCACGTTGGGAGGACATCCCAAGGCACTGGATGTATGTTGTTTTTGAAGGGGAAGATGTAGACAAAATAAAAGGTCTAGGGCAAGAATCCGTGCCCAACAGTATTCCTGGCTGTAGAAGCAGCAATTTAACCTGGCTTCACCGGACACTGTTTTAAACCGAAGATTGCAATTTCACACTAGAGAGCTGAGTACTCGCTCTAATTGGGACCCGGCCCATCATAGATAAGCAAACAGTGCAGATTCTCCAACTGTCTTTCCCTCTCTGCCCTTTTCTCTTTCTTTCTCTGAGTCTCTCTAGCTCTGTCTACATTAATTGCTTTCCCTAACCCTGCACTGCATAAACACCTTTGTGCTACCAGGACAAAATACACACATTCATGTGTGGTTACCAAGGACTCAATTTACTTACACAGTGCGGGTAAATTGTGTCCCTAGCAACCTCACGAGCATGAGATTGGATTATTGAGCCTCTCAATCATTCTGCGTTGCAGCCTAATATGGATAAGGTAACTGCTGTACATTTAAAATTAAATGACTGAATTTAACAAGAAGTAAAGATTTTAGCGGAAAGGCTAAGTGGAAAAAGTCAGGTATTTTTGTATTTTCAGCAGTGTGAAGAGAGAATTGGTCTTCCACAAGTTGGGGAGGGGGAGAATATTCAGTCCCAAATCTGTTGTAAAAGACACAAAACAACCAGATTATTTAACCTTGTGATAATTCTTACATTTCATACTGCATATTTCCCCTCTTAAGAATGCTCATTGAGATGAGAGTTGCTATTAGTATTCCTTCGGGAAAACTGCACTCCCATAAGAGCCAATATCACCAGGAATGGAAGAAGGCAAAAGAACTTGTTTCTTTGTGGAACCACCAGAACAAGATAGTTAACCTAAGCACCATGAGGGATGGGTGGATTTAGGCAATGCAGTATGTAAAATCAGAAAGTGGACAAATTGCCCCCCCAAAAAGGATGCTGAGAAACTGAAGAATTCTCACTTCAGTTTTAACTTTAGTCATCCCACTCAGCTCCAGTTAACCCTGCAAGTCAAAGCGCTAGCTGGACAAGCAGCGGGAAAGCTTGCCAGACAGCGAGAATTTCATGCATCTCACCTACACATGGAAATTCCAGAGATGGGTTGTTTGGAATGGAATGTCAGACAGCAATATCAATGGCAATTTATATGGTTTGAGCTGGTCAGTTTCCAGCAGTACCTAAACACACACTCTGGGGTCCTCAATCCTTGGCTTTTGCTAACCTACACCTGATGCTTTCTGGAATTAGGTAAGCAGGATGTGTCCCTTCCAGGGAGGGGGTGCACAATCCATTCCAATAATCTATCTCTGGAATTTTCAGGTGTACGTGGGATGCATGAAACACTCAGCTTGGTTTGGATACTCTGAAGCATGGTAATGGGTTTCCGCATGTGTCAGACCTCGGCCAACCCAAAAAAAATAATTTCAACTTCAGTGAAATTGACATCCGAGGATTGGGATTCACTGGTTACAAATCCTTTTATTAGTCTTGGAAACAAGACCCCCCCCACCCAACACCCCATTGTTGCAACTTCTCTCACTTTGCCTCATTACTTCAGGTGAAAAATATACAATACAAATTTATATTTTTACTTTACAAGTTTACATTAGATTTTGTTGCACTAAATACAGTTCATGTGTAGCTAGCCGTTGATGTTTATTTTAGCGTTCTGAAAAAATAAATTTGCATTTTTGTGCAGCTCCTGTAAATTTAGGGAACGTGTTGGATGTGTTGGTGACGAGAGGCTTCAATTCAAAAACCGACCCGACAAAAAAGAAAAGAGCACAGAGGTAAATATTAAAACATTTTCTATGTTATTTCCAGAATCGAGGGTAGGAGCTTATGAGATGTAAGCAAACAAATTATAGGCGGGGACTGTTAGAGACCGTGGTTTGGATCCATCAATGCAGACCCTATGTTATAATGGTTGTGTTTTGGAATAGCCGACAGTCATCGCCTGAGACATCACTGCATAATGTACTGATTTCCAGTGCTTGCTGAGATGCAGTGAAATCTTCAGTGCCTGTACTCCACGCACTAGAAGCCAGAAGAATACTGACCTTCCAATATAATAATAGTAATAACAATCCTTGGATTTGATATAGCGCCTTATCACGTCTTCGAGACGTCTCAAATCACTTCACAGGATACACTCTAAAGTGTAGTGACTGTATGCTTTGTGGGCGAATATATAAGATGGATCTATGGAACTACTGTGTTCCAAACAGACCCACTTAAGGGGTCTGACTGTATCCAGACAAGTTTCAATTGGTTAAGATTTTGATCTCAATGAATAGAGCCAAATCTAGTGATAAGAGGGTTTACTTACATTATTCCATAATTGTAGAAATGGGGACTCCTTCCAATAACTAGAATATTTTCATGCCAGCCTGTGCGAACTCCTCTCTGACCTGATCGATTTTCAGAGTTCCTACACAGCAACAGGAATTCCAATACAAATTAGATCCCAGCATTTCATTTGGAAGTTAACTAATTTGATTTGGGAGACAAAGAATTGTACTTCTGTGGTTTTCTATAAACGGTAAAGGTAAAGTGACATCTCACTTAACCATTTAGCCCATTATAAATTTTGAAAATGTATTCCTTTCGTATAAATTTTAATACGAAAGTGTAGAAATGAGGGGACAAACTTCAATTTTATTTTGTGACGTCAGACTTGTACGTGACATCTGCATTCATTGAAACACACCATGTTTAATGTTATTTTTTAAGCGTACCGCCCCGCCAGTCTCCTTCTTTGCCAAAACGCTGTGCAAAAAGTGACCAGCGCCCAGAAACAGCTCTGACGATAAACTCTGCAAGAGGTAAGACAATGTTTCAAGATATATTCTTCATCAAGGGATTCATATGAGCAGAAGGGAGGAAGGGGGAGAGGGGGAGGAGTTGTTGGATTTGAGACCAAAATACAGATTAGTTGCTTATTTAACCTCTTATTCAAATCAGTGCTCTTATTCACTTCATAGCTTTTCTGGTTGGGGTGAATTTTTATTTGAAGGTTGGTTTGTTTGTGCAGCGGAATATTCCAAAATGATTCAGTTTACGATGCTAAACCAAATCTTTTGAGAGTAATTTGTTTGGTTGATCATGATTAACATGCCTGAGAGCATTGAAATGCAATTCAGTTGGTTAGATACAGGATTTTTTTTTGTATGGTTCCTGTTAATTGAAAATGATCAAAAATTACCTCAGGTCTTAGACCGTACGTACCACAGTTCGCAACGGCAATTGGGAAAAGCCTGAGAATAGAAATTCCTGTAGGAAATCATTGAAAGAGTTACTGTCAATTAGTGGGTGTGTGGGGTGGGGGCTTTGTGCTGCTTCAGTGTTGCCCAAGTATTTCAGGAGAGCTGCGCACCTTCCAGGCTTTGTCCATCCCTCCTGATCCAAACCCCCAGCTCGAGACAAAATCCCTGACTCCAGTGCCTCGGGAAGCCCTCCCGACATGAAAGGTGCTATACAAATGAAATTTTGTATTGTATTGTAAGATACATAGGGAGTTTTACATGGTACAATTACCTAGTAACTTACGTGCAGGAAGGAGTTACCCAAGGCTGGATTGATCCAGCCTGCAACCCGCACATTGTTTTGATCTGGGCATGTGCCGTTGCCTTCAGAAGTCTGGCTAACTGGCATCATCGCATTCAACAATCACTGTCACCTTTAGTCTCGCGTAGATCGGTACTGTTAATCTGCAATAGTCCAACTATCTGTCTCTTAGACTGTGTCCTGAAGCTTATAGTTGCTGAAAAAATGAAAGTTTCACTTGAAGGAGCATGTGTTGTCTAGTCCGTCATGTTGGACCCTTCTATGGACTGTAGCAAGTTTACGCCTACATGCAACAACCATAAATCAGCATTGGTCTTTAAGGAGTCTAACTTCACCGAAGTTACAAGACAAACAACTGTGGTATGAACCACATCTGTGAATGAAGTCCATTTTATAGCTTTACACCCCAAAAGAAGGCCTTTGGAATTTCACTGGAATTTTAAGATGTGTTGCATTATTTTATTTTCCAAATTCTTTCAACAACATCACTACATTTATGATAGAATTCTAGGCCCCATGACCACTTAGAAACCCAGACATGGGATCATAAAATCTTCGGAGTCAGTGCTAGCATGATTTCTGAATTAATTATCACTGTTATCAGTGAAAGCGCTATTACAGTTGAATTCAGTTTCAGTACCGATATAGGTGAGGTTTCTGGTGCTCTGATTATACTCTGTTATGTTGGTTGATTGGCTGGATTGCATCAGCCAGTGTCAATGAGCTATTAAATTAAACAACAGGTACAGAACCCAGATTTTTATTACACGTTTCTACCTCTAAAAGATATTTTATTCAAACTTCTACAAAGAGCATACCACTGAAATATTTAAACAGGCTTTACTGTTATAATGCTTGGAGTTGAAAGGACAAATGTACACTCATGTCAATTGTGCATATTTTCAAATGTTAAGGATCGCTCTCATTTCCTTATTTTAATTTTTATTTTTTAAACTGTTACCAATGAAAAATGGCACTCAAGCATGGACTCTCCTAGAAAGAGGCACAGATGGAATAGTGAGAAAAATCTCTCTTTCTGGAGGAGCCATAAAGATTCACAGCAGAAAGTGCTAAACCCTCTATCCAATGGGACCCTGATTCATCAATGAGGTTACTCACTACTTTGTCTTCAGGGTACCAGTCTAACCAGAATGTAGAAGACAACTATGGATTGGGGAAGAGTGCGACATATTAAAACAAACAATTCAAAACTGCTCAAATTTGTTTCACTCCTTTTCCAAAGGTTCTCAAAATAAGCATTCATTTTCCAGCCTTGGGGAGGGAGAGGGGGAGGGGGTGGGTTGGTGGTCTAGTGGGATTCAAAGCTTTGGTTGCTCAAGCCTTGTACATTTTATTTTGGTCAGCTGGGTGTTTGACACATGCAGAAACCCATCACCATGCTTTAAGAGTATCCAAACCAAACTGAGAGTTCCATGCATCCATGCATAGGCTTGTGCGTATTGTTCATGCAAGCCTGATCACCACAGTGCATTTTAGTAATCGCAATTAGCCAAAGCTGCTAACCGGGGCAGTTCTGACGAAGGGTCATGGACCCGAAACTTTGACTCACTTTCCTTTCTCCATCGATGCTGCCTGACCTGCTGAGTGTTCCCAGTGACTTCTGTTTTTGTTTCAGATTTCCAGCATCTGCAGTATTTTGGGCTTTGTTGGTCATTTATGTTATTTATTAAAACAGATACTGTAATTAATAAGACCGATAAAGTTGAACACCTAAATAGATGTGATGGTCAGTAAAGTCTGAAATGGTAATTTAATCAAGGAGCTCAGATAACATTACTTCCATGGTTTACATTTATTACCGAGAGTTTAAATAACTGAGTGAAAATTATGAACAGCGACCTAGCATTATTTATAACGGTAAGAAAATATATTTTGTGTTTTTGAGGGAATTTGCTTTCTTATAAAGGTATGTTATACGCTTTTTCTCCCCTTCTACCCCCCACAGCACATTGTTAACCATAGGCATAATTGATAATGGCGTGAAATCACCTTATCTCAGGCTCTCTTGCTGTGCAGCTCAGCCTACAGATCGGGTATAGGACTGTGACAATCACTTCATTAATACAATACTCCCCATTTCAAACACAAACACACAGTTTTAGTGCACTTCCATTTTATTGAAACTTATTAAAACTTGATTATTTCTAAAAGCAAACACCGAAATGCTTGGTAACACAGTGTCATCATGTAACTAGCTCTATTTTTCTCCGAACAAGCGATGTTAAGAGTCAGCCTTGCTGTATGAAAAATAGAAGCAGTATATCGAATGATGTATATTCATCGCCACAGTTTCAACCTCTCCCAAGAAAAGCTGAATGTAACACAGTCAGTTGCGGATTGGCAGCCCAGAACGGCTCGGGATTGTCATGTAAAATGGGGGGGTGGTTCATTCATGGGGGACGGGGGCACCAAAAAGCATAGAACATCCGTGTGTTTACAAATTCGGGCTTACATGGAACTTCTCAACTAGATTGCACAAGGTGGTAAATCAGGAGACGTTTACGTGGGCGCTCGGTAAATTTCATGATTTCCCATATACCCAGCCCATCACTGAACACATTTACATATGTGGTGGTCTGAATATTGAGTAATCGGTAAGAGAGATGTAGATACTTGTTCTTTTGGATGGTTCCAAATCATTCCAAATTTAATCTCCTTTAAAATAAAAGATTTTTAAAAATATATCTATATTACCAGGGTTGTTTTGGGGCCCGAGGGGGAAATTAAGGCATGGCACATGAATGGTAATCTGCACATTGCATGAGTTCAGTAAATGGAAGTTCATTAGCAAGGAAGGAAAAATGTTGGTCATTATTGGCCATTCTCTCAAAGGATTGTGTCAATGTGAGTGATTGATCCACATAACCGATTAACTTTTGGAATACATGTTGGATGCATTTGAGGAAAATCTGCAACCGGTTAATTTACTCCTTGGCCAGAATCACATTTGAAATGTAGTGAACACATTTGCTCACCCTCCTCTCAAAAGTTTATCAGTGGATGTGGAGAGAAATCGGGAAAAGCAACAATGATTCTACAGATTTAAGGTCTAAGTTATATTTTTTAAAAAGTACACAGAAGTGAACTTGTCTTTTATGGAGATAATATTGAGAAGCCCAAGACTGGGAAATACTAAAAGGTGTGGAAATTGTGGATTTTGAATGGATTATTTAACTTAAAATATGATACGAACCAGCCTCAAGTGCGACTAGAGTTTAGGGGAAAAAAATGTTCCCATGTCTAAATGTGTACACGTACTCCAACATAAAGCAGTTACAAACATTTACAAAGAATGTGCAGCCCAGAAGCAGGCCACTGCCCAACCAGTTCGTACTGGTGATTATAACCGCAAGAATCTCCACCCTATCTTAATATTGCATCTGGTAAGGCTTTATGATGATACTGCTGAGGATGTGGAAATATTGTCTAGAAAACAGCTGGAATGGCCCGAATAATGGTTCTTGTAATCTTCAATAGACGTCCAGTCATTTTCTAAATAACCTCAGACAGAAGGGTGAAATGTAATAGAGCTTTATCTTCCTTGAAATCTTATCAAGGGCAATTCATCTCAAGATGTTAAATAATATAAAAATAATAAATGGTATGAACAGGCAGAGTCAATGATACAGGAATTGTATATTGCCTGTTGAAGGTGGGGCTCAGTGGGGTGAACAGCCTGCTCTGAATCCAAAAAGATGTCCTTAACTGTGGAATAATTGCATTAGTTTTTAACTGCATCAGTTTTGAATCCTTCAGAGACTGCTCTCAGCTGACAGCCAGCAAGGCTAGCTGCAAAAACATGTCATACACTTTGGGAAACAATATTAATCGTAGTGTCTTTGGAGACTATTGTGCTGTTATTTCTAATATGGTTAGACATGATTTGTTTGGCAAGAACAACTCTTCAAATTTGCCGAACTACCTAGAGGAAAAAATTCTGAAAGAATTGTTTCTCTTGCAGTTAACAGTTTGGCCAGGTTGATAATCCTTTTGATCAGGTTGGTTGTAATAAGTCCCAGCTCTCTATCATTCTCTATATAATAAACTAACAATAGAGTACAGTTTTACCAAGCAATCATGGTTGATCATCGTTGATCAGTATCTGAAATACTACAAGGGGAGCACTAAGATTATTAGACATTGTCACTGACTCCTTCCTGAACATAATATATTCACTAACAAGAATGAATTGTCCAACCAGTAAATCAAAAAAAACGGACTGGGTCGCTATTAGTGATTCATTAAAAACAGCTTATCTTTAGAAATTCAAAATGAAAGCACTTAATTTTGCTACCAAAGCAGAACAGCCCCTATCATTAATTAATCTTTAGAATGGCTAATTGGCAGGTCTCCAGAGATTACTATCTCTGTGGACTGACTAGTTCTGTACATTCTGTACATTTTAAGTGATTTACATTGGCTCAAACCCAGCTTCAGAGGTACAAAACCGAGACTTGACAGGGTTGTCTGATAGATCGAGCCCTGTCAAACTCCCATTCAATTTTTAGTCCAAAGGCTCACAGCCTCTGGTGTTTATACTTGTTAACTGTCCTTGGTAGAGATTGTACCACACCAAGTGTGTGTGTGTGTATATATATATATATATATATAATATATTATACTAGCTATGCCCAGCTACACTTGCAACCAATTTAATTTAATCGGCCTTCTCTCTTTCGTCTGGCATTTTAATTTGTCCTTGAAAGGCTTGATCTTCGCTTCTTAGGCATCTTTATCCCTTAAGACTAGGAACTCGTTAGCATCCCTTGTTCACATATTTGCACACATATCCTTTTGGGAGGACTCAGTGGGAGGACTCCTGGTTGGGAGGCCTCCTGTAGTAGGACTCCTGGTTGGGAGGACTCCTGGTTGGGAGGACTCCTGGTTGGGAGGACTCCTGGTTGGGAGGACTCCTGGTTGGGAGGACTCCTGGTTGGGAGGACTCCTGGTTGGGAGGACTGCTGTTGGGAGGACTGCTGTTGGGAGGACACCTGGTTGGGAAGAATCCTGTTGGGAGGACTCCTGTTGGGAAGACTCCTGTGGGAGGACACCTGGTTGGGAGGACTCCTGTTGGGAGGACTCCTGTGGGAGGACTCATGTTGGGAGGACTCCTTGTTGTGATGAGCTTGTTTAGGTCATGATAGGAAATCCCTGAAAAAAATATGCCTATGACACTCCCCTGTGCAAGACCTTTCCGATGAGGTATAAATCATGTCTCTACGTCAACAACAAAATGACATTTGTAAAGCACCTTTCACGTCGGGAGGATGTCCCAACAGTCGGGGATCAGGGTTGGGGTGAGAGAGGGCAGAGAGGTAGGAGGGTGGCTGAAGCATGGTCAAAAAGGAGGGTCTTGAGTCACGCCTTGAAGGAGCCAAGGGAGACAGCAAGGCGAAGGTATTGTGGGATGGAATTCCAAATGGTGTGGGTAGAGAGGCTGAAAGCCTGGCTGCTGATGGTAGGGCGGATCGGGCGGGAGACATGGAGCAGGCCGGAGCTTGCTGAACTGAAGGAGCGGATAGGTTGATAGGTGGTTAGCAGGTCAGAGAGGTAGGAAGGGGCAAGGCCATGGAGGGCCTTGAAAGTGAGGATGAGTTTTGAACTCGATCCTCTGAGGGATGGGGAGCCAGTGGAGCCAGACAAAGTGGGTGTGATGGGGTTATGGAGTCAGTGCGGGAGAGGACACAAGCTGCAGAGTTCTGGATGATCTGAGGCTTGTGGAGGAAGAATAGGGGAAACCAACAAGGAGGGAGGGAGTTTCTACAGTTGAGTCTTGAGGTGACGAATGCGTGTATGAAGGTTTCGGCGGTCTGAGAGATGAGGCAGTGGCAGAGTCGGGCAATGTTACGGAGGTGGGTGAAGGCAAGAGCGGGTTATGGCATGGATATGGGGGAGAAAGAGTAGTTGAGGGTCGAACAAGACGCCCTGATTCCTCACTGGCTTGGAATTGAGGGTGGAGGCAGAGAGATAGATTTGGGTGTCATCCGCGTACATGTGGAAGTTGCCTCCATGAGTGGGTGATGTCTCCAAGGGGGAGCATGTACAGGATTGAAGAGGTGGGGACCGAGGACAGAGCCCTGAGGAACACCTCACGAGACTGTGTGGTGACTGGAGGAGAAACCATTGGTGGAGACAAATTGGAGACAGAACCTTGAAGGTTGAGGTGAGAGGAGAGGCGGTGGAGGAGGATGGAGTGGTCCACGATAATAATATTGTGATATAATAATAATGTGTTCTGTGAAGCGCTTTGGGACGTCCTCCCGACGTGAAAAGCGCTATATCAAATGCAAGGATTATTATTATAAGGGTGCGTAACCTCTGTCGCTACTTTGTTGCAGAATACCATGCATACCTTTTTAATTAAAAATGCTTAATTAAAGCATTTTTTAATATATTTTTTAATATAGTTCATCAATAAGATGTTTAATATACTTTTTAATATAACTCATCAATGATAGGAGATCCCACCAAAGAAATGTGAGGTATGAGATCTTCATGCAAAGAATAAGAGAGTAATCATCTGTTTTCCATTGTACAGCCTTCATTTATCTACATTTAGCTGATTCATTAAACTAATGTGAAGCCAGGCTTTGTTAGCTTTGAGTCTGGATAAGGGATTTTTCTTTCCCTGGTGGCAAATCAAAAAGTGAGGACTAAGCCAGGTTTTCAATCTGGCATTTGAACCGTTGAAGGCAAATAACTAGTTTAGTTTTGGCTTTGATTCACTGGGAGGCCTTTTGTTGCTCTTGGACGTCATACTGTACTTGGACGTGCATCAACTCATCAAGTACATACACACATTTTTGCAGTCAGAAGTCACACAGCGGTGCTCAGTTACATTAAAAAAATACTCAATGTCTACAGTATAGAATGGGAGGTGATCTAAGACTATGTTACAAGTAACAGCAGGGCAAGTCAGTATTAAGTATTAAGAAGTTCCCCCTGCCTACTGCTGTGATTTTAACCAAATGCTGAAACAAAATGTGAAACAAAAAGAGTATTGTCCTAGGATTGTGAGGAAAACACGTAGTCGTTTTACGGAAAAAAATGGCAGAATTAAAGGCATCCAAAGTGATTTGATAATTGATTGAACGTTGCGCTTTTAAAAGAATCATTTATTTATTAAATGGAATCATCACCAATCCACATGCAGTTAAAATAAATATAATAAGACGTGGTGAAAAACACATTAAATGTTAAAGTAAACTATGGAAGTATATCCTGGGAATTGGAGTAAAATTCCAATTACATAGCAGTGGTACATAAAAATTTGCGGAATATCTGATTTTACAGTAAAACTTTTCTTAATTTAGTACCCGGTAATTTATTCCACCCTGGTTCAGCGCCTTGGGACATCCTCCCGACGTGAAAGGCGTTCTACAAATGTAATTTGTTGTTTTTTTAAGCAGTGCTAAATTTAATAATGAGGTTGTGAAAACATTTAATTCCATATTTAAATTGTCGGAACATTCACTAACCTGTTTATTTGGTTAAAATTCCATTGGCACTAAACTTAGTGCAGGTGCTTTAATTTCACCCAGACTTGGCCAAACTTTCAACAAAAAATCAGCAAACAGATCAATCTTCTGTTCCAAAAGCATTACTAACATAAGTTTCAACAACTTTTCTGCTGTCTTACATGTCACGTTTAAGAGTAAAGTTGCATGGCTTATCTCCCACACAAAGTTCTTACAATGCTTCTGTGCTAGATGGGCATTTTAAGAACTCATAGGTGCTGCATCGTGGGTGTCTTGCTATTTGAGAAGGGGGATTCAAAGCACTGTGAATCAAAGTCCCAAGCAGACTGGGAAAGAAAATTGCGCACAAGGATCACAAAAGTGGGAGGAATTACCTGAGAGGTGACTTTTCCATCAGAGATCAAATTATTTGGACTTAATGGACTATAATATTTTACAATGGTTTTAAGGTGCCAAAGGATATCATTAGCTCAATGGTTAGAGCACTCGCCTCGGAAGCGAGAAACCTGGATTTGATTCCCGGCAGGGTGAAACGTTGGGGTAGTTTCCTTACTACACACGCCTCTGTTTACATAACAGTAAGTAGGAACCCAGTTGTTAGTCGAATGGCGGATTGCTTTTCTGGGGGTAATAATTCCTTCAAAAAAATAATAAATTGGTCACTGAATCCACAACTGTTTGTGGGACACTGCTGTGGGCAATTGGCTGCCGCGTTTCGCGCAGAAAATATCCAGTGAATTCACTTTACAATATATTCTGTGAAGCGCTTTGAGACCTCTCAAAGCCATGATAAGGCACTATATCAAATGCAACGATTATTATTATTATTGCACCATTACTGAGCTTGTTGATTTATCTGTCATGAATTTAAAAATAGTAGTGCTTGGGTGTTTGAGTGAGGTCATTGGAGTGTTGAACTTTTATTAGTCTGGTTCATTTTCTAGGGTGATGTAGGAGGGATTGGTCAATTCGCCCTGTGTACAATCATTCATCAAATCACCAATGCTCCAACGCATCCCAATACTTTACATTAAGTAAAATAATTCACTATCAGGTACAGTGGAATGTCAGGCAAAATGTTTCAACCTGGGTAGAACTTCACAAGTGAGGCTGGTGAAACTAGGATGTTGGTCTCATTCAAGACAGAGCTTGGTACTGTAACGAAAATACAGTAAGGTGGTTCACCTGGAAAGATGAGATCAAATGGGCTGAAGGATTTTCTTCATCCAAATCTAATTGAATCTCCAGATGGATGAAATGACATAAAATGTCTTATGCTATCTCTGAGGATACGTTTGGGTATTAAAACAAATCTTCATTGCTAGGATCACTTGGAGGGGGTTACAGTATTACTCTGATCACAATCATTGAATTTGGTCTCAAGTGCTCTATGTTGCTCAGCATTGGCAAATGTAGAGGCATCAAATTGGCTTTTGATGAACAGCTCCGGCAAGCTTCAGTTGCACAGGGTGAAATAAGTGATCATTGCCCTAAAGTTGAGAATAATCAGCAGCCAATTTCCAGGCACACTTCATTGACTTTCATTAACCACATTTCACAGCCCATTGCGGAACTCTTTCAGGCCAATGACCTTTCGTCAGAACTTTACAGTATACCCTGTGAAGCGCTTTGAGACATCTCAATGACGTAATAAAGTGTGTTATCAATTGCAAGGATTATTATTATTATTTATTTTGCAGAGTGAAATGCTGTGTTTTTCTCTTGAGATCATGTTAATGCTTAGGATCCCCTTGTTAGCAACTTCATCTGACTTATGAACTATATTTCCTAAACACATTCATTTATCAATCGTGACTTCATGCAAGTGTCTTCATTGATTCTTAGATAAGTGTTATGTATTCTTACAAAAGAAAAGAAATGAGGATCTTGCAAATCTCTGCAGTACATATTTAAAAACTAGTTTAGGGCTATTGTGAAGTATTATTGTGGATATTTAATTGCTACACGGTTTCTCATGAAGAAATAAACAAACAGTTTTTTTTGTAAGATGACTAATTTGTGGTAAAAATAACTTTGGCTGAATGGATTTTTCTTGGATAATATGTTTATCTTTGTCTTATTTTTATCTTAATATGTGGAATATGTTATGCATTCATCTTGAGAAATTGAAAACCAGTCTCAGCTCCCATCAATCCTTGGCTTCTGCAGGAGTCATCAGGTCAAATGAGCTATGGGACAGTTTTACAGTTGATTGTGGATTTAACAAGGAGAATACTGGTGGAAATAGTGCTGGTCAAGCTCTTTATTTCTATTGCCAGCATGAATATTGTTTTTCTTGTATTAAAATCCCCACCAAGGAGCTATTTATCATTGCAACACCCATTTTTGTCTTGACTACTGTTCATAATTAATTAGTGACATCTACAACAGATATAGGTAGCTCAGCGTACACTCATCACCTATCTCTTCCACTAAATACTAATAATGGCGGGAAATCTCATTTATTTAGACAGTCAAGTCACATTTCTTTTAGTGATAACATTATGTGAGACCCCCATAGTCATGTTATGTTAGACCCCCCTCCCACCCCCTCCATAGTCACAGGGTGTCTGTGGAATAGCATTGACTATCCGATCTTTTATTAGTCTCTTACTATTGATGTTACTTTTCGCGATTGGTCATGCGATATTCATGCACAAACAGAAACATTTCTTTAGCATTTTAGCACTTTATCTTATTGAAACATTTCAAAGCACTTCACAGGTAATTACTGTTAAGTTGACCGTTAGAAGAGAAAAACAATTCCCTTCCGTTTTTTGAATAGTGTCATGGGATCTTTAACATCTACTTCAACAGGCAGGTGAAACATCACTTTAGAGTCGCATTTGATTGCTGCTATCGCTAAATATGTAATCCTCCTGCAGTATCGCACTGGAGTTTCAATTTAGAACAAATAGCTGATATCCTGATGTTTAAACCTACCAATTAACTTAGAGTTGTGAATCAGGTCCCTCTTACCCAAAGCTAAAAAAGTTTGCTAGATTTAAGAAACATTAAATATCCACACTAATTAGGACTGAATCTATTGTGAATGTGAAAACAGTGCAGATATCATGTGTGTTTGTGCCTGTCTCTCTTTCTGTACCAATCTAACTAAGTATGTGTCTACCTGTCTCACACACTTAAAATGTTTTTGCTGACATCACAATCTGGGTTCACTTTAACATTGGAGACCCAATGTGGATAACCAAACACGCAGCAACAACAACAAAATTACATTTATAGAGCGCCTTTCACGTCGGGAGGATGTCCCAAAGCGCTGAACAGTCAGGTGTCGGGGCCCAAGCATGGGGGAGGGGTGGTGTAGGGGTGAGGGAAGGCAGAGAGGTGGGAGGGAGACCAAAGGTACGGTCAAAGAAAAAGGTCTTGAGACCCACCTTGAAGGAGGCAAGGGAGGAAGCGAGGCGAAGCGACCGTGGGATGGAGTTCCAGAGTGTAGGGGCAGAGAGGCTGAAAGCCCGGCCAGCGATGGTAGGGCGGGTTGGGCGGGAGACATGGAGCAAGCCGGAGCCCGATGAATGGAGGGAACGGGCAGGCTAGTAGGGAGTCTGCAGGTCAGAGATGTAGGAGGGGGCAAGGCCATGGATGGCCTTAAAGCTGAGGACGAGGATCTTGAACTCGAGGCCTTAAAGGTGAGGACAAGGATCTTGAACTCAAACGCAGATCATTAATGTGCAGTTATGCAGCATTCTACTGTAGATACATTAAAGAAATTGAATGGGCAATTGGGCAGGTAAAATAGATCAACCAAAAGGCAAAATACTCAGATGCTGAAAATCTGAAATAATAACAGAAGTCGCTGGGAACACTCAGCAGGTCAGGCAGCATCTATGGAGAGAGGAAAGTGAGTCAACGAAAGGTCATCGACTTGAAACATTACTTCACTTTCCTTTCGCCATAGATGCTGTCAGGATACTCAACCATTCGTCCCCTGGTTTAGTCCTGTGTTATTTTCTAAACTTTTGCTTTACTTGCAATTTCTTTAGCATGTAAGTGAAGACAGCATAACTGTATTGTTATTGATGGGTAGAATAAAATAATGATAGAAAAAAAATATAGAGTCCTGTAGTTTAGTGCTTAGAGCACTTGCCTCGCAAGCAAGAGGACCTGGGTTTGATTCCCGGGCAGGACGCAACATTGGGCAAGTTTCCTTACACCATACGCCTCTGTTTTCATAGAGGCAAGAACCCAGTTGTTAGTCGATTGGCACATCGCTTTTCTGGGGTAATAATCCCTTTGAAAAAATTGTCACTCAATCCACGACTGTTTGTGGGACATTGCTGCGCGCAATTGGCTGCCGTGTTTTGCTTGCAAATTATACAGTCAATTCACTTTGGAGTATATTCCGTGAAGCGCTTTGAGACGTCTCGAAGATAGTAGTTGAAGATCCATTCAACTAAGCCTTTCACTCAATCCAGCCTTCCACACTGATAATGCATTTCATTGCTCTTAGCTGGGTGACTAGACAAGGACTGGGAGAAGTGGAATGCTCCATCTCAAAAGTGTTTGTTACAATGAGGGTGAGCTGTTGTTGCTTGGCTTCTTACATTGAAACCATATTATTTGTCAGTCATCACTCAACATTAGTGATATTCTGAATGAATTCATATCCTGCAATAAACTGTTCCCTGGCCAAAGCTACAGTGGGAGGATTATTGGTTTACCTGTTTCTCTGTTATTCTCTGTGTGCTATCTTTCTGTCAACTGTATTTGCAATTTTTCAGAACACAGCAATAAAGTATGGTGTACCTGTGGTGTGATCTAGAACTCACCCATCCATGTCCTCTGCCGCAACAGGCTCTGTGAGCCTGGCACCCCCATGGTCACTGGACGGGCTTCACTGGCTCACTACAACCTTACTTCCTACAATCTTACTATCCCAGCAGCTCAGCTAACCTTGTTCATGTTCTCTGCTTGATCCGCCCTACTATCTGTGGGTGAGCTTTCAGCCTTTCTGTCCCCAGTCTGTGGAATTCCATCCCAGAGACCCTCTCGCCTCCACCTTTAAAACTTATCTTTTTGATCATGCTTTTGGTCACCTTTCCCCCGCCTATCTAACCTCCTCAGCTTCCCGGCCCTCCACCTCATAAGCTCTGTAAAGTGTTTTGAGATGTCCTCCAACATGGAAAGCACTGTATAAATGTAAATTGTTGTTGTTGTAAAACAGATAATCCAAAGAATTATATAAAATTCAGCGCGGTTTCAGAAATGTAATGCATTATTGTTCAAAAGTCATTGTGAGAACATGTAACAGTTTATCTTTAATGTGAATGAGAAAAGCCCAAATCATTAAATGTTTATTTGATTGAATCTTGAACGTGGTGGCATTTCTTTGATTGGACCTCATTGTTCTCAGGTTAAGTACAATGCTTATTGTGTTGGGCTCTGACTCTAGTTTTCTTTTGGAAATAAAAAATGATTTCATATGGCAGCATCTTTAGTAATGCAGAAGATCATTCTTGAATTATTGAAGCCCTTTTCAATGTACTTGGCACAAGAACAATAGACTGCATGGTACTTTTCTCAATGTACACAAGTGCTATTTGAAATCCAGATGAAAGTGATTTGATCAGAATTCTAAGTCCTCTCTGTCACAACTAGTTTTGTAGACAATTTGGGGTACACTGACCCCAAACACCAATCTGCCTTACAGACACCATTAAAGAAGCTTCAGCAAGTTTGTGCTCCTGTTTACTGATTAATATATTTTAACGTGTTTTATGTTTTGTTTTTAAAATTAGTTTATATGTAATAATAATCATCCTTGCATTTGATATAAAGCCTTATATTAACAAAAAATTAAAACAATTTGGTCATTCAATCCACAACTGTTTGGGAGACAATACTGTGTCCTGTGTGTTTTGCCCATAAAATGTACAGTCAATTCACTTTACAATATAATTCTATTAAGCGCTTTGAGACTCCTCAATGACGCGATAAGGCGCTATATCAAATGCAAGGATTATTATTATTCTAACATGCTTGAAACCCCAACCTTCCTGATTCAGAGGTGCGAGCTCTATCAAGTTGACACTTACATGTGACCCATGTGACCAGACACAGAACAAGGTCCATGCCCTTGTAAGTAGTCTCCTTGGGAAGGCTGCATGAGTTAGACCACCAGAAATGTTGTATCCCAGTTGGAAATTTTGATCTTTCAATGTCCATTTGTTAAAAGAGGATAAAAAGGATGCAATAAGCAAATAGCACTGCACTGAGATTAAACTCAAGTGCGGTATTATCTTTTTAAAATCAAAACATCAATTGAAAGAAGAGCAACTGAATTTCAGAAAATTAATGAGCTGCAAAATATGTACAAAACCAATCATTTCAGAGCACATCAAATACGAGATGTTCAACGCATTGCCTTCATTTTATAAAGTTTCCATAAACCTTCATAAAATGGGTTCAGATGCAATAGGTCCATCTGTCACTTGGGGTGGATGTTAATCATCCCATGGCTCTATTTTATAGAAAAGAGTTCATCTGATTCCTTGGCCAATATTCTTCCCTCATCCAAATGAAGAGAGGATAGGTTTGGATAAAGAAGGCCCATCAAAGCCAACTGATTGCATCCTCCCAACTGTTCTCCCATCACAACATCAAACTATTTTTTAAATGCATCCCAAGTTCTGGTCTCAACCTTCTTGGTAATTGGCTCTAGTTATTAATTACCCTCTGGTAAAGATTTATTTCCTGATGTCTGTCCTGAAATTGCCCTTTGCAATGCTAATCCTGCGTCCTCATGTTCTACTTTCTCGGTGCATCAGAAAGTATTGTTCTGGGAAGCCTTTAAGTCACGTTGACCAGAACTGTACTAAGTACTCCAGGTGCTGCTTGACCAGAGCACCGTACAATATGATTTCTGGGGATCCTGTTTGTGTTGTTTGTTGTTAATAATAACTCTTGCATTTGGTTGCGACATCTCAAAGCGCTTCACAGAATATACTGTAAAGTGAATTGACCGTATATTTTGTGGACGAAATGTGGCAGCCAAATGTGCACAGAAGAGGAAATCGATCCACCACTCGACTAACAACTTGGTTTCTACTTTCTGCTAGGTAAACAGAGGTGTGTGGAGTGAGGAAACTTGCCTAAGGTTTCGCCTTGCCCGGGAATTGAACCCAGGTCCTTTTGTTTGCGAGGCGAATGCTCTAACCATTATACTATAGGACTCCACATGCGATCCTTAAGGTTATTTTGTTTTTGATCATTTTTGATCAACCAGGTCTCCGACACATGCAGAAACCTATCACCATGCTTAAGAGTATCCAAACCAAACAGAGTCTCATGTATCCCACCTACACATGGAAATTCCAGAGATATTAGTTGAATGGAATGTGCATTCTCTCCCTTGAGGTACACATTCTGCTTACCAATCCCAAAGAGTACTAGGCGCAGATTGCCAAGAGCCAAGGCTTGGGGACCCCAGAATGTGCGTTGAGGTACTGCTGGAGTCTAACCAACTAAAACCACAGAGTTTACCATTGTGTGCACTGCAAGATAAGCTTTCCAGCTGTTTGTCCAGCTAAGATCACCCTAACTATTAGGGCTTTGGTTTGCAGGGTTAACGGGAGCTGAGTGGGAAGAGTCCTTACCCTCAGTGATTGATTTGTCCTTCCAAGTCCTGTCGATGAACCAACTGGTAGCAATAGTAACGCCCTGTGGACCTGTCTGGCTCAGGACTGGACCACCAAGACCAGTCTAGAGGGTTGGCTCAATTCTGACATCCCATTGCCAAACACGTCACCTTGGAGCCAGTTCAGCTCCAAGGAGACTCCGCTCCTCCCCAGGAGGATAACTTCTTTACAGTTAAAGTCAGTGCAGCACAAACTTATGTCAACGGTGCTCCAAGGCCACCTACTACTGGAGTTTCCATTGTTAAATGGGAATTTTAATGGGATTCCTTGTTAGAAAATCCTGTTAAGAAATCCCACAAAGGTTCTTGCGTATCCTTACCTCTATCATTGAGTGCATCTATGTAAAGTACCTCTGTAGAATAGAATAGCTTTGCTGTGATGACTTTGTGCAGTTTGAACAGGCAAGAGCAAACCTGCTAATCAGTAATTAGGTACTGATGCAGTATGGAGTTATGCTGAACCTAAAAAAATGACATGTTTTCCAGGTTAGTCTAATTTGTTTTAGACAACACTTAACTATGGATAGCACTTATGTGAGTCACTCCAGCAGGCCCTGCCACACCACCCTCATTATATCTTTCTCAACAAATTTGATTCCAGGTCACAGTCGGATAAACAAGCTGAACCAGTGCCAGTCCATAAAGAGACGTGCCTTTCGGGTACTAGTTACATCACATCCTTCTCACACTCCCTGTGTGTGTGCGTTTGGCACTGTCTAACTGTTTCTCTCTCTTTCACACACTCGTACTTTTTACTGCATCTCAAGACTGGAGTCCTGTAGCTCCATGGTGAGAGTGCTTGCCTCGCAAGCGAGAGACCTGGATTCGATTCCCAGCAGGGTGAAACTTTGGGCAAGTTTCCTTACTCCACACGCCTCTGTTTACCTAGCAGTGAGTAGGAACCCGGTCGTTAGTCGGTTGGCAGATTGCTTTTCCGGGTGTAACAATTCCTTAAAAAAAATTGGTCACTGAATCCACGATTGTTTGTGGGACACTGCTGTGCGCAATTGGCTGCCACGTTTCGCCTGCAAAATATGCAGTCAATTCACTTTACAGTATATTTTGTGAAGCGCTTTGAGACGTCTCGAAGACATGATAAGGTGCTATATTAAATGCAAGGATTATTATTGTTATTATTGCTGGAGTTTAAAACTGTGTAGCTGACGCAGCTGAAGCCTTCATTCACGCATTCGTCACCTCACACTTTGATTTTTCCATTGCCCTTCTTGCCAGTCTCCCGAGCTCCACCATCCACAAAATGGAACTGATCCAAACCTCCGCAGCTCATATTCTCATCTGTACCAAACTCCAACTCCTCATTGCCCCAGTCCTTGTTATCCTCACACTTATAAACCAATTCACCCCAGGACCTCTGATGTAGGGTAAGAAGTATAAACCAAGCTTTCTGATCTACATCACCATACATCCAGGAGTAAAACAGCTTCCTCCAATAATTCCAACCACAGGGTATATGTTTTACAATGGTTTCACCTAGTTTTGATGGAATTATTCTCCCAATGATGATATATTTGCCAACCATCACACAATGGGAAATCCCATCATAAATCAGAGATCAACAAGCAATGTTTGCTTTACCAAAGCCAAGGGTAAGATATATATGAGATTAGTAACTAGCTAAAAGTTGTAATAAGGGTATCTAAGTCTAAATGGGGAGAGGTATTGAATGGAATGTTTCTGGAATCTACATAGATCCCTCTTATTCCCAATGTATATAAATGATCTGAGTTTGCAGACTCAGTACTAGGTTGAAGTTGATAGGATGATGTGAGATTATGGAATAATAATAATAATAATAATCCTTGCATTTGATATAGCGCTTTTCACGTCAGGAGGACGTCCCAAAGTGCTTCACAGAACACATTGTAAAGTGAATTGACTGTATATTTGTGGGCGAACGCGGCAGCCAATTGCGCATAGCAATGTCCCACAAACAGTCGTAGATTGAAAATGACCAATTTATTATTGTTTTTGGTTTTGGAGGGATTATTATTAGGCGTGTGGAGTAAGGAAACTTGCCCAAGGTTTCGCCCTGCCTGGAATTGAACTCAGGTCTCTCGCTTGCAAAGCGAGTGCTCTAACCACCGAGCTACAGGACTCCAGAAAGCAACCAGAATTTTACAAAGAATTTGGTAGATTATATGCTGGGCTTGAACAAGGGCACATTAAGTACAATACAGTATAATACAGTACAATACAGTAAGTTACTGTATGTAGTAAGTAATAATAAGAAATACATGTACTCCATAGATGGGATTGAATTTGGGGAAGTTAAAATCATGAGGAGTTAACTGGTTCCCGACTCACTGTGTCTAAGCTGTGTAAAATACCAATAAACAAGGCAAAGGGGTTGCTAAGCTATATTGCCGAATCAGTTGAGTTCAGATCTTAGAAGTTCTAATTGAGCTTTACGAAGCTTTACGAAGCTCCAATCAAGCTGAATCTGAGGCCTGAAATTCCACCCAGTCTTAGCCTATAAGGCTATTTTATCTTTAAATTTAAGAGTGCTCAGAATTGTGGAAATTGTTCAATTCAGTCTTAATTTGGAAGCTAGTTCTTATTGTCGAAAACTGAATTGAAGATTTTTCAACAATCCAGTGCGATTTTAACTCTAAAGACAAAATAGCCCTATAGGCTTAAGACTAAGTTGAAGTTCAGGCCCCTGGAATACGATGTATATTTCTATCATCTTGACATAAGGGTTCTAGGGAGGCCTGAGAGACAGTGATGAAAAGAGTAAAATGTTTCATCTCATGTTAGAGAAAGAATCTGCGAGGAACAATCAATAAGGCTCAAAAACAGACCTCTCGAGGGGCCCTTATAGTGATATGTACAGTGCTTAAAAGCAAAGCAGGAATCATACATTCAAATACACCAAGGCAGAAGAACAAGAAAGCAGAGATTAAGGGTTATAAAGTATGTGTTTAGGGCTGACACCAGTAAGTATTTGTCTGCAGATGATAATTAATGGCTGGAACAGGTTACCAGGAGGATAGTTTAGACTTACAACATTAAGGGATTTAAGAAACAGCTTGATGCTGTATTGAGAAAGATGGTCACAAACCACAGTTTCAGAGCGCAGAGCACGATTCACAAGTTTTGAACATACTAATCCAGACCATTGCCAGTCGGATTCACACCCATGTAAAAGGATTGCTGAACGTATGCCAGAAGCCAAGTGCTTTCATTGTCACTTGCACAACAGATGCACAGACACTCCCTGGAACATTCACTGACTGGAACACTCAGTTCTACCTCTCTGCGATAGATATTGTAATTATTGGAGACAGACTTCGCAGCATTGCCAAACCTTTTTAAAAAATGTTGCTAAGGCCAGGTTTAGCCACATGAATTGGACTTTGTTACTTGATTTTAATGTGGGTGTGTTTGACTAGATACCCTTAACTTCCCTGTCTAAATTCTAAACCAATTAGAATTTCACTGAACCATTACGCCACCTTGTTTGTGGGTTCAAATTGTTGTCTGGATGTACTCCTCCTCTGTGGACTGCAAATTTAATCTTAGGTACCAGCATTCAGTCCATTAAAGATGGAGCATAAACTCCAGCATAAGTACTACTCAGAGGGCAGGAAGCTGCACAGATGTCTGCAGGGATCAAGCACTGCCCAGTCAGGTGAAGCATCAGGTTAGAGACAGACACCCCCACCCCACCCCTCTTTAATATACCTTAACACTAATGCTATTTCCTTTAACTTGTTGATGATACCCAATTCCATGATGATGAGTATCATTAGCCTAGGATTTATTTTAATAAGTGAAGGAACATAATTGGAGGCAATTGGAGGTTTATTTAATGCTCAGTCATCCAGATCAGGGGATTTGTCCATTACTGCAGTAAAATTAGATTCTAATTGAAAATTAAACTCCAGCATAAGTATAATGTGGGGCTTTGCCTGTTGGAAAAGATTGCTCTATATTTACAAAAGCAAACAGCAAAGTGTCAGAGTTCTCTTCCCATTACAGTGCATTCTACTACTTTATTGATCCCCTTTGGCTACTCCTGATGCAAATGTGCAATGCTCTTCTGGGACAGATGCCACAGTTTTAATGAAAGTAAAAGGCTGAATGGTGAACAGACTGAATGTAAATGTAAATCACTCTTAACTCCTCAGAGTAATCTCTTTCTCTTTTGTGCATCAACACTAATAACTATTCATTGTTTTAAGATTAAAGGAATCAGCACTATTGTTCATTAGCTTTGCATTGTGTG
Source organism: Callorhinchus milii (assembly GCF_018977255.1). Classification (NCBI taxonomy): domain Eukaryota; kingdom Metazoa; phylum Chordata; class Chondrichthyes; order Chimaeriformes; family Callorhinchidae; genus Callorhinchus; species Callorhinchus milii. The sequence goes on along the minus strand of NW_024704742.1, from coordinate 23,050,207 downwards.
TTGTGGTAAAATGATGTATTGTGGGATGTTGGAGCCCATTTCTTGCAGCAGGAGTCATTGCCCATGATATGGAGACTCATGTCCAAGGTCAAGTGAAGAGATAGAATATCATGCCATTGCTGCTATCTTCACCAAAGAAACTGGCGGATTAATGTTTTTAAAATGACGAGTGATTATGACCCTCTCTTGCCATTATCAATGTCTATTAAAGGCCTGGTACTGTTGAATAAATCCTGGAACAACTTCCGTATTCCTTCATACTGGGATCTATTCCATACATGTCTGTGATGGAGCCTCCGTGCGGGAATGTTTTTGGTCAGCCGGGTGTCTGAAACATTCAGGAACCAGTCACCATGCTTAAGGTTATCCAAACCAAACTGAGAGTTCTATATATCTCACCTATACATGGAAATTCCAGAGATGATTGTTGGATTCTCTCCTTGGACGGACTTGTCCTGCTTACTCAATCCCAGAGAGTACTAAGCGCAGGTTAACCAAAACCACCACAGTAAATTCTGACAATCTGTTACCAAACATGGAGAGCTCCAAGGAGACTCTGCTTACCTTAATCATCACCTGGAATCTCAATATAGCTCTATGCTCAGCCTGGCTCCGTTTTTAACACCCTCCCTTCTGAGTCAGAAGATTGTGGGTTCGGTGTGTGTTTTGTGAGCAATCAAAAGTACAAGGAAATTAAATTACTTTTTGGTGTCAGTGGAGCTTATGTGCAGTTTATCGCCAGCAGGCGCACCTAGTCCAAGCTAGTGTTTGTGCTCAATATGAGCCTCCACCCATCCTAATCCACTCTATCCAGCCTCCACTCATATTGCTTCTACTCTGTTCACCCTCATGTAGCACAAATTCACACCGAGTTGGTAATCTCACTCAGACAGGCCATGCGGGATGTGAAAATTGAAAATGTCACACCAGCCTAAGAAGGAGTGTTTTTCTGAGAGCAGGGGTTATGTCATACTAAATGTTAGAGCGGAGAGAGATTTGCTCTATGGCTGGCTGGGAATACGTGAGTGTGGAGAACTTAGACTGGGATGCAAGTGGAGAAGTGTTCCACTCAACACCACCGACTTCTCTAATCTTCATGACGACAAAACAAAAATCACCAAATTATATCATTTTTAAAAAACTGACAAAAATATGTGAAATAGAGAGAGAGGAAGAAAAGTGGAAACTGACAGAGTGAAACTTGGAAAGGGTGTGCTAAAAGTCAGAAACAAGACATTTGCTTGTCAAGAGTTTCTATGAGAATTCTCAGTTCTATCAGTGAAAAGTAAATGCATGGAAATTGAAGTAGTCCAAACTGAGAATTAAACCATTGCTTCTTAGATCACATGAAAGAGACAACATTTTCCAGCAAACTAGTAATGCCTTCACGAGAATTCCGAAGTTATTATCACAGCTGAAATACAAACCTGCCGAGGTACATGTATTAGACATTTGCCATTAATTACAACTAATTTGCTGGTGAATCATTATATAAAGTAAATCAATTGAAGACGTGATTGCTTTTGCTGCATTCATTGCTTTCGTTTTGTGCAGATCAGAGTTCACATCCAACCACTTCCACCTATAGTGATATATTATTACTATGATTTCAGGTCATTAATAATGGCTGCATACAGGAGATTAATTGTTTGTGTCCAAGTTAAATGACCTACGTTATTTGACATTTCTGAAATGGAGCTCTTTTGTTGATATCATCATGATGTTGCTTCATTTGTGGAGTCCTGTAGCTCAGTGGTTAGAGCACTTGCTTTGCAAGCGAGAGACCTGAGTTCAATTCCAGGCAGGACGAAACCTTGGGCAAGTTTCCTTACTCCACACGCCTAATAATAATCCCTCCAAAACCAAAAACAATAATAAATTGGTCATTTTCAATCTACGACTGTTTGTGGGACATTGCTGTGCACAATTGGCTGCCGCGTTCGCCCACAAATATACAGTCAATTCACTTTACAGTGTGTTCTGTGAAGCGCTTTGGGACGTCCTCCCGACGTGAAAAGCGCTATATCAAATGCAAGGATTATTATTATTATTATTATTATTATTATTCACTCTATTTGAAAGAACTGTGTTCAGAATGTCACTCTTTCAATGATCAAATTCTTTCTCATCCCCTGGAACTAGAATGTCCATTATTGTCAAGAGAACAAGTAATCCAGAAATCAACAAATATCCTGATTGTTCTGAGAGATGCGCTGGTAATCTTACCGTAAACTTACATTCGATTCATCGTATTGTTGAAGGTCAATAATTTCCCCAGATAATATTAGTTATTCACGTCATGGCTGCTTATGAGACATTGCTCTGGTCAAATTGACTGACATGTTTACCAACAAAATACACAGTCACTAGACTTTAGAGTAAATCATGTGAAGCACTTTGAGAAATCCTCCCGAAGTGAAAAGCGCTGAAATGAATGCAAGGTTTATTCTCATTCACACTTACGCTAAAATGCTGCCTTGAGGGTCAATAAACAGTTTTTTTTTAATCTGCTAGTGTTAAGCAGGTAGTCAAGATTATGGGTGAATAAATTTGAAAGGAGGCTTTAGTCCAAATCGTTGTGTCAAAGACAGGGTTAGGGAGGGGTGGGGTAGTTATGCCTAAAACTAGCAATTATTTGTTGGCCACTTAGAAGATAAGGCAGGTACTTGGATAGCAACAACAACAGCTTGCATTTATTTAGCACCCTTCACGTAGGGTAGCTTCCCGGAGTGCTTAACAGTGGCAGAGTCTGACCCCAAGCCAGAGGGAGTGGGAGAGGGGAGGTGACCGTAATCATGATCAAAAAGGAAGGTCTTTAGGTGGGATTTGAAAGTGGAGAAGGAGGGGGCAAGGCGGAGGGTTTGAAGGAGAGAATTCCAGAGTTTTGGAGTGTTGTGGCTAAAGGCATGGCTACCGAAGATGGAGCAGAGGGGACAAGGGAAAAACAGGAGGCCGGAGGCAGCCGAGCAGAGGGTGGGTGAGTGGGGGTGTAAGCAAATCAGCTATGTAGGAAGATGCAAGGGCATGAAGATTTGAAAATGAGTGAGAGGATCTTGAAATTGATCTATTTAGTAATTGGGAGCCAGTGAGCCTGGCCAGGATTGATGTGATGGGGTACGGAGTTTTGAGTTTTGGAAATGACCTTATTTTGCACAGAAACAAAGACTGTTTATGCTTCTTCAGAATAGTGTATAACGTACATTATGGTGGTAGTGATAATTTTAGACTTTGAATCCAGGTAGTGGAGTTCTGAATTAGTTGAATTTTGTGTATGGTGGAGCTGGGGAGACCAGCGAGGAGGGCAATGGAATAATCCAGCCGGGAAGTGACAAAGGCAAGGACGATCGTTTCTGCTGCTTTTGTTGTGAGGTATGGATGGAGGCGGACAAAGTGAGGCAGGTGGAAAAAGGCATTCCTGGTCAGGGAATAGATGTGGGGTAGAAAGGAAAGCTGGGGATTGAACCTGATGCCTAAGTTGGGTTTGGAGAGTCTGAGGGAGAGCCTAGGGAGGTTCAGACCTGCAGGAGAGAAGCTGTTGACAGCAGCCAAAGAGTATTGCTTCCTTCTTGCCAACATTCAGCTACAGGAAATTTGCGCTCATCCAGGCCTTGATGTCCGTCAAACAAGCTGGCAAGACATCAGCGGACTGGGAGTCACAGCTGGAGAAGAAGTAGGTTTGGTTGTCATCCGCATACATGTGGAAGTTGACCCCATGTCTGCGGATGACACTGCCGAGTGGGAGAGTGTAGATAAGGAAAACAAGAGGGCCAAGGATGAATCCTTGGGGTACCCTGCAGGTGACCAGGCCAGGGCCGGAGGAGAAACCATTTGCCGAGATGTATTGTTAGTGATTAGTTAAGTAGTACTCGAACCGTGTGAGTGCGGTCCCACTAAGGTGGATGAGGGAGTAGAGAAGGTGGAGGAGGATGGCGTGATCGACTGTGAACTTTAGACTTTCAACATTTTCCAACTAAGGTGAGTAACTCTGAATGCATCTCAAATATTTCGGCCCTAGGTTTATTTATTCTTACTATTGTTTAGTCCCACATTTTAATCGCTATCCCTACCTGTGTAATCATGGTTTCCACAGGAGTTTTGGCAGCAGCCATAGATACTGAGCAGTGCCTGGAAAGTGCTTAAAGAAGGCAGAGATTGCAGGCAACATCAGAATTTGGTAAACAGGATGAGTCCCTCCAAGGAGACCGTGCACATTCCATTCCAATAGATATCTCTGGGAATTCCATGGATGCACGTTTGAATACACTCAAGCATGGTGATGGGTTTCCAAATGTGTCAGACAAAAAAAAACACAGAATGCATATAATAATTCTTCCATTTTATGTAGCGGATTTCATGTTGGGAGAACATCTCAAAGAGTTTCACAGGATTTTACTGTCATGTAGTAACTACATTTTTTGTCAGCAAACACGGTAGCCAACTATGACTAATCTGTGAGTTGCTGAGCGAGTGCAAAATTTTAGCCCACATACCCCCTCCCTCTCTTACACACACATGCATATGTTCATTCCTTCATCATCTCCAGGCTCAACTATGCAAATGCCCTGCTTGTTGCCCTTCCCAACTCCTCCCTCCATAGGCTGCAGATAATCCAGAACTCTGCAGCCCATGTCCTCTCCCGTACCAAACTCTGTGACTCCATCTCCCCCGTTCTCACCCGACTTCATTGGCTCCCTATCCTTCAGTTCAAGATCCCGGTCCTCACCTACAAAGCCCTCCATGACCTCGCCCTACCCTACCTCTGCGACCTCCTAACCCCCTACAAATCTACCCACTCCCTCCACTCAGCCGGCTCCGGCCTGCTCCACGTCCCCCGACCCACCCGCCCCACCATTGGCGATAGAGCCTTCAGCCACTCTGTCCCCAACCTCTGGAATTCCATCCCCCAATCACTCCGCCTCGCCCCCTCCTTAGCCTCCTTCAAGTCCCGCCTCAAAACCCTCCTCTTCGACCATGCCATTCGGTCACTCCCCCCTTCCCTTCCCCTCCCCCTGACCCCAGCTCGGGTCTGAAATGCTGTACACTGTCCAGCCCTTGGGACGTCCTCCCGACTTGAAAGGCGCTTTCCAAAAATATCTTGTATATATGACTGGAGTAAATAAAAAAATATATAAATACAAGTTCAAATTGACTGTTGGCTGTTGTGGAAATAAAAGCCACTGTTTAACAGGTCAGTAGTTTGAGTAGCGAACCAGTATATCAAACACATGGAGTGCGGAAACTGATCCCACACTCTGGAGTTTGCACCAGTAATAGGAGGGCAAGATCTATTAAACCTTATGTCAGCCTTCAAATTAACTCTGTGTCACTGTAGTATTGTCAAGTATTTTGCAATAAATTGCCTGATATAATTACTATTTTATAACATTGGATTCTGTAGCTCAGTGGTTAGAGCATTTGCCTTGCAAGCAAGAGATCTGGGTTTGATTCCCGGGCAGGGCAAAAAGTTGTGCATCGATCTGCCAATCGACTAAAAACAGGTTCCTACTTACTGCTAGGTAAACAGAGACACGTGCAGTAAAGAAACTTTCCCCAATGTTTGGCCCTGCCAGGAAGCAAACCCATGTCCATTCTCTTACAAGACAAGTGGTCTAATCACTAAGCTACAGGACACCATTAACATTACGGCCAACATCCATACCATGCTGCCTCTACCAACAGTTGTCAGTGCGGTTAATTTTCTAAAACTCCACATCAAATTTTCCGCAATGAGGAATTTCGCCACCAGGATATCTTTGGACTGCCCAGTTAGCATTTCTCATCATTAATTCTAAAGATAACGAAAGGAGCCACGTATGCATTTTCTAAATAGGGTTCAACGCAACCGCATGAGTACAGAAATGCTCACAGAAAAGCCCTTTATGCAGCAGGGCTGCAGCTTCTGGAATGGAATGTTCTCTAAACTTCCGGAAATACCTCAGCTTAAATGAGGTGAAATGCCTGTCGTGATGGAGGAACACTGCAATGCGTGGCACAACTACCAAATGGACTCCACTACCACTCAGACCATTGGTCAAACCTGGGCAGGCAGGGTTTAATGGAGACAAGTGACCATACTACACAGGTCTTGAGCTCCACAGTCTTTCTTGTGAAAAGACAGTTCACTGTTACTAACTTACACTATGCATCTATATAATTGAATGTACAGTACTCGCTTTATGCTGCTGTGTACAATGTCACAACCCATTTTGACTCCGTTTGTAGGTAAAAGTCAGGAAACAATCTACAGGTATACAGCAAGAAATTATTTCCATTACTCAATTTAAGGAGACTGTAGCTAGAGGACATAGATTTAAGATAATTAGCAAGAGCACAAAGTATCTGTGTAGTATAAAGTATACAGTATCTTCATACTGTATTGAGCCAATAAAAGCATTCACAGAGGGTTGATAGGAAGTGCTAAACCTCACCTTTGGCTGAGGCAGGATCTGTATTTAGCTATTAAGAGGGAATTAGAATAAATATCTGAAAAGAAGAAACATAAAAAAAGGTATGGGGGAGATAAGGTAAGAAAAAAAGACTAAACTGAATGCTCATTCAGGGAACCAGGACAGGCACAATGGGCCAAATGGCCACCTTTTGTGCTTCACATTTGTATGGATTTCAGTAAATGTAGCTTAAAGCATGTATTTTTGATGTCAACAAGAAGTCCAATGTAATACACAATAATTAGCCAAGATATGGAAGAACCAATGCTTGGGAACCCCAGAGTGTGCACTGGGATACTGCTGGATATTAACCAGCTAAAACCACACGTTTAACCTTTGTGAACATTATGTACTGGCAAGGTTCCTGCTGTTTGTCCATCAAGAACCACCCTACCCTTCAGGGCTTTGGCTTATAGTTAATGGAAGCTAAGTAGGAAGAATCCCAGCCCAAATGATTGAAGGATAATAAGGTGATTCATTTCTATGGCTCCAATTCACATTTTGTTGGATGGTTTTCACCTGTTGGTGATATTACCAAGTCTGTGAAAGCAGAAAATCCAATGTTACATCCTCAAATGGTAAATTACTAGTATTATGTGCAATTTATTGCCAAGTACCTGTCCTATCTTGAATCAATGATGTGGAAAGGAGTAGGTTTCAGGTTCTACAGAGAGAGTTTCTGAGATTGCTCTCTATACTCCACCCCTCCCCATATTTTAATATTGCACATATATGCAAACACATACACAGCTATTTCATTGTGAGTTATATTTTATTTGTGCGCAAAAAACACAAGGCAGGCCAGCGGCTCAATTTGCACATTTAAAAGTGGACCCGACAGAAAGTTGTGCAGGATCAATGTTGAATTATCAGTTGGAGGCTTGGTTTTGCCTGTGAAACTAATTTGCAGGATTGACAGTGGATGTTCTTTCTTTTCACCAGATGAAATAGTTTATTTTGATTGGAGAGGCCATGCAAGTCAGGAACCCACTGGGTATTTTCCAGTTGCCAAGGCGAGAATCGAAAAAAGGCAATGGACTAAACACCAGCTGTTGAGAATGAGGACAGAGTGCCTGGATTTGGGGAAATGGAGCAGTGTCCCAGCAGCCCAGCACACCAGCTTAAGTCAAAAAAAGGACGCAGGCCAAAGGGTAAGAGAAACGCACCAAGTGAATCATTCGTGGCATTACAAATGATGTTCTGTGGTTACTTTGGCATGAGGGAATGTCTCGTGTTTAAATAACTCAAATAATTGTAATAATAAATAATCAGGTTCACAGCAGCAGCAAGTATATTCCAAGCTGGTGTGACTCAAAACGTGCTTGTGATGAACTCTTGGTAGGTTATCGCCCTTGCCTGAAGGTTACAAAGTTGGGCCATGACCAAATAATAAATCACTACCTTTTAACTTTGTATTATACTGACTTGCTTAGGGCCCAGAAAATAAAATTAGAAATCAGCTTCTGCCACTGGCTCAGTTGTGTCCCAGATCTGTGCTCGTATCAATTGAAATGGCAGTCACAAAGCTGCAATTGGCTTCAGAATCTTTCAGCTATGGGAGCTGAACGTTTACTCACTGTGCATAGAATCATAGAAATGTGTAACACAGAAGGCCATTCGTGTCTGTACTGGCTCTTTAAGAGAGTAATTCATTCAGTCCACATACCTGCCTTTTGCCCTGTATCCCTCCAAATGACTCCTTTTTTGAGCATCTCAGCTCTACCCCACATAAAAGCTGCTATATAAATGCAAATTTATTGTATTTTTTTGATAGCTACCTAGTTCTCTTTTGGAAGCTGCCTTCCTCCAAAGGCAGCTTCCAAATCTCCTCCAACCTTCACTGCGAGGAGGTGCTGGATTTCCTTGAATCCAAAATCAAGAGAATCCGCTCCGCGGTCACTCCCCCTCCAACTTCCAACCACCCCCCACCCCTTCCCTCCCACACTCCGACTCCTACCCATACTCCCCTGCACACCTTCGAACCCGTTTCCCCACCCTCTGTCACCAAACTCATCCTGTCCCTGAAACCCACCACCTGCTCCCTTGACCCCATCCCCACTCCACTCCTTATCTCTCAGCTCCACCTCCTTGCCCCACTTATCACAGACATCATCAACCTGTCCCTCTCCTCTGGCTCTGTTCCCATTCCCCTAAAAACTTCCACCATCACTCCCACTTTGAAAAAATCCTCCCTTGATGCGTCACAGCTATCAAGCTACCAGCCCATCTCCAACCTCCCCTTGCTGTCCAAGAAAGAGTTGTCGCCTCCCAGCTGCGCTCTTTCCTCTCCACCCATGCATTATTCGAACCCCTTCAGTCAGGTTTCCGTGCTGCCCAAAGCACAGAAATCGCCCTGATCAAGGTCACCAATGACATCTTGACCATCTGCGACCAGGGCTCCCTCTGCCTCCTCGTCCTCCTCGACCTATCGGCAGCATTCGATATGGTCGACCACGCTATCCTCCTCCACCGCTTGTCCTCCCACCTCAACCTTCAAGGCCCTGTCCTTGAGTGGTTTAGGTCGGAGCTCTCCCACCGTCTTCACTATGTTTCCACGAATGGCTTTTCCTCCGGCCCCCGCACTGTCTCGTGTGGTGTCCCTCAGGGCTCTGTCCTTGGTCCCCTCCTCTTCACCCTCTATATGCTCCCCCTTGGTGACATCATCCGCAGACATGGGGTTAACTTCCACATGTATGCGGATGACACCCAACTCTACCTTTCCTCCTCTACCCTCAACTCCACGACCACCGATGTCCTGACAGCTGCCTGTCCGACATCGAGTCCTGGACGAGAGACAACTTTCTTCAGCTCAACGTGCGCAAAACTGAGGCCCTCCTGATTGGCTCACGTCAGCGCCTCCGCACCTCAGGCGCTGACACCATCAGCATCCAAGGCTGCACTTTCCACCTCTCAAAGCCAGTCAGGAACCTCGGCTTTCTGTTCGACTCTGAGCTGTCCTTTCTCCCTCATATCTGCGCCACAACTGGCACCGCCTTCCATCACCTCCGAAACGTCGCCAGACTACGGCACTACCTCACCCCTCACGCTGCTGAAACTCTGGTCCACGCCTTTATCACCTCAAGGCTGGACTATGGGAACTCTCTCCTCGCCGGCCTTCCCGGCACCTCCCTCCACAAGCTGCAGGTCATTCAGAACTCTGCAGCTCGTGTACTGTCCCGCACCAGGCTTCGGGACCACATCACTCCCACCCTCGCTCGCCTCCACTGGCTCCCCATCCCCCAGAGGATCGAATTCAAGATCCTCATCCTCACCTACAAGGCCATTCACGGCCTCGCTCCCTCCTACCTCTCCGACCTACTATCCCCCTACTTACCTGCCCGTACCCTCCGTTCCTCTGGCTCCGGTCTGCTCCACATCCCCCGCCCCAACCGCCCTACCATCGGTGGCCGGGCCTTCAGCCTCTCAGCCCCGAGGCTCTGGAACTCCATCCCCCAATGCCTTCGCCGCTTCCTCCCTTTCCTCCTTCAAGGCCGGTCTCAAGACCTTTCTCTTTAACCGTGCCTTCAGCTCCCCTCTCGACTCTCTACCCCCTCCTCGCTCCCTCCCTTCCCTCCCCTCACCCTGACCATTTCCCCCTGCTCGGGTCCTGACCCAACTGTCCAGCGCCTTGAGACATGAAAGGCGCTCTATAAATGGAATCTTGTTGTTGTTGGTGTTGTTGAATTATCTTAAATTGATTAATTTGATTAAACAAGGAGCACTCTTTTATACTGACCCCTACCATTGTATGAGGCAATGAGCAAACCAGAGTAAGAAAGTCCAATTCTAGTTTCTGGTGTCCTCTGTTGTGTGAGCTGTTTCAACAATACAAAACACAACTCTTTACTGTCAGTAAACAGTAGATTTGTTTTTTAAATAAAAATAAATAGAAGCTGAGCTTCACAGCTGCAGCAAATGTATTCAAAGCCAGTGGAATTCAACATCAGATGGACTCTTAGAGGTTTATCGCCCTAACCTGATGGTTACAAAGTCAGGCTGTGACTGGCAATGTTGTATTTTTGACACTTGCAAAACAAAACATCTTGGTAACAAAAGACTAACGTTCATTTAGAAAGTATTTTTTTGAACAGTATTTTGATAAAATTTTACATTTTACAATTTTATTTAATGTGGTATAGCAAACCAAAAAGGCCTGTAGATTTGTTTTATGATTGATAATAATAATAATCCTTGCATTTGATATCGCGCCTTATCACGTCTTGAAGATGTCTCAAGGCTGATCATAATTGGTTTAATCAGGGTCACTGAATGTGGAATTCATCCCACAAGTAAGCAATGAAATTCCCACATTGACTGTATTACTGGCCTCATGTCATTGAAATGTCTCACAGTGCTTTACATAATCACTGTCAAATGTATTTGTAGGCAAACTCATCAGCCAATTTATACACAAGAAAGTCTCAAAGACAGACATGAAGTGAATAGCTAATTAATCTGGATGATTGTTAGCGAGGACGCCAAGATAATTTCCCTTTATTGTTCAATTATTTTCATGGAATTTTAATGTGCCTGAAAAACAAGCAGCCGTGACATTAGTTTAAATTTTTATCCAGAGGACAACCCTCTGACAATGCAACGCTTCCCACAATATCTTACTGGAGTGTCAGGCTAAACAGGCAAAGACACAAACCCAATGTGAAGCTTAAGACCAAAACTTTTGGTCCCAGAGGCAAGAGTGCGCAACCAACTGAGCCAAGATATGGGGTGTTATCTCTAGCTGGTGGGAGCTCTCACATACCTCACCCAAGAGTTAGTTTTGACACTGACACGTTTACTGTTTTATACATGAAGTGAGTGCATTGATAGCACATTCTTTCAATAAATATTTTACCTCATTGAAGAGGAAAATTGTCCCCACTATGCCAATGAACGTGTTACAGCGGCAAACAGACTCTAGGGAACTACAGAAAGCTATTTGATGAGACGAAAAACTACAACTTACAGCATGCTGATTTAGTTGCCTTCTAACTGATTATTTCAACAAGTTTCATTGTATAAATGATTGTGTTATGTGATTCTTCCCAAGTGTTAAATGTGCTGGTAATTATCCAGATGGCGTCCACACTCCATTTCACGTGGATGATACCGGGATGATGGGTTTGAAGGCAAGAATGAGGATTTTGAATTCTCTCCTCTGGGAGATGTGGAGCCTGGCGAGGGTGGGGGTGATAGGGTCACAGAGCCCAGTGCGGGAAAGGACACGAGCTGCAGAGTTCTGATCTGTAACTTGTGGAGGGAAAAGTTGGGAAGGCCGACAAGCATAGAGTTGGCGTAATCGAACCTAGATGTAATAAATGCATGGATTATGAGTGGATCTAATAGAGATCTTCAAAATTCTGAATGATTTTGAATGGAAAATCAGTGAATGATTATTCTTACTAAATTCGATTTACTAAACCAGTGATGGAGAGCATAAGCTCAGGATTGTCAATGGAAGTGTTCAGAGGGGGAAAACGATTGCAAGCAACTTTTTTTCCAAAGAGGGGTTATTAAAATATGGGATACTGTGCCACAATTGGCTATTGAGACTGAGAGCATAACAACATTTAAAAAGGAACCAGTGAGCATTTGAAGAGGAAGGTTATAAAAGACTATGGGGAAGGAGCAGGGAAATGTGATTAGAGTACATATGCGGATACCATTGCAGGCTCGATGGTCTGAGTATCCCTGCCCTTTGCTGTGATTTCTATCATTATCTGTATCTCTCACTGCTCTATAATTAATATTGAAACGTGAAGCATTTAAACGATTCAAATAATATCATTAATAAATGAAAAATAATATAAAGTGCAAAGCCCAGAGGGAAGTATAGTACACTCGAAATTGTGGTACCGCAATGTAAAACTTTTAAAAATTTCTCCTTCCTTTGGTAAAAGTGCAGTCGAATTCAAATATTTAAATTCTGAATAAGATCAAGTGAAGCCTCATTCTCTTAATTATTTCAGAAAACAGCAATCTCAGACGTTCCGGGAAAGGACAGACCAGACGACGCTGTTAAGTTGAGGTGATTTGATTTACATAACCTTTTGAAACACTACATCATTTCAATTATGAAACTTGATAATTTCTCTCAAGCTCGTTGAAAAAACAGCATCTAATTGCCTTTATGCAATTGGCATTTCAGATTAAGTTGAATACAACATCTATTTGTCATAATATGTTTTACTTTTGAGACTTCTCTTGTCTTATATATTCTGGCATCTTTTATCACTTGTCCTGTGTATTTGACAAACATAATTGGTCCCAAATGTTTCTGAATTAAGCATCAGAATCAATCAGTGAACAGTATTGGCATTCTGGGAATCACTGGGGTCTGTTTTGCTATTTTAGCAGAAGTGTGAGTTAATAGTGTAAATGGCCAATGTAACCAATGGCTAAAAGCTGGGTATAATGCAGGGTTGTGGAACAATCTCTTCCTTTTAACTACTCTTCCATTCAACAGGAAATGCAATAGTGGAGCGTACATTGTTGAGTGGAAGTTCTCTACAGGAATTAACAGGACTTGGTCTCTGCTGTGAATTTATGTGGCTCTAAGGCCATTTGGTCTGCCTCTGTGACCTCCTCAAATCCTACCTACGTGGCCACTTCCTCTGCTCGGTAGGCACTAGCCTGCTGAATGCCCCCTGCCTTATCATTATTATTATTACCCGCCCAACCATTGGCAGTCAGGCTTTCAGCATATCTGCCCCCAGTCTATGAAACTGCATCCTAGAGTTCCTTCGACTCTGGACTTCCTTTGCCTGCTTCAAGGACCGCCTCAAGACCTTCCCCTTTGGTCATCTTGCCCCCAGCTCGGGTGCAAACCTTGGGATGTCCTCCCAATGTGAAAGGCACTTTGTAAATGTAAATTTGTATTGTTTTGTGCTGGCTCTTATAAAGAGCAAGCCTTTCATTTCACTTCTCTGCCCTTGCCCCTTTACCCCCATACTTATTGAGGAAGGAACTAGCCAATGCAGATGTTGATTTGCATGGTTGTTGAGTTACAATAGGTGTTGTGCTCAACACACAACTTGCTTCAGTATAGACCAATGGCAGGGTAGGAGCCGGGGAAATCTTCAAATAAGATTCCTGGAATCAGTTAGCGCCTGATGATAACTATTAGATTCACACGTCTTGGAAAATTATATGAACCTGTGTTATTAAAGCTAATAAATAATTGCTTAGGTCGATTCTTGCTTGCACATCAAATAATTTGAGGCCATTTTAAGCACAATAAAAGTGCTTGTTCAGTCCAGGGTTACGTATATTGCAGCGACGTAAAACGATTGCAGGTTCCAAAGCTGGAACAAACCATTGCACTCTGTGGCAAGAGAGAAAGCAGCAACAGCAGAGCATGTGCAAGTGTGCACATGACACCACTTTCTGTTGTTGCAGCTGCTATAGAAACAGCACTGGGACTGACACAAGGATATGATAATATAATAATCCTTGCATTTGATATAGCGTCTTATCACGTCTTCGAGACATCTCTAAAGCGTTTCACAGAATATACTGTAAAGTGAATTGACTGTATATTTTCTGGGTGAAATGTGGCAGCCAATTGCACACAGCAGTGTCCCACAAACAGTCGTGAATTGAGTGACGTTATTATGATTATTATTTTTTTGAATGGATTATTACCCCCGGAAAAGCGATTCGCCAATCGACTAATAACTGGGTTCCTACTTACTGCTAGGTAAACAGAGGATGATTTCCTGCAGCAGCTCCTCGGTTATTAAATGAGGCAAATTACTAAAGTGATCACAGCTACAAATTTTTACGCTGTATGCTTCAAAATGATTGGTTTGAATTTGCAGCATTTCTTAATAGGATCTGCCAGCATCCGTCAGCAAACTATGTGCCCTACCCCATCCCCTTATCCCAGTCATGCTGCTTAGCGAGGTGATGAGCAGATGGCGGATACTTCTCTGCTGGGAGACAGTGAATCACCCAAGGATGCTAGGGTTTAAAGGAGGGCATGATTTTTTTTCTAAGATCTCGATAACAATTGAACAAATCATGCACATTTAGGTATTAAAATAATTAAAGGAATACAGAACCACCCTGATTGAAAATAATATTTGTTCGAGGAGTGAGGAGAGAGCTGCCCATTATTTTCACTACAATATCTCATAAGTTATGTTAAAAGTGTTTCACAGCATGATTTACTTCATTACGCTATGGATTTGCAACCGTTTGCCATGCACTTTCACTGGAAGGCCTCCGTGACACCACCCCACAAAAAAGGCAGTAAATTAAAGCAGTTTGTTGTTGTTTATAATGTCACCTCTCCAGCTTCTTTATCAAACTCTGTTGCCTTCTCACATTTTCTTTTAACACGAGGCATCTTTGCAGTTTTCAGAGTCCTGTCTATGGAAAAATGGATGAGTTGAGCAGCCCCTTATCGGGTCAAGACACACAAGCACGCCTTAAACATGAAGTGCAGTGTTTTATTGATGCTCAGGATGGATCTAAGGGCCGCAAAGTGTTGGCAAAGCAAAAGCGGTCTGACAGCCCATGCAGAAAGCTTCATGTACCAATCTTTGATTGTAAGACTGAAGCTCCCTTCAGTGTAATACCTCAGCCACCAAGAGACCGGTTCGAAGCAGAAGGAACACAGGCACCTGCTGTTGACCAAACATCTCTTGAAGTACCTGGTTCAGTTGATGACAAGGATGCCTTCAGCGAACAAGAACAAGCTGATAACCTGGCTGAGAAGGTCTCAGGTTTTCAAGAGGAAAACAAATTTCTGTTGAAGCAAGATGTCCCTGCACCTTTTCAATCAGATCAAAAAGTTGCAGCGTTTCAGGAAGATAGAGACAATGTGGATATTTCAGATGACAAATTAGATACAGTTGGGGGACAGCAATATTTACTACAGATAGAAAAGGATAAATCTGTCAGTCCACTGCCCCACTCAGATGACGTGGTTCAACATCCTAAACCCACCAAGTACCAGCAACAAAAAAAGACAAGCATTCAGATGAATATTCCGCTTGAAATCCCACAAGAGGAAAGCATTCCAGCTGATATCCCAGAGGCAGAGACTCAGTTGCTGCCAGCAAAAGGCTTAGCAGACAACACCCGCATCCCATTAACTAAGACATTTAAAAAGGGACGCCCTATTCCCGTATTCTTTCAACCTAAAGACCCGGTAAGGATCAATTCACTGTAATTCGATATATATTAGATCGCATCGTTTTAGATTTTAGGTACGTGACTGATCAATATCTCAGGGATAGCTTCAATTAGCTTTAATTCCTCAAAGCTACCATTTTGTCTTGAACTTGCAATGTATTGATTTTGTAATTCAACTTGTGGTCTTTGATTTTAATTCTAATTAAATAATCTGGGTGAAAAAAGTATGATCAAAACCAGGCTTTGATACTAGCAAATTTTGGAGTGAAACTCTGACTTTGGCATTATGGTTTGGCCCAAAGCCGTTTGAAGCTTTTTGCAGCTGCTTGTCGAGTGGGAGGGGGTGGGAGTTTGTTCATTCCTAAACCTGTTAACAATTAAAGACAGGTTTACATGTTTCAAGACTGATAATTATATCGCCAGTGATAATGACCACAGAACAGATGTTTTTTCACCTCAGCTTCTCTTTACTGCTTGTTGGCTAACTACTGTTTGCTCTTTCTCTTTCACTTTTGCGGTGCAGAGTACCATGATGAAAAACTTGGAGTTTAGGCAGAAAGTTAACAAAGCTGTGAATATCCACCAAATTTTTAAAGAGGTTTCCCAGGCACCGAGTTCACTGCCATCTTCACGGCCCCCGAGTCAAAAGCAACTGGAAAAGCAAAAACAAGAAACAGAATTGAAAATGTATGTGCATTTTACCAATCAATGTACATTGTGGTGAGTTTTAAATTTAATTAAGTGTTGAAGAAATGGGAGTCGTAGGACCCAGAAAAGCTCCCTCCTGAGACAGTAACATTGAGGAGGTCAAGCAGTCAGGAAAGGAACACATTAAGTGTCACAAGGTTGAGAGATGCTACAACTAGAGTCAGAGCAAACAAGTAAAGTCATGAGTTCAGAGAGGGAGCAAGTGTTGCTACTCAACACTTACTTGAACATCACATCCGAAAGATGGCACCTCCAACACTCCCAGTACTGCATTGAAGAGTCACTGTAAACTATGAGTTTTTGATTTATTTCCAAGCAGCAGAGACATAGCAGTTTATGAGCAAGGTTACAGTCTCAAACTCACCAATATGTGCCTGATGCTAGGCCTGAAAATTCTACCTGACCGTAGCCTGTAAGACCATTTTGTCTAACCTGCTCAAGGAGCAGAAAAGTGTGGAAAATTCTCAATTAGTTCTTTTTAAGAGCTGCAGAAAACTGGCTTCCAAATTGAGACAGAATTTAAGAATTTGAGGCAATTCTGCTGCATCTTAAATTTTAGGACAAAACAATCTCACAGGCTATGACTAGCTGGAATGTAAGGCTTAATATTTGCTGCTTCATACGTCTAAATCAATGTTGCATTGCAGGTCCTTTGTTTACTTTGCTGATATAGTGGTCTTTTTGGTTGATGTAAATGCTGATTCAAGATCATAACAATGCCTTATGATATAGGATAATAAGGGATATTATTAATTTTATGAGGAAGATCATTACGTTTTTGATGGAGTCTTAAAAATGGACAGTCACGTTGCCTCACGTGTGGTATTACAGGAAAAACTTATTTTAAAATCAATTAGAAGAAAGCTGATGGTTTTGTTTATAATGCAAGGAAACATCTAAATTCTTGACATGGCTAGATAGGTGAAATCAATAACTACGGAACGTCCCATATAGTATTGAATCCCTCAATTACAATCTATATTGAAGCAGTGTTTTTTTTAGGAATAGCTCTCTTTTGCTTGTTTTAAAAACATGTATATTTATAGCCTATATTCAGAATAAGCAATAATGAGCTTAGGTGATCTACAATCCTCTGATTGATTGCGTTTCATGTTCCGCTCTTAATGTATTGTGGGATTACTACTAAAGCCAGTTTCTCTTTCTTTGCACTTCCAGCACTATGCTGTTAATCTTTCCATGTCAATGTGATTTCTGAAAAAAATCCAGTCCATTCTGCTTGTCTAATACTCAGTGCCAGTCTCAAAAGTTATTTCAATAATTCAGTGGTAATATAGCACGTAACAACTCATTTTCCTCATTTGCTTTTGTATATTACTACTAAAAACATCCACATAGAGTATTTTTAGTACTCTTTCAGTTTTGATACAACACATGATACTTGTTAAAATAGTAATATCCTAATGTGATATTTTTCGCCCACAAAACACGCAATTATTCGACTTTACAGTATATCCTGTGAAACGCTTCAGGAAGTCCTCCCAACCTGAAAGGCATTGTACCAAATGTAGGGATTATATTATTATTTTAATATTATTCTTTAAATGCAAGCTACAGTTCAGCATGACATAAAAGAGAACACAACTTGAGAGGGAAGTATTTTCAATATAAACTGCTGTATCTCATAGAGCTAATGAAACACCAACTAGATTAATGTCACCAAGTTAGAAGAGAGTTCCTCAGCTCTGTAAGTGACAGATCCAGTAACAAGCATCAGACTTCCTGATTAGATTTCTGCTCCTGGAAGCTATCCCGGAGTTACCAATGGTTAGAGTAACGGTAGTGGTAAAATGGGGGAGGGTTACATCCCGTAAACCAAACACAGCTGAGCTCCTGACACCAGCTGCAGCACTGTAAGGAATACTCTACTGAGTATTACCAAGTGTCGATATTCATGCTGTCACCCATGCCAGATGGTCCATGCCACCACAACCCGAGCCACTGCTAATTGGCCAGCCGTTAGAATAGTGGTTAACTTGTCTTCAACAACAACAACTTGCATTTATATAGCGCCTTTCACATGGGGTAGTATTCTGGATCTCTAGGTATTGGGAAGAGACTCAGAGGAATGTCTTCTTAAAGGCAGCAGGTCCTTAGAGAGGACATGGGGAGACTGCCCTGTTGAGGTGCAGGGATTAATTAACACATTATACGTGGGGTGACTGCCTCCAAGCGTTTTATACAAAATCCTCGCATTTGGTATAACACCTTTTACATGAAGAGGATGTCCCACAGTGCTTCATAGGATTTACTGTAACATGTGGTGACTGTGTGTTTTGTAGGTGAACATGGCAGCCAATTTGCCCGCAGCATTGTCCCACAAACAGCCATGGAGTGAAATAATTTTTTTATTTGAGGATATTGTTGGTCAAAACACTGGAAGAAACTGCCGTTTAGGATAGTGCCATTGGATCTTTAACATCTACTTGAAGAGGCAAATGGAGTCTCCGTTAAATGTATTTTCCAAAGAAATAATAATGCAGCACCCCCCAGGACTGCATTGGAGTGTCATCTTAGATTATGAGTTCCAAATCTCAACGAAGGGCTGGAACCCACATCCTTCTGACTCAGAGGGAGTCAGACTGCTACCAACTGAGCCAGACTGATCCAGAATATACAACAACAACAACAAATTATAGTTATAAAGTGTCTTTCATGCCAGGGGGACGTCCCAAGGTGCTGGACAATCAGGGACCCGAGCTAGCGGTTGGGATCAGGAGAGGTGGAGGATGGGGATGGTAGGGATAGGAATGTGATCAAAGGCAAGGTCAAAAAGGAAGAGGGTCTTGAGACGGGTCTTGAAGGGGCAAGGCCGAGGGACTGTGGGATGGTGTTCCAGAGGATGGAGACAGAGAGGCTGAAAGTCCGCCCACCAATTGTGGGGCAGGCAAGGCGGGGAATGTGAAGCAGGCTGGAGCATACAGCATCTTTTAGCTAAATGCATGCTGAGGAATGCATGCATCCATCACCTTTATGCACCTAGTGAGAATATTGAGTACATCCATTTCCAGGTAGAGTATGGGACACAATGCAAAGTAAAAAAACTCTGCTCTTCCCTAAGAGTGTTGCACTAAATAAGCATAATTCTTTTACACAGTTGCATTTGCTTCCATTTTCTACACCACCCTTCTCTAAGTGAAAGTACCAAATTTGTAATACTTTATCATGAGCAAATTTGTCTTGGACACTCAAGCCTACGAGAAACTGGTGGGTGTTGTTTTTAGACTATCATGTAGCGTAACAACAGTTGCAGCCAGAGACAACCAGAATGTGGTAATATGTCTTATGAATTTGACCTTGCTGGCAGGATGGAGAGATTTGGATAAATTATACACAGAGAAATCCCATTATCTATTGCATGATCCAGCAAGTCTAGTTATCCAATATTGATTAAATCAATTTAAATAGTGGGGAAAAGGGATGATATTACAGACAATGGAAAGACTGCTGTCTTGCCTTCAACAACACAAGCACCTGTGCCTTTGGGGCCAAATACCTTTCTGTGGTCAAAGTCTGACTTTCTCTTGCCCGAGCTTGCTTTTGTTTACACTCCTATGGGGCTTTTGTACATCCCTTTTACATTTCAGCTATTTATTCAGCTGATATTTGGGATCTATGGGTTCCCCTACAAAATAGTCACTAAACTCCATAGCAACTTTCTGAAGTACTTTGAGACTTTCTGAACATTATAAATGCTATATCTGATGCAAGAATTATAATTATTGCAAATCAATGAACTAATAATGTGATAATTAACGTTTTAATTTGGGGGGGGCTTCAGTAACATTTTTTCAAGATGCATTAAGCCACTGTTGAGATTTTCCCACTTTTATGTGTTCCTCTTATGGATATCTAATCTAGAGTTTACGTCATGGCGACTGCAGTCTGCTTTAATTAAAAATTTCTTGCAGAAGCAAAAGACCTGATTTTTTTAGTTTCCTCTGACAAGCAGTGGGGATAATTGTTGGTCTCCTCTGCACTCTCTCTCGGGCCTGGGCAGCTCCCTATGACACAGTGACCAGAAATGTATATGGTACTCTAGGTGCAGCCTGACCGGAGCATTGTAGCTCACTGGTTAGAGCACTCGCCTCACAAGTGAGAGACCTGGGTTTGATTCCCGGCAGGTGAAACGTTGGGCAAATTTTCTTACTCCACATGCCTCTGTTTACCTAGCAGTAAGTAAGAACCCGGTTGTTAGTCGATTGACGGATTGCTTTCCAGAAATAATAATGGCTTTTTTAAAAAAAAATTGGTCACTCAATCCACGACTGTTTGTAGGACATTGGTGTGTGCAATTGGCTGCCGCATTTTGCTCACAAAACATACAGTCAATTCACTTTACAGTATATTTTGTGAAGCAATATGAGATGCCTCGAAGACATGATAAGGCATTATATCAAATGCAAGAAGTATTATTATTAATATATAGCTTGAATATGATATTGAAGGATCTGAACTCAATTGACTTGGCAATATAGCTCAGCAACCTGTTTGCCTTGTTTATTGCTGCCACACGCTGTTTTGACATGGTTAGCGATGAGTTAATTAACAGCCCTAGATCTTTTTCAGCTTCCTCCTTGGCAAGTTCTATCCCATCCATGAAGTACATTTGTGATTCCTAGTCTTATTTCCTATACGTAGTACCTTGCATTTATCTGTATTTATACTTAATCATATCAGCCAATTTTATTCCCAAATGGATAATGAATATGGTGGGGTAGCGGAATGCAACTAACATTTTGGACAGTTGAACCCAGAACCCAAGGATTGTAAATTGAACTATAAATCAAGTTCACAACACTTTTGCTTCTGTGTGTTTCTGTTCAATTACCCTCCACATCTTGCATCTTCAAAACATTTGAATCCATTTTCTAATTTTTTTTAAGTCTCACAAAAAAAATGCTGATGAATGTTGTGAGTTAGTAATTATTTAAATGTCATAAATGTATGTCCCTTGCTATACTTCTCTGTGTCACCAGGGACGATTTGACATGGCTGCAAACTGTCCAAAGCCACAGCTTCCTGAGTTAGGTTTGTTTGAATTTACATAGCATAAAAGAAAGATCAGATCAGTGGGGCATAAATTCAAGCAAGCATTATTGGCTAGGTTTTCTCCTTGGCAAAGATTGGATGCTCCCACGCTACGTTCCAGAAGTAATTTAAAGACAGGCAATGTTTGTAATGTTTCCATGAGGAAATGTGCCCTAGAATAACTAGACTGCATTTCTGTAACTGAATTCCAAAGCGTCTTTCACTTGTGCAAAGTACACCTTCAGCCATCTGTCCAACTATCTGTCCATCTGTCTATAGGCAGTATATTATCATGGTCAAAAGAGGCTGTGGAGCTTCTAAACTTCTGAACACAGTAAAATTCTGTGAAGCCCTTTGAGGTGCTTAATGATACGGCAAGGTGCTATACCAAATATCAAGCACTATACACACAATAAATTAGAACTTTTCTTAACAATGAATCCACTGAAGGTTTATTCATTTTTTAGTACCAAAAGAGGCCATGCCTGTTTATCTTGTCTGCATTGGTGCTTCCTCCCTTAAAAGTCAATTTTTCTAGTCTCATTCCACGTACCTTTTAATATTAGTTTCCCAACAAATGTCCACTCGTTCTGTGTGACTGCATATAACCCTGCTTTCTCCAACAAATTGTATATTCACTGCAGTTTACAGTTATCGCTTTAAGATAATCTCCCAACGTGAAAAGCTCTATACCAAAAGCAATTATTACTGTTGTTACAATGTTGCATTAAATTCATAATAATAACAGCAAAGAACAAACTTCCAGTGTTTTATCCTAAAACATTCCATGCAACAAAAATATTTTATGAAAGCTATAATCTTGGAAATTCTATTTTTCTAAGATAACAGTACTGTATTTTTATTTGATATTCTTTGCTTTTTCACATTGTCTCAAATAGGACACACCAAAACTTAAAGAGAAAGCTGAGCTCCATTTACAATCGAGCAGTTGGTCCTGAAGTAAAGCAATTTTACCGGCTTCAAAGGTCATCAAAGATACGAGAAGACATTGATAGGAAAAGAAAACATTCATTATTTTCTAAAAGGTAGGTAAAAAGTAGGACATATAAATCCCTTCTCTATTACTACTGCTATGAATGATGTTGCACTGCATTTTAAGCCAGATCCATGGGGGCAAAGATTCTTCCCACTGTTGTTAACCAAAGCCCTAACAAGTAGGATGGTCCTAGCTGGACAAGCAGGAGGAAAGCTTTCCAGGTGGTGCTTTCAATGGCAAGCTATGAGTTTTAGCTGGTTAAAACTCCACAAAACCCCAACACACACTCTGCAGTCCCCAAGCATTGACTTTTGCCAACCCGCACCTGATATCCTCCAGAATTCGGAGTTGTTCTTCCAGGAAGACAGTGTGCATTCCATTCCAAACACAGGAATTTCCATGTTAGGTGGCATGCAAGCAACTCTGATTGGATACTACCAGCATTGCCACCTGCCCAGAGCTAAGACCAAAATCCCTACAAATTGAGCATTGGCCCTGTTACTTGAAATATTCTTCTGAGTTTTATTTTTGAATTCAGGATGATGAAAATCCAAACAAAGCAAACTGCAAAACTAAAGAATATCGAACCACACTGGGAACTTGTTCGTGCTTTTCGTTTGGTGAAGAAAAAATCAAACAGGAAACAACAAATAAAGGCCGCTATCTGCATTCAGAGGTATACCCGAGCCTGGCTTGTAAGGATGATGATCAATAGGATTAAAATCAAAGTAAGTGTTTTATCTTCTCAACAGGCTCTCTTGCTATTGGCATTTTGGTGATACAGAGGCTGGAATTTCATATGTGCTTAGCTCTCAGCCCACAGTCTTAAGATTTAAGTATCAGAAATATTTTGGGAGATTCTTAAATTCAGTTTTTATTTCGGGAGCCGTTTAACAAAAATAAATGAATTGAATCAAAGTTCTGCATGATTATAAATTTTAAGGCTAAAGGTTACATTTAAAGGCTAAGGCCATGAGCTACAAGAGGCCTCCATGAATCAGGGCAGGGAAAGAGGGAAAAAATGGGCTTTCTTCCAAACTTTCTGATCACGATACTTGTCTACACACATTAATAATGTGTGACTATTTGGTTCAGGTAGTGGAGAGATACCAGTGTCAGTGGAACTGAGTGTGTGTGTGTTCGAATACTGTTGGAGTTTAACCAAGTAAAACCAACTTGCCATTGTGATATAAACTGGCAAACTTCCCATTGCTGGTCCAACTGGGACTACTCTAGCCATTAGGACTTGTAGGTGAATAAGAGTGGAGTGGGAAGAATTTGGTCATGAATACATTTTTTCATGATTACACTTTCCATCATAATCTTATTACCGTTTCTAAAAATAAGTTAAATATTAATTTCATATGTATAGCATGAAGAGGACATATAATCTTTGAACATACAAGACAATAATGGAGTGATTATCAATGCTTTATATTTTAATAGGTATTGCAGTTTATAAGGTGGGGAGAGGAGTGGAAATGCAACTTGTGATATTAGCATTGGTGAATGCACGCTTTAATTTCTCCCTCTCTCCTTAATGTGCGTGATTGACTTTATGGTCAGTACTCAAATGTATTTCAATTATGTTCCATGGCTGACCAAGGGGCTATTAGTGTAGAGTTGATCTACATGTCTCTTCAATTGCAGGCGTCAAAACACGGAAGATCTCTGATAACAGTGGTGACAGCTTATCGGCAAATGATGTCACGCATTCGCAGACGCTATGGTGCTCCCTGGTGTCCTATACCATTAGTATACTCAGAATTGGAAGAATGGCTTGATTCAAAGTCAAGTAAGGATTTATCATTACTTACATGAGCAAGATGAGATTTGTACTTCTGTTGGCGTCGTTAGCTTGAGATCAAACATGGTTCACTACCATTTGAAACTTTTATTATCTTGTTCTCAAAGTACATTAATACTATTCTGTTGTAATATTCATGTAAAATGTAGTAATCTAGAATTATGAATGCTTTGTGGAACCAAACTATAAAAGGCGATGGTTCGAAAGACAAATATACAGGCTATATCTTGGTTGTACTGTGGACCCTGGACACTTGTGCACTGTGAAGTATATGCAGTAAGTGCCCCTAACCACTGCACTTGCACACTATGAGGAGATTATCTAGAATACTGTGTTCAGTTTTTAGCACCGCACCTCAGGAAAGATATATTGGACTTGGAGGGGTTACAGCGTAGATTCACCAGAATGATACCAGGACTGAAAGGATTAAATTATGAGGATAGGTAACAATAATAATAATCTTTGCTTTTAATTTAGTGCTTTATCACGTTGTTGAGACGTCTCAAAGTGCTTCACAGGAGTACAAACTTGGTTTACACTCCCTGGAAGGGAATGGTTGAGGGGCTCTATAAATGAAAAGCCCTCTATAAATGAAATCTTGTTGTTGTTGTTGTTGTTGAGGGGTGATCTAATCAAGGTGTTTAAATTGATAAACTTGATAGGGCAGATTCAGAGAAATGACTTGCTTTGGTGAGGGAATGCAGAACAAGTGGGCATAATCCTAAAATGAGAGCTAGACCAGTTACAAGTGAAACAGGGAAGCATTTTTTTCACAACAAGGGTTATGGAAATCAGGAACTCTCTCCCTAAAGAGTGCTTATGGTGGAGTCCTGCAGCTCAGTGGTTAGAGCACTCGCCTTACAAGCGAAAGATCTGGGTTTGTTTCCCTGCAGGGCAAAGCCTTAGGCAAATTTCCTTACTCCACACGCCTGATAATAATCCCTCAGGAAAAAATAAATAGATAAATAATGATTTGGTCACTTTAATCCACCACTGTGTGGGACACTGCTGTGCGCAATTGGTTGCCACATTTCGTCCACAAATATACAGTCAATTCACTTTACAAAATATTCTATGAAGCACTTTGAGATGTCTAGAAGATGTGAACAGCGCTATATGAAATGCAAGGATTATTTTTTTATATGGATGCTGGGTCAATTGGAATTTTCACGACTGTGATCAATAGATATTTGTTAGTCAAGGGTTTCAAGGTACATGGAGGAAAACTGGGTAGAGTTGAGGTACAGATCTAAGAATGGTGGAAAAGGCTTGAGGGGCTGAATAGCCTACAGAATAGTTCCTATAATGCAGGATCTGTATTTAAGATACAATAGAAGCAAAGCCAAGCCTTCCATCCACTCCTCCTCGACCATTCAGTTTCTTAGAAGAAAACTCTGCATTGACATTCCCTGAACCAAAAAGGTAATCGAGCAAAATCTTCAGAAAAACAGGATAAAAGGTAATGGCAAATGTGAGCAGACAGATAGAACAGATGCTCGATTCTGGCTGTGAAAGCAATGGCTTTAATGTACAATTCTGAGGACTCAAGGCAGCAGTAGAGAGAATTGAAATGTGCTGAGAGGTTAGAGCCGAATGGAAGAAAAATGTCCATATATTCAGTTAATAATTCTCAATTGTCCATAGATTCGAGTAACAATTCTCAATTTAGTAGATACAATAGGATTTTTATTTTACAGAAAACTAGCTTCACAATATGTCAGAGATTATATTTAAGAAATTGCTAAAATCTGGATGCTCCAAAATAACAAATAAATCTAGATCCAGGTGGAATTTCTTTCCATCCATGTCTTAATATCCCTGTGTGCGTGTGTGAGAGGGAGAGAGAGAGAGAAAAAGAGAGAGAAAATATCTCCTTACATCTCCCTTTGTTTTTTTTGCCAAAGATGTTAAATTTATGCCCTTTGGTTACCAACTCATGGACCACTAGAAATTACTTCCCCTTTTTACTTTTCAAAACTTGCATAATTTTAAATACTGCTGTCAATTGATTCATCAGTCTCGATTCACGGTTCACGAAATTGGCTGCTGCATGCATGCATCTCGCCTTGCAAGTGAGAGACCTGGGTTCGATTCCCGGCAGGGCGAAACTTTGGCCAAGTTTCCTTACTCCACATGCCTCTATTACCTAACAGTAAGCAGGAAACTGGCTGTTTGTCGATTGGCGGCTCGCTTTTCCGGGGATAATAGTTCCCTATAAAAAAATAATAAATCGGTCACTCAATCCACAACTGTTTGTGGGTCACTGCTGTGCGAAATTGGCTGCTGCATTTCGCCCACAAAATTTACAGTGAGTTCACTTTACAGTGAAGCGCTTTGAGATGCCTCAAAGACGTGATAAAGCGCTATGTCAAATGCAAGGATTATTATAATATTATTGTTAATACTTGTATTGGACATTTCCTTTAACCAACACAGGCCAGTTTTATAGTGATTTCCCTTTTTGAATTCTTCATTTTCTTTTCCATGCTTTTCAGCCTTCACGGCTTTGATTTCAGCTGCAGGTCAAGTACATCTCCTCCTGAGCATTGGCAATTTCTCCATGGATTCTCTCATGTTCATATGATTCATTTTCGCCATCGTTGAGAGTTTCTGGTGTTTTGGAAACTTCTCCAGTTGAACAAGCAGAAGACTATAGTTTCTGCCCGAGAAAGCTTTCATTTTGATTGCAAAGTTTGCTTTCTTGGGTTATGGCTTAAATATAAATTTTCTCAGAAATTTCACACGTATTGAATTATGGACTGGAAAGTCATGCATTTTACTAGTGTCTCTTGTTTCTTACTTTTATTTGTTTTAACTGAGTTATGCTTTCAAGATTACACAAATCCTAAATGACTTGAATTATTCAGCATGATGAATGTTTTCCCACTAAATCTTTTTGGTTGAATTGTTCCCATAGTCGTTTGCTAAAACAGACCTTCTCACCAAAATGTTAGCCACATGAATGAACACCTTTCTGATTGCAGAGTATGAAGTGGCATTCTTAAAAAGACAATTTTGGATGGAGATCAACAAGCGTGAACTGCAGCATTACTTTAAAGACTGTGACCACTTTCCTTCCTTGCGGGAGATGAAGAAAACGTGGGCTTTAATCTATCCCGGTAAGGATCAGTCTTGTAGATTAACCATACTTCGGGAGAAGAGCAACTAAATGCCCACTTTGAAACTGGAATTACTCAGGAAACATCTATATTTTACTTGTGTTTCCTGTTGTGTATCAGTAGTGGTTTTCAGATGGACAAAGGTGCTTTAACAGTAATGGTCTGGGAGAGAAATCATAGAATCATAGAATTATAGAATGTTACGGCACAGAAGGAGGCCATTCGGCCCATCGAGTTTGTGCCGGCTCTTTGACAGAGCAACTGACTTTTATTAACCCCACTCACCAGCTTTCTCCCCATAACCCTGCAAACCCGTCTTCCCCAGATACCTATCCAGTTCTCTCTTAAAAGCTGTTATCGAATCGGACTTCGCTACCCTTTCAGGCAGATCATTCCAAATTCGAACAACTCGCTGAGTGAAACAATTTCTTCTAACCTTCCCTCTGCTTCTTTTGGTAGATATCTTAAGACTGTGACCACGAGTCACAGACACACTTACCAGCGGAAACAGCTTTTCCTTATAGAGCCTGTCGAAACCTTTCATGATCTTGAAGACCTCTATCAGGTCCCCGCGTAACCTTCTCTGCTCTAATGGGAAAAGTCCTAACTTTTTCAGCCTGTCCTCATAGCTAAGCTTCCCCATTCCTGGTATCATTCTCGTGAATCTCCTCTGCACCCTTTCCAGTGCCTTAATATCCTTCCTGAGCTAAAGAGCAGTGGTCCCAATACCGATCCCTGGGGGACACCGCTGCACACCTCCTTCCATTGCGAGAAACACCCATTAACCACCACCCTCTGCATTCTGTCACTCAGCCAGTTCCTAATCCAAATGGCTACTGTCCCCTTAATACCGTGGGCCTCCAATATTTTTATTAACCTCTTATGCTTTACTGTGTCAAAAGCCTTTTTAAAATCCATGTAAATAATGTCCACCGCATTTCCCTCATCAACCCTCACAGTCACCTCTTCAAAAAATTCTATTAGATTTGTTAGGCAAGATTTGCCTTTAACAAATCCATGTTGGCTGTCGTTAATTACCTCGTGTTCCTCTAAGTAGAGATTTATTTTGTGCGGGTTTACGGTCTCCAGTAGCTTTCCTATTACCGAAGTTAGGCTGACTGGCCTGTAATTTCCGGACTTGTCTTTCTGCCCCTTTTTGTAGAGTGGGGTAACATTAGCTACTCTCCAGTCTCTTGGCACCACTCCTGTGTCCAATGACGATTGAAATATAATGGCCAAAGCCTCCGCTATTTGAACCCATATCTCCCACAGCAACCTTGGGTGAAACCCATCTGGTCCTGGTGACTTATCAATTTTGAGCCCAG
Source organism: Callorhinchus milii (assembly GCF_018977255.1). NCBI lineage: Eukaryota > Metazoa > Chordata > Chondrichthyes > Chimaeriformes > Callorhinchidae > Callorhinchus > Callorhinchus milii. Next base: position 23,021,618 of record NW_024704742.1, on the reverse strand, counting down.
TCAATCTTTTCAGAACTTCCTCTCTGTCTATAGTAATCTGATCTATGCCTCTAAGTCATCCAATACTGTGGCATTTGGGGCATCCGTTTCCGGTGTGAAGACAGATGCAAAGTACTCGTTTAGTACATCAGTCCTCTGCCTCCACAACAAGATTGCCGTCATTGTCTTTGATTGGCCCCACCCTACCTTTAACTAACCTTTTTTCCTTTATGTGCTTGTAAAATATTTTAGGATTCCCCTTTATGTTACCCGCTAACCTCTTCTCATGCGATCTTTTAGCCTGTCTTATCGCTCTTTTAAGATCACTCCTGCATTCTCTATAATGCGCTTTGCTATCCTCAGTGTCTTGCATCCGCCAATTGTCGTACGCCATCTTCTTCTTTTTCATCCTAGACAGAATATCCCTGGTCATCCAAGCAGGCTTGGTTCTCGCACATTTCCCTTTTGTGGGAATATATCTATTTAGACCTGAGCTATCGTATCTTTGAAGATTTCCCATTGCTCATGAGTCGTTTCACCTGCCATTCTTACTTGCCAGTCCACCAACTCTAGGTCCCTCTATAGCCCATCAAAATTAGCTCTTTTCCAGTCAAGCATTTTCACCCTTGACTGTACTTCGTCCTTGTTCATGAGTAATCTAAATTTAATAATATTATGGTCACTGTTACCTAGATGCTCCCCTACCGAAACTTGTTCAACCTGACCTACTTCATTCGCTAGGACAAGATCCAGTAATGCTTGCTTCCTTGTAAGACTGGAGACATACTGCTCAAGAAAATTTTCCTGTACACAGTTGATGAATCTTTCTCCTGCCTTGCCCTTAACATTGCTATTTTGCCAATCTATATTGGGATAATTGAAATCCCCCATTATGACAACTCTGTTCGCCCTACATCTGTCCGTGATCTGGTTGCAGATCTGCTCTTCTATCTCCTTCCCGCTATCTGGTGGTCTATAGTAAACCCCTATCAGTGTCACCACTCCTTTCCTATTTCTGACGTCTAACCAGATCGATTCTGTTGTCCGGCCCTCTAGAGTCTCGTCCCTTTCTACAGATACAATTGTATCTTTAACTAATATTGCCACCCCTCCACCCTTTCTTCCTTCTCTATCCTTCCTGAACACATTATACCCTGGAATATTTATCTCCCATTCCTGTCCTGGCTTGAGCCATGTCTCAGTTACTGCTACAACATCATAACCCCCTACGGCCAGTTGAACCTGCAGCTCATCAACCTTATTCCCTAAGCTACGTGCATTTAGGTACATGCATTTGAGGAAATTGTCCACATGTACCTGCTCTATATTTCCCACTTGTCTTTTTCCTCTATTCCCTAATCTATTGTTTATCCTGGGATACCCATCCCCCCTAGCCACTAGTTTAGTCACTTTGTCTCGACGAATGGCTTCTCCTCCACCCCCCGTACTGTCTCATGTGGAGTCCCTCAGGGCTCTGTCCTCGGTCCCCTCCTCTTCACCCTCTATATGCTCCCCCTCGGTGACATCATCCGCAGACATGGAGTTAACTTCCACATGTATGCGGATGACACCCAACTCTACCTTTCCTCCTCTACCCTCAACTCCACGACCACCGATGTCCTGACAGCTGCCTGTCCGACATCGAGTCCTGGACGAGAGACAACTTTCTTCAGCTCAACGTGCAAAAAACCAAGGCCCTCCTGATTGGCTCACGTCAGCGCCTCCGCACCTCAGGCGCCGACACCATCAGCATCCAAGGCTGCACTCTCCACCTCTCAAAGCCAGTCAGGAACCTCGGTGTTTTGTTCGACCCTGAGCTGTCCTTTCTCCCTCACATCCGCACCACAACTGGCACCGCCTTCCATCACCTCCGGAACATCGCCAGACTACGCCATTACCTCACCCCTCACGCTGCTGAAACCCTGGTTCACGCCTTTGTCACCTCAAGGCTGGACTATGGGAACTCTCTCCTCGCCGGCCTTCCCGCCACCTCCCTCCACAAGCTGCAGGTCATTCAGAACTCTGCAGCTCGTGTACTGTCCCGCACCAGGCTTCGCGACCACATCACTCCCACCCTCGCTCGCCTCCACTGGCTCCCCATCCCCCAGAGGATTGATTTCAAGATCCTCATCCTCACCTACAAGGCCATTCACGGCCTTGCTCCCTCCTACCTCTCCAACCTACTATCCCGCTACCTACCTGCCCGTACCCTCCGTTCCTCCGGCTCCGGTCTGCTCCACGTCCCCGCCCCAATCGCCCTACCATTGGTGGTCGGGCCTTCAGCCTCTCAGCCCCGAGGCTCTGGAACTCTATCCCCCAGTGCCTTCGCAGCTTCCTCCCTTTCCTCCTTCAAGGCCGGTCTCAAAACCTTTCTCTTTGACCGAGCCTTCAGCTCCCCTCTGGACTATCTTCCCCCTTCTCGCTCCCTCCCATCCCTCCCCTCACCCTGACCATTTCCCCCCTCCTCGCTCCCTCCCCTCCCCTCACCCTGACCATTTCCCCCCTGCTCGGGTCATGACCCAACTGTGCAGCGCCTTGGGACGTCCTCCTGATGTGAAAGGCGCTTTATAAATGGAATCTTGTTGTTGTTGTTGTTGTTGTAAATTAGCCACACCCAGCATTCGATAATCTCTTGGCCAGGAAGCTAACCCCTGTCTTGCTCAAGTGCCACCCATCCACAAGGTAATGATCCCACCTCCCCCAGTAGTGGTCCCAATTGTCCACAAAACGGAAACCTTCTTTTCTGGACCATTTTTTCAGCCAGTCGTTCATACGCCTGATCCTTTCATTATGGTGCCCCATTGCCTGAGGCACCGGGAGTAACCCAGAGATCACCACCTTGGATGTTCTGGCCTTGAGTTTGTTCCCCAACTTTTGTTACTTGCCCTGGAGTATCTCAGCCCTCGTCTTCCCAATATCGTGGGTCCCCACATGGACCACGACTTTTGGACATGCTCCTTCCCCCTGAAGAATCTTGTCCACACACTGGGTAAAGTCCACTACCCTGGCACCAGGAAGGCAGCAAACCATCCTAGCTTCACGATTCTTATGACAGAAGATCCTGTCAGTGGCTCACACTGTTGAATCCCCTATCAGTACAGTGTTGCCCGTGTGATCCATGTCCCTGTCCTGTTGGACAGAATGTTCACTGCTGTCCTCACAGGAGGTTTCCACGCTCTCAATTGCTAATGCTGAGTACTGATTTGAACCGGTACTCTGTTGGGGGTGCTCTGCCTTGCACAAGCCCTCTTCTTTCCCTGTCGCACTGTCACTCAATCACTTTTAGCATGTGGCTGTGTGTTGGGCTCCTCTGGGAGTGGTCCTGTTCCTGAACTCTGACCTCCCGATGGCTCCAGTACCCCTCTCTCAAGGTTCCTATACAGTGATGGGCTTCTATCACTGAGTCCTAGGGGACTGAGGGTCTCCTCCACCATACTGTCTAGGAACCTCTCACTGTCCCTGATGGAGCGCAGTGTTTGCACCAGGGCTTCCAGCTCAGCTACTCTCAGCTGAAGTTCCCTGATTTCCAGACACTTGCGGCAGATGAAGTCGCCCGGGCTTAAGGCGCCCTCCATCGACTCCCACATGTGACAGACCTCACAGTTTACCTGCCACACCATCTTCACAATCTTTATATAAATACAAAGATATATAGCTTGCCCCCACTTCCCCCTCTGCACCTAATTCCCACTCTCACCAAATTCCCTCACACTCTGGCCTAGCCTCACTCCGGACGTAGCTCACTCTGGGCTCTCAGCTCTCGAAATGATCTGTGTAATGGGTGTCAATGGCACATTGACTGCCAAGCAGAAAGTGATGTTGGTGGTGACCGATTGACCTGTAAATTAACCATTATAGGGCAAAAGCTGCCTGGTGCTCAGGAAGTAGCAGTGGTTGGAGGTGGGGGTGGGAGAGGGGTAGCAGCTTCACCCATAAGCAGTGAATGAAAGTGTACACCACAAATGCATTATAACTAAAGTTGTGCTGTAAAGAAGCACATTCTAATAGGGTAACGCATGCCCTAACTGGAGTGCAAAATGCTACTCACTGGGTTCCATTATTTCATGGCTAGTGGTGAGGTGTTGAGTTCACTTGGTCTAAAGTAAAGAGATGGGATTCTTAAAGAGGAATAGCCTCAAATAATGGGCTGACAGGAATGTCTGAAGCTCCTGATTCAACTAAGCACTTAGAAGAAACGGAATATTTTAGGTTCTGGTCAATTATCAAATTGCCCTGATGTTCCAGTGAAATTCAAATTGTATTGTGCCAATAAAACCAACCAAAGTAGTCGGCTAACATCTGTAGTGGCTTTCCTCCTTAAACACAAAGAGATCTTCAGTCATTCCGTGAGTCGAAAAGCTAACAACGGGGGATCCACAGAAGAAGTTTACACAAGATGCTTGTACTGTATTTAGGGAATAGATTGATTTTCCACTTAAATGCCTATTGTTGGCAATACCCAGCCATTACCTGGGAGTGCAACCCAGTCAAACCTTAGGAGAGCATGGAAACAGGTACATATGTTTCTACTTCTTTCTGCTAATCATTTTTCAAATGTATTCCTTTTGTAAATGTCACGCCTAATGATTTTCTTCATTTTGTAATGTAATTTCTATGGTGCCAGGAGTTACCTTCAACATGTTGGGAGGCAAGACGACAACACCACTGATTCATCAAGAATCCTCTTGTGCTGATCCTTCCTCCTCCCTCCCCGCCCCCAACCCCACTCTTTCTGTCAGTCAAGCCATCAGCTTTCTCTGTAGCCGTAAATGTATCCTCCTTGGGGGGAGGTGAACAGGATCTCCTTGGAGCTGAACTGCCTCCAAGGTGACATGTTTGGCAAAGTAGTGTCGGAATTGAGCCAGCCCTCTGTCTCGGTAGTCCAATTCCTGAGCCAGGAGGATCCGCAGTATTCCAGGGTATTCCTGATGGCTCATCGGCATGACTTGGAAGGGCAGACCAGTCACTAGGGGCAGGAAGTCAACCCTCTCAGCTCCTGTTAACCCTGCAAGCCAAAGACCTAACGAGAGCAGGGTGTTCCGAGCTGGACACGCAGGGGGAAAGCTTGCCAGAAAAAAAAAATATTACTGAGAGGCATCTTTGAAAGTAAGTGTTCACATATGCAGAAATTAAGCCTGGGTGAGATAAACAGATGAATGTAGGACGTAGTGCGACAGGCCACACAAGAGGTAAGGCAAATTGGAGAAAAGGACAAGAGAAGCCAAAACTGAAAGAACAAGAGGTATTGGAAATTGAAGCAAGGAAGATTTTAAACGATATCAAGACAAGAGGACAATCAGTAGACACAGGAGAGATGTTGCAAATATCATGAGCGATATTGGACAAGCGTTTGTAAAAGATATGAGCGATGAGTTGGTTTTCGCGTGGCTTTGGATGATTCCATAATGCAACAGTCCCTCCATTCCTGTGGCCAACACTATTGTAATGTCTGGACCTTGCTGATTGTGTGCTCTTGATGTGGCATTGGAGCTGCAGAACCGGTGTAGGTTTGCCCATTCATTCCATTGTGAAATTCATCAGTAAATAATAATAAACAATAATAATAATCCTCGCATTTCATATCACGCCTTATCACATCGTTGACATGTCTCAAAGGGTTAACGGGATATCCTGTAAAGTGGTGTGACTACATTTCTTCTGTACTGAGACACTCTGTGTGTGAGCATTGCTCTCGACCCTCTTTTTCTTTATTCAATAGCTTGCTTCCCACTCCATTTTGCAGTACTCGAAAAACTCATCAAAAACTTTAAATTGAAATGTATTCCTGTGGACATCAAGCATTTGGTTTCAAGTGCAAAGACACATGATTCAATACTTGATGGGTTGAAGATTGTGTTTTTTCACATTGTCTATTTTGAGCTGAGATGTAACAGATTAATGAAAATCAAATCAATTGGGAAAAAAAATCAAATGTATGTTAACTACCTTATGTGTCAGTAATGCGTGCAAATACGTGCTAATAATGCTGGTCAAGATTCTTTAAAGGTACTACAGTTAAAATATGTGAAACGTGATAACCAAAATACCGTAGGAAGAGAGAGTGAAAGTGTGTAATCTGAACTTCAAAGAGCAGAATATTTGCAGTGTACACGTGACAGGATGCAGCACAGTTGAGACATTTAATTTACATTAAATCTCTCTGCAGAAAGGCAATGCGGAGTGGCTGCAAGTCTCCAAAAAAAAAGGTTCTGTCAGAAAGATCACTGAGAAGCAAGATGACCATTGCACCAGCATGTGCACATGTAATGTACACATGGATACTATTTCACACTGTCAATAATAATCCTTGCATTTGATATAACGCCTTATCAGGTTCCCTCGAGACGTCTCAAAGCGCTTCACAGAATATGCTTTCAAGTGAATTGACTGTATATTTTGTGGGCGAAATGCGGCAGCCAATTGCGCACAGCAGTGTCCCACAAACAGTCGTGGATTGAAGTGACCAATTTATTATTTTTTTTGAAGGAATTATTGCCCCCAGAAAAGTGATCTGCCAATCGACTGAGAATCTAAACCCAACTATTATTTTACTAGTCAAAGCGCGTTGCAAACCACTTGAAGAAACTCCATATTTGTTTATTTATTTATCTTTATCCCTCCCTTTATCCTCTCCCGCAGTCTGTTCCCAGCTGTCACAACACATGAGAGAGCTGCTGTGACAATGTTTCCTAGATAAATGGTTGAGAGGAGCAGCACAGGAGTAGTCCACAAAAAGGCCATACACCTGCTAACTGGCGGTCAAACATTGTGATCCCCTAGCTGGAAGTCAAATGCACAAGTTTGCTTCAAAGACATCAGTTTTCAGAACAGGGGAGGGAGAGAGGCAGAGAGGCACATCTGGGTCAGTCTGTTTGATACTTTAGGAATTTCTTAATGTAAACTGCATGCAAGACCCCAAAGTTGCGCAATCCCAAAGTTTCAGTGGTTTTAATTGTGACAAATGGAATACTTACCTTATCCCTTGAAAAATCCACTTACCCATAATTTGTATAGATTTTTAATTGTTAGTGCACTTAATTTACACTTAATTTAAATCCCAAAGGCATCTTGTAATTCTGTCGACAGACACCTATAGTAAATCACCCGTAACTTAACCAAAAGCTTTGTTAATTTCTCTATTAGCAATGAGGACTGTGTAATAATAGGAGATGAACAGGCAACAGTCCCGTTCTGAGTTTTTCTATTTAGCGTCTCCATTTCCCAAGGGCCATGTCATTTTATTGCTTCAAGTGGCTGGTGTGTTCGTAAGTTAAAGCATGCCTTGTTATTGGCAGTCACAGTTACACTCAGTCTACCAAAGCACTCTTCATATTCATCTGTTTTTTTTTCAGTGGTCCCAGGATGCTTACATATTTGATTTACATAACTCACACCTCTTGTAATTAATGAGCTTGGATGCAAGATCATGCTCGGCAGACTCATTGCCATGAGAGAGAAAGTCTCCTGTGATCTTTCTCTTTATTACTGGCTCTTCAGCTGAATGATATTTTAGAATATCATGTTGGATGTTAATTCCCGCAGTCACACCCAGTCCTAATATTTGTTTACTCGTCTTATTTTACACGGGTTTGCATTGCGGTAGCCACTTAAAGCTTTCTCCAGTTTGGAGTAAGAAAGATAACGCTACAAAAAAAGTTTCTTTATGGTGCTCCGTGAACTTCTTTGTATGTCACGTGCAGTTGACGTATGGAGCTACGCCTTTGTGTAACTTACACCAGCAAGACTGTTTTATTTAGCAGCTGATCATCCTCATTTAGCACAGGATGTGTTTCTTCCATAGCAACCAGTGTGGTGTTAAAGCAGAGTCCGAGACTGCGATGCGGAGTCAGATTTATACAATAGAAAAATCACTCACCTGCATGTTATTAGCGCCCTTTTTAAAGGAATTATATTATATCATTGAATTAACTAAAGCATCAGTTCTTTGTCTGAACAGTCCATTTTTTATTAATTTTTTTAAAAAATGGTTTACTAGTGTGTTCAAAAATATTCTGGACCTGCTCTCTGACATTGTCAGAATCTCTCTCTTGGAGAAACAACAAGTTTATTGAAGATAAGCAGCCCAAATTGCACAAAAGATTGCAAATGTAATCTTGCCAATGCGTTATACAGAATCAGAGTAATTAGCTTTGATGAGAACTAGATACGTTCATCATATGGTCAATAATTGCACTAAATTCCTTTTTTCATCTTTACTATTGGACACTCATTCTTTTTTTCTTCCTGCTTCCAGTTCCAGCATGTAGTATAATGGCTTATAATAATCCCTCCAAAAAAACAAAACAATAATAAAAAAATTGGTCATTTTCAATCCATGACTGTTTGTGGGACATTGCTGTGCTCAATTGGCTGCCGCGTTCGCCCACAAATATACAGTCAATTCACTTTACAGTATATTCTGTGAAGCGCTTTGGGGCGTCTAGAAGACGTGAAAAGCACTATATCAAATGCAAGGATTATTATTATTTATTGTATTGGCCTCAATTCTGTGTTTATACTGCACTTTTTTTGCAGTTGAGCCATGATTCAGAGCCTTAGAACAAACCCAACTCCTTGCAGTGGGGATCCCACCACTACTGAGGCATATAACCATCTTTGCTTTAGGGCATTAAACAATCAGAATTATTAAGAGTTAACAGAAATAGTTACAAATATGAGAGACATGAATATTACTTTTGTGTTTTGTTGCAAATTGAGCTGCTACATAGAACGAGTTGATAGATTCATACAGTAACACAATTAAAAGGTTTGGATGTCACAAACTATGACATGATTGGACAGAAGACTGACAACCACTCTTGCTGAAACAATATTATGGATAAAACTTTAACAAGTGGTTTTGTGCCATCACAAATGTGATTTTGACTGTTTGTTTCAACAAGACCAAGCTTAGAAAGGTCTATCAAAGCTGACAGGTTCAAAGATTCAACCTAGTACAAGAAAACTGGGAACCAAAAACATATTAAGAGGAACTAACTAATAGAAATGTAGGAATGAAATTTGTTGCATTTCATAACGCATTCCTTGTGTTAATTATAACATTTTGCAAATTTTACCCTGTAATCCAGTGAGTTTACATTGAGTTTGAAACTCACTCAAGTCAGATTCTATGTTCGTTAATAGTGTCAGTGCAGTGACTCGAAAACATGAGATTATATTAGTATGACATAGCTATGATGATCTTTGAAAAGAATCTCACAATAAAACACAGAATTACTAATTTGGGAAGACAAGTGTAAGGTTAACCCAAACTTATTGTTTTTCCTTCCTTCCATTTATTCCATTGACTATGTGATAACTCTTCCCTTCACAAGCTGCAGATCATCCAAAACTCTGCAGCTCATGTACTCTCACACACCAAGCTCCGTGACCCCATCACTCCCACCGGGCCCCGACAACTGATTGTTCAGCACTTTGGGACGTCCTCCCGACGTGAAAGACGCTCTATAAATGTAATTTTGGTGTTGTTGTTGTCTAGTTCCCTTTTGAAAATTGTTACTGAATCTGTTTCCCCCACCCTTGCAGGCAGTGCATTCCAGACCATAACAACTCTCTGTATAAAAACAATTCTCCTCATTTCCCCTCTGGTTCTTTTGCCAATTATCTTAAATCCATTTGCCCAGGTTAATGACCCACTGGCTGGTGGAAACAGTTTCTATGTATCGCCTCTATCAAAACTCCTCACAATTTTGAATTCCAATAATATCCCACATGACTGGCTTTATGATTCCCCACACAAATAACCCTTCCAATAATGCACTGTTCATACATTGTTCAATTCATAGTAATCTTAGATTGAATTGCATTGATAAGATCCAGAATTATTTGTGTGGAGCAGGGGATGAAACTCATCTCTTGACTTGTGCTGGCCTTAACATTTTTATCCTGGTTAGTGGTACAATTTAAATTCCAAATAGTTTTGTCGAGCTTGAAGCAAGCTCTCTGGGTTCTATTGTATGCTGTATACTAAAAATAGCAAATGTTAAAAAAATTGCTCTTTTTAGCAATCACCGTATGCCATTATTAGCATAAAAAGACCATTATATACTTGGATCATTGGATTATTCTATATGCAGGTGGATATGTTTATGTGCATAAAGGTATAAAAACAAATCACAAGTATTTTTAATAATTGCAGCATTTATTGATGATTTTATTTTACGGACTGAACCATGGGGACTGGATTTGGGAATAACACTCTGCCTAAACTGCTTCCCAATGTCTTAATGAGGATAGCTTCTGCCCCTGAGAAATTCAGCCATACATGTGCAGAAAATTCCCTGGTTTGACCCCTGCCTGTGCTGAGTTGCAGAGTGGAGCACTAGGACTGATTTACACTGTTGGCATGAACAATAAGGGGTTACTACCACTACTAATAATAATGCTAATCTTTGCATTTGAGTTAGCATCTTATCATGTTTTCAAGATGTCTCAACGCGCTGCACAGAATACACTTCAAATTGAATTAACTGTATATTTTGTGGGTAAAACTAGATAAGTTACGGTTCCTTAGATTTGAAAAGAGACAGTCCAGATCATTATACAACAAATTGCATTTATATAGCACCCTTTAGCATCTCAGAATGCTTATATAGTTACATACTAAATGGGATAGAAGGTAACAGCTTGAATTTTATCACGTTGAAATGTCTTAAGGGTTATAATAATCCTTGCATTTGATATAGTGCCTTAACATGTCGTTGTGAGGTCTTACGCGCTTCACAGGATATATTATCCACAAAATCCAGTTAATCCATAACACCGCCCCTGCACACTCACCAGCACTAAACTCTGTACCCCAATCTCACCAGTTCTAGCCAGGCTCCACTGGCTCCTTATCAGCAAACAGATGGGTTTTAAGATCCTCAGACTTGTCTTCAGATCGCTGGCACCTCCCTACCTCTTCAACCTGCTCACTCCCAAATCTACAACCCGCTGCCTCTGCTCCACTGTCTCCGGCCTCCTGCTTGTACCCACTGTTTCACTATCGGTGGCCTCGCTTTCAGCCACTATGTCCTGAAATTCTGGAAGACTCTCCCTCAATCCTTCCTTCACCATCTTCAGATAACACCTGAAGACCTTCCCCTTCAACCGTGCCTACGGTCACTTACGCCTGGTTCGGCGTCATGCTCCTCCACTGTCGAGCGCTCTGGGATGCTACCCTACATGAGGAGTGCTATACAAGTGCAAGTCGTCGTTGTTGTTATTGTAAGGTGTGGTCACGGTGTTTTTTTGTGGGCTAATTACTGTTAAGAATACTAATATGTGTTGTACATATGGAAGCTATTTGTGTACAAAACAGTTTGGTCTTGTTATTCCTCAAACAGATACTCTGTGGTTGCAATTCACGGAAAGTAACATTTGAAGGCAGCTGAAGTGCATCTTGCATCTGTTTGAGAGGAATGCTGTAATGTCCATGTGATGTTTTTAATGCACTGATTCATGGAGAACACAATATCATGAACAGTAATGTTACATGAGGAGGCTTTGAGTTTCTAGTACCTTAGAATATTGTGAAGACAATCTACAGCCACAATTCTTTCTCCGGGAGGGAATGTAATTAACTCCTAACTGTACATTCATGTAGTAAGAGGGAAACATGCTCTACATTAACAGAAACTGATATACCATAACATTGCCTGACTTCACTGGTACCTCTCTCCTTGGGTCAGCGAGACACAAATTCACGCATTCATCACATTCAGGCTAGATTATGCCAATTTTCTACTTGCCAGATCAACCACCTCTTCCCTTCGCAAGAGACAGATTATCCAGAACTCTGCAATTCATTTCCTTTCCATTACTTAGCTCCTGAAGCCTATCGCCCCAATCCCAGCCCGGCTCCACTAGCTCCCATTCTATATTGAGTTTGCAGACCAGTTAAAAATCCTTGTCCTGACCTTTAAATCCCTCCATGGTCTTGCCTTACACTTCCTCTGTGACCTCCTCAAACCCTACCAGCCCTCCCACTCAGTGGGCACTGACCTGCTTCACAGCCCCTGTCCCACCATCAACGGTCAGGTTTTCAGCAAACCTGCCCCCACTCTCTGGAACTCCATCCTGAGGTCCCTTTGACTCAGCTCTTCCCTCACTTCCTCAAGGTCCACCTCAAGACCTTCCTCTTTGACTGCGCTTTTGGCCATCTCTCTTCCCCTCCCTCAGCCCCATCTCCAGCTCGGATGTAAAGCTTGGACTGTCCAGTGCCTTGGGACGTCCCCCCTGATGTGAATGGCGCTATATGGATGTAAATTTGTATTGTATGCTGTTAGTTTGGGCCCTTAATCGAAATAAGACATGGAACAAATTTCAGAAAATTAGGAAAACACTAAGCTACAGGTTGAATCCTGTTTCAAGTAGTGTAGTCAGTGAAGCTTCTCATGAAATGAACATGAATTGTCAGTACAAGACATAATCTCCTGAGTGATTTCACGGTGAATGAATGTGAACGGGAGGGTATCCTTTTCTCCCCCTCCTCCATCCACCCTGTGCTGTTGGTGTAGGTCCATGCCAACATGTGCTGCAGTTTGCACCAGTCTATCACTAGTTAATTTCTAACACGATGGCAGTGGTTGAGATTTGTAAATCATGGCTGGCTGATTTTCGGTTCTGTGACCCACTTTTACTAAGAACTGAAAAACCTGGAACTCGGATCAGCAGTTCTGTAAAAGGAGTTGGAGTGGTGTTGTTGATCTGAGCATTTTACGAGATGTAATGTAAAAAATAATCATTGCATTTGACAGAACACTCCTATGTCCTAAAGTCTCAAAGCAATTAACAGGTAATTTCTGTCAATTGCAGTGACTGTGTAGTTTTATTATTATTAATAATATTGCTTACGTTTGCTCTATAAAATGCAATGACTGTGTATTGTGTGGGTGAATGTGGACAAGTGTGTATTTTAGGCACATGTATAATCACCTTACAAGAGTCTCTGGCACAGATTTGCACAAGTAATCAATGTGACATAAATAATAAAAATACTAACTGATGAGCTCATAACAAGAATCACTTCAGTTAGCATAAATAATATATCTTTTAAAAATACTGTTGCTTGTACAGAAGATACTCAGTACTTCTAGGTGACTTACAAGATGTATCTTCTACTGAAGGGCAGCAAAGGAGAAAAGACATTAGAAGTGTTATAATAAAAAGCAATTGACCGCAGTTTCAGTGAAAGGAAAAGCTCCACGACAGTAGGGCATTGGGGGTGTAGGTTGGAGAAAAATCACCTGGGTCAAAAAGCTTCACCTTTTAAGAATTACCAAAAACAACTTAAAAGTTAAGCCCAAATTCAACAATTTGCCAAATTCTGGTTACTCAAAAATGTTACATTAATAGGTAAATGCTGACCCATGTGGAATATCTCCCTCACTTGCTGTTTGGGGACATTTTGTTACAATTAATTTATTGTCCTGCTTGCCTCCATTCCAACCTTCACTTCATTTCTAGTTAATCTCAGTTTGTGAAGTGCTTTGAGATGTTTCTTTTACCGTGAAATGCGCTAGATAAATAAGTTGTTTTTGAACAACTTTTTAAAACAACATAAATTGTTTTTAACTTCCTCAGTTGGAAATTGTTTAAAAAGGTGCAGTGAATGAAAATGTGGCAAGGGATTCATTGAAAATGAATGGCTGTAATACTGTAATTTGCAGTCTGTGCAAAACGCAAGGATTATTATTATAAAACGCAAAGTGTGTGCAACATAAAGCTTCTTCATTTAAGTGAAAATGTTCTAAACCAGATACATTTTGAAAACATCAACCACTTACATTTAAGGGCAGATAAATGGGACTGAAAAGGATTGCTCTTAGAAAGCCAGCATAGGCAAATTGGGCCAAATGGCCTTCTTCTGAGCTATAAATTTCTAAGGACTATATAACACCCTTCATCTAATGTAACTTCTTGGAGCACTGTGATGTAGTGCAGTAGTCTTATATAAGTAGTAATTTGTGAAAAAATGAGAAACTTGTGTCCTCACCTATGTGGAATTAATAGCACAGAACGAGAGCATTTGGCCAACAAGTTTATACTGGTGCCACTATCTCAATTTCCTGCTCCTTCCCTATTATGCAATATATGTATGTATATAATACGTGTATTGGAAATTCATCTTACCATTAATTGTAGATCTAACGATGTGTGTTTATATGTGTACATTATCAAATGACATTACACTTAGTGGCAACAGCAAGCCTGTCGTGTGGAGCTATTTACTTTGACTTGTGTAAAGTTACAGTTATGTCATGACATCCCACCCACTTCTTAAGCCCAAATTGAAATGAAAACTGTTTTGTCCTTTTTCGTTTTCCATAATATTTCACCTTTGGTTTTCTTCCCTGGTTTGTTTCCAGGGTCAGGTTTGATTTCATGGTGTGTGCTTACATGAGAGAGCAGTGAATAGAAGAGTACCTTTATTGTATAATAGGGAAGCAGCAAGAAATTGGGATAGGAGTAAACAGCTCCAGTGAAACCAACATAAACTTGGTGGCCAAATGTTGTCCCTCTATGCTGTCCTTCTATACAGAGTTTCTCATTTTTTCACAAATGATTATTTATATAAGACCACTGTATTACTTCAAAGGAGGGGGCATTAGGATGGATGGAGGCTTGTATGAGTATAAACACTGGCATGGACTGGTTGGTTTGAATGGCCTGTTTTGTTGCTGTATTATTCTGTATAATTCTGAGTTAAGTGCTCTCAGCAAGGGCAGCAAGTGGAGGTGCTAACATTGCCTTCAGTGTTTCTTGTCCCGAGAGGAAAAATCAGCCAGGATTTTTTAGCTGCTTAATACTGTTTTATTGGTCTGTGCTGACACGAGAGAGAAGGGAATAGAGATCTCTGCTCATACCGTATTACGTGCGTGTATTATATGTGTGTGAAGATGTTAGGGGAGTCCTGGTTCAGGCTTGTGATACAGTCAAATAATCTGCAACATGAACAGGCTTTGCTCACACCTCAGAAATCACCACCAAGTCAAGGTAATGTCAGGCCAGTTAGTTCCACAGACAATAAATTGGGGGCATGTGTATTCTTAGAAAAATACGTTTATATCCTGCACCCCGACTAGCTTAATGACACAGAAATAATACTGAAGTTAATAGGCTGATCATGGGGATATGGATATGTCATCTTGGGCAAGTTTCCTTACTCCATACGCCTAATAATAATCTCTCCAAAACAAAACAATAATAAATTGGTCATTTTCAATCCACGACTGTTGGTGGGACACTGCTGTGCGCAATTGGCTGCCGCATTTCGCTCACAAATATACAGTCAATTCACTTTACAGCATATTCTGTGAAGCGCTTTGAGAAGACGTGGAAAGCGCTACATCAAATGCAAGGATTATTATTATTATCTTACCAATGTTTCTAATATAAATAGCACGGTACGTAAATGTGTTCTGTAGCCTTAAAATTATCCTCACTAAACAATCACCACTATTTTCAGCTTCCTTGCTTTTTGTTGAATTCTTCTTGTTAAAAATGTTATGCAGCAATTTTAATAAATTTGCTGTTTCCATGGCACCTCCACCGAGCTTAGGATAGTTTTTTTTCCATTATTCTTTAAATAGGTAGGAAATTGTTTAAAGAGAAATATTGAGCGCAGGTTGTTTGACACAGTGGGCTGCTGCTGAGAAGTGTAGATGCTCTGTGACTAGAGTGCAGCTGCCTGTGAAGCCTTCAGCTGTTATCCCACTTGACTTTTCCAATCAACTGCGGGCACTGTTGCAAATCTTATTACAGGTACTATAATATTACACATGATCCTGCACATAAGTGGAACTCACTGCTAGAAGCTATGGTTGAAGTAGAAGATATCAACGTATTTAAGCCATGATGGAGAAGGCAATAGAGCGATATGGAAGGGGAAATCGGGATAGCTGGAGGCTCATGCAGTGTATAAACACTGGCACGGACTAGTTGGGCCAAATGACCTATTTCCATGCTGTGAGTGGACTCTCTATACCATAAGTATTTACCTGATTTGTTTAAAGATTAATGCTTTTGTAAAAGGTGCTTACAGTAGTATATTGCTGTATTATTTTGATACCGGCTGGCATTACACTGGGCTGATAAGTGTCATGTAAGGCTTCAAGGATCCAGTGACTCTTCACTTCAGAATGACTATTTGAGAATTCAGATTCACGGATATAGCAAGTGAGAAACTAATAAGGTACCAGTTTCAAACAGTGGACGGAGATTTGATCCTGTGAAATAATATACATTGTAATATATATTAAAATGACTATAGAATTGAAATAGGCCACTTGGCTCAACTGCCAGTGTTAATACTGCATATGAGCTTCCACCCCTCCCTTCTCCCTCATGTATGCTTCCAAGTTTCCTCTTAAATACATTGCTGCCTTTTGCATCAATCACAGCTTCTGGTAATGTTCTCATAACCCTCTGCAAAAAAAAGTTTTTCCCAAACTCCTTTTTAGCACTGCTAATGTCTATCGTGTAACTATGCTTCCTTGTTTTAGCCTCACCAACACGTGGAAATAGCCTGCAGTGGGAGGTGAGGGGATCTGCTACTGACTCTCTCTGACTTGCCCTCAGGCAGCTGTCCGTGAGGACGGTCGGTGGGAGTTTAGGAGCAGCCCGTCCAGCCCTCCCTCAAAGATGGGAGGTTCCTGGCCAAGGAAGGATGATCAACAGAGACAATGATGCACACTGTTAATACTTTTAAAAAGTACAGCTTTATTATGTGCAGAGTAGCTGGTTAGCTGTCTATTGTGGTGGAAGTGAAGTGTTCACTAAATTATTTCTACCATCTACATGTGAGTTCAGCGTACATTGTATCTTCCAGAATGGTACTTACCCTGTAGGTGGATTTGCAGTGAACTGTCAGACAGTTAAATGGAGCGTACAACTGAATAAATGCTTCTGGGGAAATTGCTTTGCATTTCATCCTTTTTTCTAATATTTCAGTCATAAATGAATGTTTTTAATGGTCTGGAAAGAGTGCCTCGTTGTAACATTCCCATTTGTTTGGGCTTGCAACATGACAGAGATCTTATTGGGGACAGCAACATTCCCAAATGGGATTTTTTAAGTGAATGCAGATGGTGGATGAAAGATATTGCATCCATCCAATCATAGATAGATCAGGCTTAACAGCTACCTTCTACTTGTGCCATTCCTTCTACATTTAAGTAGTGATGGCTATTATGGCAGGAATGTTTGACGCAGCATTGAGCTACTCTTTCATCTTTTATCATCTGCTCTCACTGGCTTCTGCAACAAGCCACTTAAGGGGTACTTTTTCTCTTAAAAGATCTGCTGATCTGTGAAGACTGTCATGGCCAGTGTGACAATCAGCGCAGATTTCCTGTAGATTTATACCTTTAACACTGATTTGTTTGTCCAAGCCTGCACCAAGTTATTAAAAGAAAATAAGCTATATATGCTTGACTTATTTCAGCATTGCCATACAGTTGCAAATGTTTTTCTTTAATCATGATCTGGAGTATAATTTTAACAGTTCCCAGACTTCAGTCAGCTCATTGCTAAGGCAGTAAAAATGAGAATCCAGTGTAGGCATCAACCAGGCTGCCCCTTCACATGAGAACATCCCGTAGCCAGTCATAATGAATAGTTAAAGGCAGACGCTCACATCAGACTCTACAATAAGCTGAGCTGCAGCTTGTTATGCCTTACCCATCTGTTCGTCAATGCACCTCTTCCTCTGATTGAAGTTGGAGAGCACATATCCTCTTATGTAACTCTTGAGCAGTGTGAGTTTGCCAGCCTGCTTAATCCATTCAAAGTCAGTTGAGTCATTGGAAAGCAATCAGAAACCTAACCCTGGCTGATTTGTTTCCCCTTCTTTCTAGATAGGATTTCTGAGGCTACTTATGGTTCCCTCCAATACCCTCTTCCTAATCCCAAGGCTGCAGCCACACCTTCATGTTCACATGGCTCAGCGTGGCTCCCCTGTAAATAATCTTTGCTCATGCTAATGAACAGCATATTACCTACCCCAGTATCTCCAATAATAAAGCATGCTGAACAATATGTTACACTTGGAGCACGTCCTTCACATAGCAGAACGTCTCATGAACCACCAGCAGTACATCTGCACAAACGGCTTCTTCTCCCGCTCTCACCCGGTTACCTGTGGGCTACCCCAAGGATCCATCCTTGGCCCCCTCCTCTTCCTAATCTATATGCTCCCTCTTGGGGATGTCATCCGCAGACATGGGGTACACTTCTATATGTATGCGGACGACACCCAACTCTATTTTTCCTCCTCACTTTGCGACCCCCAGTCCCCTGATGTTCTGTCAGCTGCCTGTCAGACAACAGGAGCTGCATGAGCGTGAATTTCCGTCAGCTAAGTGTTGACAAGATGGAAGCCATACTCTTTGGCTCTCGTCAACATCTTAACTCCCATGGTTCTCACCTCCTCCACCCTGGTCCATGCCTTTGTCACCTCTCGGCTGAACTATTCAAATGCCCTCCTTGCTGGTTTCCCGCAGGGTACTGCAAGACACTACGGGACAGTGAGCAAGATGGGAAGAGGGCTTGGTGAGATGGAGGGGAAGTTGACCAAAGACATAATTGAAGAGATAGTTTTTTTTAAAAGAAAAGAGGGAGATGCATTTGCCTACAGATTACAGTCACTACACTTTAAAGCAAAACCTGTGAAACTTTGCGATGTTCTCGTGATGTGAAAAGCGCGATATCAAATGTAAAGATTATTATTTTTATTTGAAGGAAAGATTTTTCAAACCAATTCCGATTAGATCCAAATTACAATACAATACAAAATTACATTTGTAAAGTCCCTTTCATGTCGGGGGAACGTTCCAAGGCACTGGACAATCAGGGATTAGGACCCGAATGGACGGGGTTTGGGATCAGGGAGGGCAGAGAGGGTAGGAAGGTGGCCAAAGGCATGGTCAAAGAAGAGGGTCTGAAGGCATGCCTTGAAGAAGGCAAGGGAGAGAGCGAGGCGAAGGGAATGTGGGATGAAGTTCCAGAGGGTGGGAGTAGAGAGGCCGAAGGCCCTGGGTAATCACCAGGTCAAGTGGGTGGCCATGATGTTGGGGCATGCCAAGTGGAGGACATGGAGCAGGCCGGAGCCTGCTGAGCGGAGGGGGCGGACAGTTTGGTAAGTAGTTAGCAGGTCGGAGAGGTAGGAATGGCCAAGGCCATGGAGGGCCTTGAAGGTGAGGATGAGAATTTTGAACTCGATTCTCTGAGGGTTGGAGAGCAAGTGGAGCTGGGCAAGGGTGGGTGTGATGGGATCATGGAGCTTCGTGCGGGAGAGGACACGAGTTTCAGATTCTGGATGATCTGCAGTTTGTGGAGGGAAGAGTTGGGAAGGCCAGCAAGCAGCGTGTTGGCATAGTTGAGCCTGGTTGTAATGAAGGCATGTAAGAGGGTTTTGGTGGCCTGAGGGGTGAGGCAGTGACAATTTTGTGGAGGTGGGGGAAGGCAGAGCAGGTCATGGCACAGATGTGGGGGAGAAAGGATTGTTGAAGGTCGAACAAGTTGCCTAGGTTCCAGACTGGCTTAGTGAGGTGGAGTGTGCATCTGGGGACAGTGATGCTGCCAGTGCCTGAGGTGTGGAGACATTGGCGTGAGCCAATCTGGAGAGCCTTGGTCTTGCTGACGTTCAACTGTAGAAAGTTGGCTCTCATCCAGGACTTTATGTCTGACAGGCAATCTGTCAGGACGTTGGTGGTCCTGGGGTCAAAGGTGTAGGCAGTAAGTTAGAGTTGGGTGTTATCTGCATACATGTGGAAGCTGACCCCATGTCTGTGGATGATGTCACCAAGAGGGAGCATGTACAGGTTGAAGAGGAGAGGACTGAGTTCAGAACCCTGAAGAACACCGCACAAGATGGTGCAGGGGCTGGAGGAGAAGCCATTTACGGAGACAAAGTGGAGCCAGTGTGAGAGATAGAATCTGAACCATTCAAGGACAGAACCTTGAAGGTTAAAGCGAAAAGAGAGGGGGTAGAGGAGGATAGAGTGGTCCACAGTGTCAAAGGCAGCAGAGAAATCAAGGCGACAGAGGGAGCCCTGATCACAGATATCATTTGTCACCTTGACTAGGGCTGTTTCCAAAACCCGATTGGAGGGGTTTGTAAAGGGAGTGCCAGGAGAGGAAGGAGTGAAGCTCGCAAGCAACAACACTTTCAAGGACCTTGGAAAGGTAAAGGGAGGTTGGAGATGGGGCAGTAGTTAGTGAGCAGGGATGGGTCCAGGGAAGATTTTTTTTAGGATAGAAGTGATGACAGCTGTTTTTAGGAGGGTGTGAATGGTGCCAGTTGACAGGGAGAGGTTGATGAAGTCTGAGAGTAAAGGGGCAAGGAGGTGGAGCTGGGAAGTAAGGAGAGCGGTAGGGATGGGGTCAAGGAAGCAGGTGGTAGGCTTCACGTGGGTTATAGTAGTGGTGCGAGAGGCAAGGGAGACAGATTCGAAGGTGTGGAGGGAGGGATGGGCAGCGGAGAGGGAGTGGGGGGAGATTCTTTTCCAGGGGCAGTAGGAGCTGGAGGTAGGTTGGGTGGCGGTGGGGAGAGGGCTTGAGGAATTAAGGGAGATGAAATGGTTACCTGAGATAGCTTTATCAATAATTGTGAGGTCCAAGACATTGAGGCCCTGGGTAATCATCAGGTCGAGTGGGTGGCCATGAACGTGAGTGGCAAAGTGGATGTGGAGGGAGAGGTTGTGAGTAGAAAGGAGAGAGGAGAAGTCAGTGAGAGGGGTTGAAGTGCAGGTTGAAGTCACCTAGGATAAGGAGGCATTCAGAACAGAGGCAGTGGGAAGCTAGGAGGACGGAGATGTTAGAGATGTATGGGGAGATGATAAATCAGGAGAATTCTGAGGGAAAGATTGGAGGGATGGTAGAGGGTAAGGTGCTCGAAGGGGGGGAATGAGCAGGAGGAGTAGGAGGATAGAGCCACAACACCGCCACGGCGGTTAGGACGTGGGCTCTGGTGGAAGGTATAGCCAGTTGGTGTGGCCTCAATCAGGGGGAAGGTGTCGCCTGGGGTGATCCAGGTTTCAGTAAGGGCCAGGATATCAATGTTTTCATCAACAATTATGTCGTTGATGGCGAAGCCTTGGTAGAAAGGGATTTGACATTTCGTAAAATGCGGAGGGGACAGTTGACAGTTGGCAAAATGCGATGCGGAGGGGACAGTTGGCAGAGGAATGTGTGAGATGGGAGGGGGTGGTGGCAGGATTGGCAGGAAGGATGGGAATGTGGATGAGGGAGGGGATGTTAGTCCCCGGGGTCTGGGTCCGGTGGGGCTTGCAGTGATAGTGGGGAATGGGGGCAGTAAGGCTGCTGCTGGATAGCCAATGCCGAGTGCCACGGTGAGCCCTGTGGAGGATTCCCAGGCTGAAGCAGGGGGGAGGCTGTGGGACGGTCAAGTGAGGATAGGAGGCGAGAAGGACGGAGAGAGAGGAGGACAGAGCAGGAGAGTTGCAGGGTAGAGAGCACTTTGGGGGAAAAGCAGCTCGGATCGGGGACGGCAGCCAAGATGCGCACGCCGAGACTTGAGGCAGGCGGTACTAAACCAACGGTTCCACTCTAGTCTCGATCATGTATTTTCACAAAAGTAAGTGAAGGGTTAAAATGGTGTTAATGAAGAAAAAAATTCCTCCTGGTCAATTATTTTCTTCTTTCCAGTTCTCTGTTTCATTCTCTTTTCAAAATAAGGAAAGTTACTGTAATATCCCCCGTAACTCCCACGTTACAGCAGTTTTTATAGAAGTAATGACTGGCCGCCTGCTGACACAGTGCATAGACTGCTCTTTGCAGCAGGTTTATACAGCAATAAAATGGAGTATCGGACTGTAAAAATGTAGGTGAGGTTATAATTTACACAGGGGCAGGGGTCGTAGACACTGCAAATAGTGTGAGAGATTGGTCCTGTTAGCTTTACAGTCCCTATTGACAGATAATCTTTTTTTTGATAATAATCCTTGCATTTGATTTAACGCTTTATTGTGTCGTTGAGCCATCTCAAAGCTCTTCACAGAATATACTGTAGAATGAATTGACTGTATATTTTGTGGGCGACTCACCTTTTTCCTTTTTCACAGGAAATTGTCATACATATCAAAGTAGGTCATTTGTAATATCCATGAGAAGGTGTTATTCATTTAGAGAAAAGGGATTGTAATGTGGAGATGTTCATGACAAATGTACTGTTAACAACCCAGAGACACACATGTAGACAATTATTTGGGAAGACAAGTTTGCAGGGCTATAGGGAGAGAGCGGGGGAGTGGGATTGAATTGGATAGCTCTTTTCGAAGAGCCAGCACAGACACGATGGGCCGAAGGGCCTCCTTCTGTGCTGTATAATTCTATGGTTCTATGTCGTATAGACACTCAGGGCCTGGGTTTGTCAGCTCTCCGCAAACATAAAAGTGGCCAGCTTATCAACCCTTCTTTAATGGGAAGTTAGAAAACAAGCATGGTTTAAAGTGAATGAGACAAGTTTGTTGGAAGCATGATTGAATCTAAATGCCTTAAGACCGGATATGGTTGTTAAAAAGTCATTTTGTTTAATATCTCCTTTTTATTTGTTAGGTACCAAAAGCAAAATACCTAACGTAATTAAAATGAGACAAATAGTGGAGATGGCATTCACCATTTATCCACCTCAAGGAGCCAGTCTGGGTGAATGGGCCCCTCAACGGTCAACGTGGGTCAGACCCGTCATTGACGGAGTGGAAGGGCAGAAATATTTATGTAAGACATTTTTTTTTTCCTCTGCGACTGAAATGAATGAAGCAGTAGTAAAACTTTGTGTAAAAATATGCATTTTACCACCCAGAAGTGACTCTGTTCCTCTACGGCACTTACATTGCTGCTGGAGAGTAGTGTGGAAGCCACGTTTGATAATACAGAGATTATTGTTTATTGTAGCATCAATACACTGTGGAGAATGAGAGCATACCGCTTTGACTCACTTCCACTTAGTTTTGTTGCCAATCTAAAATACACTGCATGTGGAGATGCTCTTTGCAGGTGAAGACATTTCACTGCAGGACAAAGGCAAAATAGATTCTTGACAGGGTCCTCAACAGCCTGTTCTGTATATGTGGCAGTGTAGATGGTGGAATGAGAGCAAATCAACTACCCACTGGTGGTAGAGGCAAGATGCCTAATTCAACAGCATCAAAGGTGGGAGCACGTCACATAAAATACTACTAATTTTTTTCCTCTGTAGGCAGTAGGTTCTCTGAGACAGAGTTACGTAGGCAGAGGGCATTGACTTCATGAGCTTTTATGTCAGATCTTTAGACTCTGGTTACTTACTCCCCACCCACTTCATTCTACCATTGGTGCCCAAGTCTTCAGTCACTCATGCCCTCCTGTCTCTCTGGAACGTTTTTCTAAAACCCCTTTGCCTTATTGTCTCTCTCCAAGCCTTCATATATCTTCTGAAAACAAGCATTGCATCCTTAGATCTCTTATTCCCCTGTCTTTATTAAGAACTTTGAGGTGCTGCTTTATATGAAAGTCGCTATATAAATACAAGCTGTAGCAGTTTTTATGTTTATTAAGTCTTGGAGATAAACCCTGGAAAGACCTTTGGAGGCATATTTGTCTGGTACATTTCCTACCTGTGCCACCAGGTCATTGGTTGTGCAGTATCCCTTTAGCGTTTCTTCCTGTGAGAAGATTCTTAAAAATTTATCGAGCACTGAATTCAACATGCGTCTGCCTCTCAATGCAGTTGTGCCCAAATTATTCGGAACCGCCCTTTTAAAAAATGAATCCAGAGCTATCCTCACTGAAAAATAATTACTAAACTTCAAGACTGTCTGCCTGCATTTGTCACTTGAGATCTGATGAAAGATTTCACTTAAATGCCTCTTCAATTCACTTCAAGTCAGTAAAATATCGTTCTCTACAAAGTGCTTAACCTCTTAGCAATAGTATAATATAATGATGAGAAGATTAAATTTCTTTGTCAGCCTAGACCCATTTTTTGAATAATTTTATGCCATCAAACAAGAACCTGGATCAAACAACAACATGCATTTATTTCAGTCTATATACTTTATTACTTTTTTTAATATAAAATATAGATTTATTATATACAATGGTGAGGCCATAAAGCTGACGTTTCTGTACTTGGTACTATTTTCCTGTTTTCAAACATTCACTCCTTCTTTGGCAAATCTGATCAGTACAGAAACTGTGCATTTTAGGTTCTATTTGTACCAAATGAAAACAGGGTTGAAAAGGTCCTCTTTAGGAAAACAATTCAGGATGTAAACTGTGTATCCTGAGCACTGACCCAAGATCTCCTCAGACAGTGGGTGGGTGTTCTGGAAGGATGAGATCAGATGAGCCTGAGTAATCTTATCCAAAACTAACCTTATGATCTTGCCCCTTCCTTTCTTCCTTAAACAATCTCTTCCTGAACAATATCTTCCTTAACAATCTTTTCCGGCCTTATTCTCTTGCTCTCTGGACTGACTTCCTGCTATTTCCTCGCTCTCTCTCCATTCCTCTATCAGTAGCTGAACAATCGGCCACTATCTTCCACTCACTGGCACTATCTCTCAAAATTCATTTGTCTTGCACCTTCTCTCCCAGCCTTCAAAAAGCTTTTTAATAACAATAATAATCATTCTTACATTTGGTATAGCATCTTGTACATCAGGAGGATGTCTCAAAGAGCTTCATAGGACATACTGTAAAGTGTAGTGACTGTGTTTTGTAGGCAAAAACTTCTAAAGAGTATTTTGTTGACTTTGTCTTTGGTCAGCATCTTCAAATACCCTTTCCTTTCCACCCTTCTCAGTGATCCCCATTATCCTACTGAAGCACTTAAAGGTATTAATCCTATGTTATCCTCCATGAGCCTATTATCCCCATCCTTGCCCAGCTCCACTGGCTCCCCATTCCCCCAGAGGTTTGAGTTCAAATCCTCGTTCTCACTTTTAAATCCCTCCATGGTCTTGCCCTACCCTTCCTCTGCAACTTTCTAAACCTCTGCTAACCTATCCGCTCCCTCTGCTTATTGTCCCCCCATCCTCCACAACGTGCCATCGCCGGTTGAGCTTTCTGCCCCTACCCCCTGGAACTCCATCCCTGAGACCCTTGGCTCACCCCTTCCCTCGCCTCCTTCAAGGCCCATCTCAAGACCTAGCTCTTTAACCGCACCATCAATCACATTTCCCCCACCATCCCTCCCCCCACGCACCCCCTCCCCATCCAAGTACATTCCTCAGCTCAGGTGCTAACCTTCAACTGTCAAGCACCTTGGGACATCCTCCTGACGTGAAAGGTGCTATATAAATACAATTTATTGTTGTTATTGAAAGGTGCAATGTAAGTGCAATTAGGTCCCATGAATGAAAGGGCTGTGTTCAAACCCACCACAATGGCTAGTGCCCCAAATCAGTTTTAGTTTTTAGAGTTTTCTGTATACTCCATTGCCTTATAGATCTAATGAATGCAAGAAATCACAATTTATTTCAAACAGGATACAAAATATACTGATTAAATTGTCCCCATTTTATGGCAATCTCATCAGCTTCCAAAAGAGGGTTTTTCTAAGACTAGCATGTGACAACATTCCCTTGACCCTACGCTTTGCCCCATTCGAGCATCTGCCACTGACATTTTCACTCACCAAAAAGCCATTGTTCTAGATGAGATGAGACTAACAAATTTGTGCCACTTTTGTTGTGTGGATCCATATCCACTGGGGACCTTTCACTTCACTTCATGTCCTGACAGAAAGCACCCATAGCTTTTCATCCCATCAATCAGTGCTGGTTCTCTTTGACCGTGCCTTCAGCTCCCCTCTCGACTCTCTTCCTCCTCCTCGCTCCCTCCCTTCCCTCCCCTCACCCTGACCATTTCCCCCCTCCTCTCTCCCTCCCTTCCCTCCCCTCACCCTGACCATTTCCCCCCTGCTCGGGTCATGACCCAACTGTGCAGCGCCTTGGGACGTCCTCCTGACGTGAAAGGCGCTCTATAAATGGAATCTTGTTGTTGTTGTTGTTGTTGGTGTTAGGATGACGTTCTGGGGATGAACAACAATTCTATTAAAGGTAATAGGGAGTGAGCAGGAGAGTGGTGCAAGACTAAAATGTCTCATGTGGACGAAAACAGTTGCACAGATTTAATTGGCCGAATGTTTCCTTTTCGTACTAGCATTCTACAATTTTATTATCTGTCCAACTACATTGAGTCCTCAGAGAGTTATTCACTCTACGGGAGTTCATGGTGACCAGGTCAGAAAAGATATATAAATTCCCTTTAAAGCTCCATCCCACAGTCCCTGCACCTCGCCCGGTCCCTTGCCTCGTTCAAGGCCCATCTGAAGGCCCTCCACTTTGACCATTCCTTTGGTCACCTTCCTACCCCTCACCGCCCCACCCTCCAGTGCTCTTGATCCCAACCCCCAGCTAGAGTGCTGATCCTTGACTGTCCAGCGCCTTGGGATGTCCTCCCGACGTGAAAGGCACTAACTATAATTTTGTTGCTGTTGTGGAATTACTAATGTGCATTGTTTTTATTTTTATTCTCTCTTCCAGTGTATGGTCACCCTGTGCTGAAAGAAACAAATATCCAAGTTGTAGCTCAGTTGGTAACCAAAGCAATGAGGGAAAGCAAAATGAAACTGTCGTTCATCCAGACAACTTCTCGTATTGAACACTAAGATTCTGATGTAGCTTTGGATAATTAACCAGGACTTGGAGACAGATGGTCCATAAGAATGTCCTGAGGCCAATAAAATGCCTTATATTGATTCATGACTTGCCAGATGAAAGTACTATTGAGGAATAAATTATTCCTCAATATTTATTTTCAGGAACAAGTTACTTACTGTTCAGCTTGCACTGAGGAACACTTACGTGCAAGTAACAGTGAAGGAGAACAATGGGGAATACATTGTATTGGAATCTGTCTGTCAATGATGGGAAGCCTAAAATACAATACTGACCACATTCAGGCAATAAAAGCAAAAGGGCTGATTAATAATGTGATGCTGTCGTTGAGATCCATAAAATCCCAGCCAGCTTTATAATGGGGCAAGATTTCTAGGCAGTGCTTGCTTCTGCATTGTGACAGCTCCTATCACGTGAACGTTCACATCACTCTGCAGTGCGTAGAACATTACGTTGGCGGTGACCCAAAAGTCAGGTATGTTTTAGTGTGTGGAAAATCAACTGGTCCTCGAGCACAAGTCACCTGTGGTTCCAGAGGGCACGTGTGTTACATGTGAACCAGAGCTAATGCTGGGCCAATAGAAAAGTGCTGCCGCTCTTTTTTTCTGCGGAATCCACTACAAACGCCCGCCTCCGCTACAAACGCCCTCCTCCGCTACAAATGTCCTCCTCCGCTACATCCTCCTCCGCTACAAAACCGATGTAGTTTCTGGCCGCGGGGCTCCCGGCTGTTTTACCTGACGTCACAGTGGGCGGAGTAACTCCAGAAGGGCATGCGCGGTGCGGCACAATGGCAAATGGGCTTCACTGGGAGGCCCCAGTGTTGTGATTGTCTGTATGCCTCTGTGCGCTCGGAGACGCTGCTTGGCATGGAGGGCGCTATATAAATGCAAGTTGTTGTTGTTGATTGTCTGAGTGTCTCTGTGTTTGTGTGTGTGAGAGAGTGTGTGATTGTCTGTGTGTCTCTGTGTGAATGTGTGAGAGCGTGTGTGATTGTCTGTGTGTCTCTGTGTGAATGTGTGAGAGCGTGTGTGATTGTCTGTGTGTCTCTGTGTGAATGTGTGAGAGCGTGTGTGATTGTCTGTGTCTCTTTGTTTGTGTGTGTGAGAGAGTGTGTGATTGTGTGTCACTATGTGTGTGTGTGAGAGTGTGTGATTGTCTGTGTGTCTGTGTTTGTGCGTGCGAAGAATATGTGTGATTGTCCTAGAACGAGTTGTTGCTTCTCAGGTTCGCTCCTTCCTCTCCTGCACTCAACAGGAGCAATCAACTCCCAGGCATTTTCTGCAAAATTTGTCAAAACTCCCCTGCAATTTCCCACAGAATTCGTGAATCTCCCTGCAATTTTTAGCAAATATTTCGTACTTTTCTATTGGCCCAGGCTATAAGCGAACAAGTGTTATGGGGGGGAGGGGGATACTTTATTAGCAGGGATCTACTTATGAGGTTAATGGACAAAACTCACATTAGTTGTTAAAGTGAAGGAAAGTGTTTCTGTTGAATTGTTTCCACTAATAAACTGCTGCAAACACTTCTTGATTGCTCAATATAGTCCTGTTATCTCATACAAGGTCTAAAAACTGGGAGTCCCAAGGTGGATTGGTGCAGGTTTTGTAAATGTTTGATCGAATGCTGTCAGTACTGAAATGAACATCATTATAAAACACGAGGGGAGACACTTCGGTAGTGAAACAGTCAAAGAACAAAATAATTTGAACATTGTTTTTTTTGCCCTGGTTCAGTAGCGTATAAATACTTACTACCAATAAAAAAGTGATAAGATTCACAATCAATTGCAGCCTGGCACGTGAAGGACCTTTGTCTAGCCAGATAGGGACTACCTTACTGTTCATCCAAACTTCTCCCAACCACATCAATCACAACAACACAAACAACAAATTACACTTGTATAGCGCCCTTCACGTCCAAAAGACATTGCAGGGCAACTCTCTGACTTTTTCTCTCTCATTCAACACTCTACATCCCTCTCATTCATTTTTTCTCATCCTCTTTCATTTGTTCACTTTCGCTCTCTCACATTCAGGCTCTCTCTTTCTCACTCATTTTCTCTCTCTTATTCTCTTTTTTTAGTCCTTTTCTTTTTCACTCATTCTCTCATTGTTTCATTTTTCCTATTATCTCGCTCTCTTGCTCTCTTTCTCTCTGTCTCATTCTCTTATTCTTGTTCTCACTCTCTCTCTTAGTCCCTCATTCTTTCTCCCTCTCTCTCCCTCTCCTCTCTCCATTTGAGTGCTGAGCCCCATTAAATCTCTCCACACTAAATCAGTGATGGCTCCCACTAATCTCTCCATGTCCTCTCCCCTTCCTACTCCACTCTCCCTCCCTTTTCAGGTTCCCTTGAGTTCAAACTCACTGTACATGGAGCTTTCTTCCTGTGTGCCCCTGGCCTGACCCTGAGGTAACCCTACAGTAGATTTATTAACCGTCCATCACCAATTGTGCGTGCAGGAAGAAAGTTTCTGCTGGGAAAATCAGAAGTTTCCACATTAGCTCATAATTTTTGGTTGTCAGTATAGCCATTCACACTGAGGATTTGGCTTCACCTTTCAGATGTTTCATTTATCATCTTTAGAATTAACCATGGTTTGAGTGTTTTATGGTGTGTTTATAGTTTCCCAATGAATCAGCGTGAATTCACAAAACGTGCCGTTTAAAGTAGGGGTGAGCAGCGCTGTTCGTGAGTGAATCATCCTGATCTCTGAGCCAAGTCCATCCAGAGGAGGTGGTTTCAGCAGCACTTTGTTGGCACACAAGTACGATAAACACAACACTGTGAATCTGGCTCTACTTCCAAATAGTCCCTTAAAGGTTCTTGTGTGGTCTGCTCTCAGGGGACTATTTATTAAACTTCTGCGTACGCAGAACTCTGAGATCGGGTGTTATTCTTTTATTGATTGCCTCCTCAGGCCCAGGGCAATGTTATGGGTGGCAGGATACAGACATTGGGCCTCCCTTTTCCACAGTGAGCTGTTTCTGGAAGCAATAGGACTTGGTTTGCAGCATTATAAAGAGGCAATTAATCCCAAGAGGTGATGTGGGTCTCCCTCATATATGTGGCAAAATGGTTTTAGGTTCATTGCACCAATCTCTTTTACAAGAGATGTGAAATATGTCGACTCTGAAGGCCCCAAAATTCCACTTAGTCTTAGCTTATAATACCATTTACTTTAACATATAAGATCGCAGAGAATTGGTAAGAATTCTTAAATTCAGGCTTAAGTGAGAAGCTGGTGTTTTTTATAAACAGCAGCAGAAACGGCTTCTTAAAGTAGTCTGAATATTTGCAATTCTGCACAATTTTATAGTTTAAAGCAAAATAGTCTTCTTATAGGTGGAAAAACTAGGTGGAATTTCGGGCCTTAAGTGTTAATAAGATAACTGAGGCAAAACTCAGGTTCAAGTGAGCATGAACACACTGACTAAAACTGCCCATAATTTTGGTAACCATTCAATTCCATAGGAACACATCTAGCACAAAACCAGTTTCAACTCAAAACCTAGCAACCGTACATTGTGTATATACAGTATGTGCCACAGAACAGTCTTATAAATATTTTACTGTGACTGACAGCATTTGTGGTTTCATCCAAGTGAGAGGCATCACTGCAAAGGAATTGAATATTTTCCCCTTTGCTATCTAGTGTCAGTATGAAACCAGGAACAGAATAACAAGTCAAATTGTTTTGTTGATTTTCACTGCTCACGTAGGTGCTGAAAATAACAAGCATGAACATATATTTATATTGTATAAATGGAATGAGTATTAGTAAAATAACAGGATGACTTGTTGCATTATATAATTTGTACTGAGTTTTCAAAAAGAATTAAATGTGAAATAAAACAAGTGAAGCTACGGGGTAAAATTTGTTATGTTCCCTATCGTGAGATCCTCGGTTTCAATTGCGCAAAGAACATGGTAAGAAATAACTGCAGATTTCTCCTTTACCTTGTTATCCAATGGAAAGTCTCCTCAATTGCCTCAGTGATGAATACACACCACCCAAACTCTGAACCACACAGCAGCTCCTTCAGATCAGTTGCCAGCAGTTCAGTGTTAAAAAAATACAGGAAACTGATTGCAATGTTTTCTGATTCAGGCCATGGGATTACAGGTTCTAACTCCATATAAGCAAGCAAAACATCCATTGAGCATTACCTTTGGTGATGTGCAATTGAAATGGGAAATCCCATTGGTAGCCAACAACACCAAAGGGTCTGTGGATCACCCTCAGCTGAATTTTTCACAGAGTATAAACTATGACAAACAGGGAACACGTTAATGAACACCTCAAGGTTTACCCATATTTTTATTACGCTTTTAAGCATACTAAATTTCCACAGTATTTTAAACCTAACTTAATTATTATTATAAATGTGGTGATTCACTTCATAATTGGTTGTGGGACATTTCTATGCCACATTCTGCCACATTTGCCTGCAAATACACATTCACTACACTTTACAGTAATTCCTGTGATGCACTTTAAGACATATTGATGGTGTGATAAGGTACTATATCAAATGAAAGCATTATTATATATTTATCATTATTTTTATGATTCAACAGAACCTTCCACTATACCCTTTGGTGATTTCTACTTTCCTTTCATTAACACTAACATATTTCTTAAATCATGTTAACTGGACAAACACTGGTTTTAATTAGTTTAGTAAAACAAAACATTTTCCTATTTTAATCAGCGTATAGCCCAATTCAGATGCAGAAATTATTATACCATGTGTTGTACGGTTTTCAGTACATTTCTGGACTTTGATGCCATGTCAAATCAGAAAGCAGAAGTACATTGCCTTCTCACGAGAACATGTGGATTGGGAGTGGAGAAGGAAGGGGGCAAATATGTCTTACGAGGGGGCAGCCAAATAGGAAAAACAGAGAAAATCAGTAATTTAAACTTTATTCCAGCTATAATGTATTTCAAGTCATAGTCAGTCAATCTCGAGAGAATGTTTTTCAAATCAAAAAGTACATTTGTTCTTTTAGAATCACAATATTTGCAAAATACTGAAAAATGCACCAAATAAAATGTGTTGAAAATCAATATTTTCTGGAGCCGGAGACCCATTTAAAAGATAAATCTCAATCCCTTCAGAAAGTACTAAATACTCTTTCCTGTCTCACAATAATCTACCCTAACAATGTTAGTATTCTTTCCCCGTTCTCTTTTAACATCTATCTGAAGCCTCAGAACATGCACATAACAAAATAAAAATAAGCATTGACTTAACAATTCTCATTCATCGGACATTCAACTTTCATCCATCTGAAACCTCTGCCATCTCCAATAGTATAGCAATCCTTTGTGTTGGTTTGAGGCCATAGTCAGTTTCCTGTATGTGTTTGCATCTTCTCGTGTATGCAACATGAGTAAAAGAGCGTGCAGTGTCAAAGAAGAGCTGATCCCAATTGGTGCTGAATTATGTTCAAGTAGGATATTGTCTTCAAGCACCTCACAGTGGTGAGATTGGTCACTGAGCAAGGGAGAAGTAGGAGGTGACCAAAGGCATGGTTAAAAAGTTAGGTTTTAGGACGGGATTTAAGGCAGATAGAGAAGGGCCGAGGTAGAGTTCCAAAGGTTATGAGCATAGTGACTGAAAACTCAACCATTCGATGGTGGTGTAGATGGGTTGGGGAACATGCAGAAGGTCATGTTAGCTGAGCAGAGGAGTGTGGTAAGAGATATCACTGGTATTGGCAAACCTTTGTGAAGATCATAGTGATTAATTATTCAGACAATACTTCAACCTTACTGCTGCAAATTTCATTTTTCACAGAGAATTAAATCCAGCTGTATAGGATTGAAAAACGGTACTGAAACATATATGGAGCCTTACATTTACAAAAATACATCTAGCTAAACTAAACCAACTTGCTATTATCCCCATTTTACTTATGTGCTAAAATTACAGTGTTTGCCTGTGTAAGATACAAATTAAATGGGGTTCACTGTTAGACAATTGTTTAGTTAATAATCTGCTCTATATATTCTGCTGCACAGAAAACTGTTGTGATTATGCAATTACTGTATTCAGATGCAATATCATTCATTATTAAGCAATTGCTTATGTAAGAAGCTATTGATTTTATAACTTCAGTGATTGCCCGTTATATAGTGTTATAGCTGACTTCAAAGAAAGTAATAATGAATGTAATTATAATAATGCTTGCATTTGGTATAGCTCCTTTCACATCGAGAAGACATCTCAAAGTGCTTCACAGTATTTATTTATTTAGTATGATCAATTTCATTTGGGGGATTGTTAACCAGGATATGGGGAGAAACACCCTTCTCTTTATAAACTACATGTGAATATGAGCAACATGTCAATTGCACACAATTTCTCAGGTTACCTGGCCCATCACAAAACAATTCCATCATACACACAAAACTCAGAGATTAAACCCATGGGACAAATACCTAAACATCCCAGAGAGTGATACAGCACCCGAGTGCCACCTCACACTACCTGCTCATCTATTAATCTGAAGTTGTAACCAGTTTTCCATCATCAAAGAAAAATAACTAAATGTCAAAATAATAAATACAGATTTTTGTTTTGCAAGTTATCGGTAAAAATATAAATTGAACAAAAGGTATAATTTTATTTTTGTCGTAATATCAGAAAATTGGATATTCAATAACCTGTGAACATGTGGAGCACTTTGAGGCTTCTCAACAATGTGATAAGGCACTACATAAAATGCAAAGATTATTATTATAAATCAGGCACCCGGGATTTTATCTCTCAGTATAAATTGTGACCCTGTGGTGTGAGACATGAAAACCAATGGGTTGAGATTATAATTGAGCCCAGCAGATAAGATAGAGAGGACAATAGGAACTCTAAAGTATCCATGTGCATATGTATACATGTAACTTCATACGCACAAACATCTGAATGGTTTAAAGCTGCAAGAAGTTAAGTCTGTCATACTATTGTACATTATAAAGATAGAAAAAGTTATAGAAACTTAATGTTTCAGAGAGATAGACAAAGGAAAAGAAATTCAGAGTGAGAAAGAGAGAGAAAGGCAGAGAAAGATTTCACCAGATTTACTTGGGGTTTTTGTGTTAAATTTCCCTCCTGATTTTTTCATACCAAAAATAGGCTAAAAAAACCCCTAAGTTTTCATTTTGTGGATAAAAAAAAGACTTTAATAGTCTTTCCTATGATGCACGCAGAGAATGAAAATATGCGTATCCTTTCAAAGCACAGCACAATAATACTTTGAATTGAAAATAATAATAATAATAAATATTGCTTGCAATTTGTGGAGGTGGCAGCAAGTAGGAGGAGGAGGAGGAGGGAGTCTTTACAGTCTTTCACTGTATTTCCATTCCATTAACTCCAGGCAGCGGTAATAATAGCGCAAATGTACTGTAAACCCCACTCTATGTGAATATTATCACCATCCATGATGAACATTGCCACGCTCTATTAGGAACATTTTCACACTCTGTGGTGAGGATTGTTACAATTCCTGTGAACCTTGTCACAATTCACAGTGAATATTATCACAATCCATGATAAAACGGGGTTTATTACAAATAATTAACTTCTGCATTGTTTTATTGATGACTTTGTTACGTCTAGGTGTAGTGATTAGCATGTTCAGATATTCCCTCCAAATTCTGCTCCTTTCTAGAGATAAAGACCCATGGCCTAGATGTGCACATTCGCCAGAGGGTCAAGGGTATTTTCCTGTAGGTTCGCAAAGGTTATTTAAAGATTACTTGTCATTATAGGGGAGGTTTTCAAGGAGCAGGCCTGATGGAACTGAAAAGGCATTTCTTTTTCATGCTTCTGGTCTTACCAGAAGGGGGTGTTTAAAGAGTTAGTTGATGATATGGAAAGCAATGAAATGTGCAGTAAAGCTCAACTGTGAGATGGTTATATTGAGAGGAGAGCAGGCTATGCTCTAGATAAGTAGACTCTGGAGAATGTGGAATATCTGGGGAACCATTCTATCATGGTAGGAATATTCAATAAAAAGTAATTGAAATGTCACACCATAATGGTATTGAAATAATATCTTGGTATATTAACGCTTTGAGCTTTATTACATGTGAAAAATTATGACAAAGTTGGAAAGGTTATAAAAAAATTCTCCTGCTTTAGTAAACTCATCCGATTCCAAGAGAGGCTGGCAGAGATGGGTGGTGACGGAATTATTTGCAGCAAATAGTACCAGCAAGAGAAATTTAGCAAGTCATAAATCAGTACACGCTACAGGCTACGGCCAAGAAATGGAATCAGATGGTAGGCTGGTGTTAATAGCTTCAGGGGTAAAAGTGAAACTCACATAACAAGGATTATTTATACCCCTATTCCAAACCAATAGCCTCTTCTATCTATGCCATTGGCAGAGTTGTTCATTAGAGATGATACCATACTTTCTATAAAGAGGTGATGGAAATCCTGTTCTGGATTCTGTCCTTGGCTTATGTATCCAAGGGCTGTCATTTCTTTGTGGGCCTTCAACCTACGGATAGATATTTAGTCCACTAGATGGAGACATATCTGCAGTGCTTTGTGGAGAATGAATTGTAAAAAGAGTACACATGTATTACTCCAGAGGTTAAAATGAATTTGAATTTACAATTCTTCCATGGGTTGGAGGTTTGTACATCTGGTCTGGTGGGAATGCTAACAAATTAGATTGTATTGGAAAATATTACCAGATTCCATAGAATCAATTCTATGATTCTATAAGTTTGCAGGGCTCTGGGGAGAGAGCGGGGGAGTGGGATTGAATTGGATAGCTCTTCTCAAAGAGTCAGCACAGACACAATTGGCTGAATGGCCTCCTTCTGTGCTGTATAATTCTATTATTCTATGATCTACTGATAACAGCTTTAAAGATTTCCATTAACTGGGAGATCTTTGAGACAACATGATTATGGTTTCAATTACCACTCGAGGGGACAGATTCTCTCCAAACGTTTGTAGAGTCAATGACAAAATTTCAAGAGTCAAATATCATAACCGGCCCTAAAATCCTAACAAAACTGCAGCCTTTTGTTCTGCATTAAAAATTCAATGTTATCACGGTAAAAAACTTTAATTGGCTCTCATTAATGGATGAGGTAAAGACAATGGGTAGTTTATTCTGCAAATTCCATTAATTTACACTGTGTTAAGATCAATGCTGATTTATAGCTGACAAATGTTTGTGTAAACCATTTTTAAGAAAACCTGTTTTGAGTCGAGATCAGCTTACCTACTGACAGTCAAAGTCAGCTCATCTCGACAAACCAGTTCTTTGAAATTGGTGACATTGTTGAGTTCCCTAACTACCTTGAAGACCTTTCTTTTCGATCATATCTATGGTAATCTCCCCTCTCTCCTCAAGTCAGCGATAAATTCTGCAAAACTGTTAAGTGCTCCAAGATGCTATCCTGCGTGAAGGGTATTACACAAAGGCAAGTTGTTGTTGTGAATGGGCTTGAGCATGCAAGGCTGTCATTGGCTGCACCACTTACTACTTGCTGGATTGTCCACAGGAATTTCAAAAAATAGACTGGAAATAAGCATATGTGGATGTTATATTCTAAGAGAGTTGAAAAAGCTATACCTGTCAATTACAGACACACTGGTCTATAAGTGGAATCAGTGGAAAACTCATTAAAGTAAACTGGAACATTATCTCTATGAAAATAGCCCAATAAATGACAGTTGTGAGAGAGGGATGAACTCTATCACTGCCTTCTATGGTTATTGGCGATCAACCTATGTTAAAGAGAGCTAACAAGGGCACTCATTGGAGTTCGTTCCTCTGGATCTGGCTTCCTCCTTGTCCCCCAAATCCTCCGCTCCATCCTCGGTGGCCGTGCCTTTAGCCACTATGCGCCAAGGCTCTGGAACTCCCTTCCTCACTCCCTTCGCCTGGCCCCTTCTCTTGCTACTTTCAGGTCTCTGCTGAAGACTATCAGTTAGATCTGATCAAATACAGCGAAGTAATAGGCAACTGTGCCTCCAGATAACAATACGTAATTCCTAATCAATGGAGTTGTATTTGGTTCTCAAAACTGGATACATAGATTACGTTCTGCTCTAATACTTATCTCAAATTAGGCTTTGTAAATGTAAGGCTTTGTCTTGGGTGTATGTTTGTTACACTGTGCTGACTGACTGTGCATCACTTATCAATATAAGTAGCTTTTATGTTCAAATGAGCTAAGATGATCGTGTCATTCATTGCAGTTACGTCACTTAAATAATGTAAGATTCATGTTGTTCAATGAACACTTCAGTGGTAATTTTGTATTTGTTTCCCTAAGTGTATTGATATGTTGTGTGGCTTTTTTGAGGCACATGTCTGGGACATTGTTGAATAATGACTTTTTTTTCATTGACATTAACTGAAGAGCCCTGATTCTGCTAGATTATAATATTGGTGGATTAATACCAATAAGTAAATCTATAAATGTTGGGGTTATCCTATTGTGTCCGTTAGCATTGTTACTATTTAAACATCTGAATATTCTTTTTTACTTTTATGCAAATTAATTTATTGCCAACTAATAAGTTATGACATCAAATTTCATAGGTATTTAATAATTGCTTGAAGCAATGTAACTATCCTCAACTTGAATCATGTAAGTTATTTTGTGTTTCTAATTCTTCCATAACATTGAACTCAATGGCATTTCTGCCAAAGAGGACTAATAATAATAATATAAATAAATGATGCTTGCATTTGGTATAGTGCCTTTTCATGTCAGAAGGATGTCTCAAAGCACTTCATAGGAATTACTGTAAAATGGAGGAACTGTATTTGTAGGCAATGAACAAACAGCCAAGAAATGAGTGACCACTTTTATTTGGAGGATTGTTGGTCAGGACACTGGGAGAAACTCTCTTCTCTTTCCGAATAGTGCCATAGGACCGTGCCTTCAGCTCCCCTCCCGACTCTCTACCCCCTCCTCGCTCCCTCCCTTCCCTCCCCTCACCCTGACCATTTCCCCCCTGCTCGGGTCCTGACCCAACTGTACAGCGCCTTGGGACGTCCTCCCGACGTGAAAGGCGCTCTATAAATGGAACCTTGTTGTTGTTGTAGGATCATTAACCTCCACCTGAACAGACAGACAAGATCTTAGTTTAACTTTGGTCTTCACCTCTGACAATGCAACACAGCACTTTGCATTGGAGTGTCAGCTCAGACTCTCTAAGTTCAAGTCCCGATTTGAACCCACAACCTTCTTACTCAGAGGCGAAAGTGCAACCACTGAGCCAAGCTAACATGCAGGAATTGCCAGAAGCATTTTATGCAATGTGAGGTCAAACCCATGGGTCCACATGAATTCCAATAGAATTCTTTAATAAGGAAGTGTAAATCACATCCCATTCTTTCTCGGAATGGAGTTTCCATAGCTTGATGTGACCCACTTCTGGTTATCGGATGCAATCCCCAGTTACATGACAGATTCTTTAGTGAAGAATCTTTGAAGATATTTTACAACTTTGACTATCCATGTCGTGTTTCATGAAAGTTCTGAGAGAGAATAATCAGAGGGATCTAACGTTTTGTTGTTGTTGTTGTAGAGGTCAGGACACTAGACTCATTTAAAAAGCAGCTTGATGCAATGATTGGTTCACATTCGGGTGGCTGTTCTGGAGGGATGAGATTGGATGGGCCGAAGGGCCTTCTTCATCCATACCAATCTTGTGATCTTGATGGTTGAGTAGCCTTTTATCATTCACATTCTTAT
The DNA here is from genome assembly GCF_018977255.1 of Callorhinchus milii. NCBI lineage: Eukaryota > Metazoa > Chordata > Chondrichthyes > Chimaeriformes > Callorhinchidae > Callorhinchus > Callorhinchus milii. Next base: position 22,983,199 of record NW_024704742.1, on the reverse strand, counting down.
GCGTCTGTTTACCTTGATCTGAAACACTGACTGTCCAGCGCCTTGGGACGTCCTCCTGACATGAAAGGTGCTATACAAATGTAATTTTGTTGTTGTTGTACAGTTTGTTATGAGTAGTGCCACTATCTTCTACATTTTACATGTGAGCATTACTGTACATTAACGATTAGAAATGTTTCATGGAAACTAAATAAAATAAGGAAAGTTAATATAGGTTAAAGTCTGTTTTGGGCAAGTACAAAGTATTACTTTTCACTCAGAACAGAAGGCGGTGTTGTTTCCCCTGACTTCAAGTCGAACCAGGGAACCACCTTTGAAAGAGCATACTTCAACATCCAGCGACCAGAATAAAGTTCACAGTTATTATCAATCAACTGGACTTTGCATTGAGTCTCTGTAGACAATGCTGACTGCTCTTAATACATTACAGCAATTGACTGGGCTCGGTATAATTTCATGAACTGATAAGAGCACAGTTGGCATACATTATTGCTGCACACTGTTCAAATCATAGAATCTTATGAAATTATTTTTTAAAAGGCCATTCTTCCTACCATGCCGATTCATTGTCTGTTTAGTCACACTCCTTATCTTTTGCCCATACTCTTATATTTTTCCTTTTCAAATCTTTGTCTAAATTCCTTTTAAAAGCTATTGTGAATTCTGTTTCAACCACCATTTGTAGCAGTGCGTTCCATGGCCTATTAAAACCCTCCATTTAAAACAAAGATCTCCTAACCTCTTATTTTTTGATAATAATAATGCATTTGATATAGTGCTTTACTATGTCGTTGAAACATCTCAAAGCATTTCACAGGATATACTATAAAGTGGACTATTTTGTGGGCAAAACTTAGCCAATTGTACACAGCAATATTCCACAAACAGCCACAGAGTGAGTGGCCAATATTGTTTGGAGGATTGTTGGCCAGGACACAAGGAGAATCTCCCTTCTCTTTTCGAATAGTGCCATGGGATCATCAACATCCACCTATAAAAGCAGACAGGACCTCTTAAAACAGTTTAAAGTCTCATCCGAAGGATGGACACACCCCCAGCACTGCATTAGAATGTCATCTTAAGCTTTGATTCCAAGTCCCAACATGGAGCTTGTACCCACACCCTCTGACTCAGAGGTGAGAGTGCTACCCTGTTGCCAGGCTGACGTATAAATTCTAAATAATCCTAAACTTAAGCCCTCTGGTTATTGACTCACCAGTGACCCTTTTTTATCTGATCAAAAGTCCTCATAATTTTGAACGTCTATCAGATCTTCTCTGAACCTTCCCTATTCTAGCGAAAACAATCCCAGGTCCTTAAGTTTCTCCTCATGAGTAAAGTGAAACAAGTGACACAATATTTGTTTCACATAAAGTGCTCAAATGCAGGCACTACTTGTACAACAGATAAAAGAAGATGAGAAGGCTTCCATGCTGGCTGTGTAAAGACTGATAAATACTCACAGATATTTCAAAAGGGACATTTACCAATAACTAAAAGAACTTGTGTAGAAAAAAAAACTCAGTTCCACTATTCTCAGAGCAGGGCTTAAAGGATGTTTCTTCTGGTTGTTGGAAGATAATGAGCATGTCGCAGGAAAATGGTTTGACATGGTTCACTTTGATAGGAAAAATAAGGAAAAGATGTATATATTGAATATTAATAACTCTTACATTTGGTATAGCGCCTTTTACGTTTGGAGGATGTCTTAAAGATCTCCATAGGATATATTGTAAAATGGATGACTTATTTTGTGGACGAACGTGGCAGCAAATTTGCACAGCAGTGTCCCACTGACAGCCATAAAGTGAATGATCAATTTTATTGGGTGATTTTTGGCCAGGACAGGAGAGATTCGATGATTCTAATTTGTGATATTCTCAATTGTAAACGAAGCACTCAATGGGATTTTTGTGATAATCCTAAAATGTTGTATTAAAATAAAATATTACACTAAATAATTAAAATATTACATTGTTCAACAATATTGCACTGCCTCAAAGGGTGGTGGAAGCAGATTCAATAGTAACTTTGAAAAGGGAATTGTATATTTATTTGAAAAGAAAAAATACAAGGCTAAGGGGAAAGAATTGGATAGTTCTTTCAAAGAGCAGGCACAATGCGCCAAATGGCCTCCTTCTGTGCTGTTTTTGACCCTAAACTGTCCTTTTTTCCCCCCACATCTATGCCATGACCCGTTCTGTCTTCCTCCACCTCCACAACAATGCCTCACCCCTCAGGCCGCCGAAACCTTCATACATGCCTTCATTACATCTAGGCTTGACTATGCTGATTCCCTGCTTGTTGGCTTTCCCAAATCTTTCCTCCACAAGCTGCAAATCATCCAGGACTCTGCAGCTAATGTCCTCTCCCACACAGGGCTCCATGACCCCATCAGCCCTACCCTTGCCTAGCTCCACTGGCTCCCATCCCTCAGAGGATCAAATTCAAAATCGTCATCCTCACCTTCAAGGCCATGGCCTTGCCCCCTTCTACCTCTCCGACCTGCTAAACTGTTATCAATCTGTCCATTCCCTCCGTTCAGCAGGCCCAGCCTGCCCCACCCCACCATTGGTCAGGCCTTCAGCCTCTCTGCCCCCACCCTCTGGAACTCAATCCCACATTCCCTTCGCCCTCGCTCCCTCCCTTTTTCAAGGCACTCTTCAAGACCCTCCTCTTGAACCGTGCCTTTGGCTACTCTCCTACCCTCTCTGCCCTCCAGCCTCCCTGATCCCAACCCCCAACAACACCCCCGCTCAGGTCCCGATCCCTGACTGTTCATCGCCTTGAGATGTCCTCCCGATGTGAAATATAATTTTGTATTGTATTTTGTATTGTAGGAGTCTATAAAACAGACACCCAGAGATAGCATCTTCAGAAAAGGAAGGGAGAGAATTTGCTAGGGGGGGAGGGGATAAGAAACATTTTAGAACATTACTACTCTAGCAAAGCAAATTGCAAATGGAAATTCCCATTATAACAATACACCATGAATACTAAAGTAGAACACTGCAGATCACTGTGCATGATTATATATAAATAGTGTTTGCTGGACAAGCAAGAAGACTAATCAGTCAATTTGCACAACAAATGACAAAATGATATGTGTACAACACTTCAATTTATTATGGTTGACAGAGGTATCAAAGCTCTTTTACCAAAGTACAACTGCAATTATCATACTATACATGAGGATAGAGATAAACTTTTAGTTTATTAGATTGACTGAATAAATTATTTCTCAACTGCCCAAAAACCTAAACATGACTGTTGACTTGAATAAGCAGTGCAGAGGTTCCTGCAAAGAGTAACTGAACGCACAAATTGTGAGGTGCTTTAATGGATATCGATTCCAGCTCGCTTGATTGCTCAGTGGTTCAATATCATAGGCCAGGCCTGTCCTGAGTTATTTTATCTCAGTTAGTAATAGGGGTTCGACATTTGGTCTCAAGCCTTCTCCCCTTGGATCAATGGAAGAAAAATCTACTCACGATCATTATCTAATATCATGATTGTTAGAAGAAAAATTAAGGAGGCAGTTAGAAGCTATTTTATCTCTCTAAAATGTTTCTTATCCCCTCCCCACTTCTGTCAGATTCTCTCCACTCGTTTTCTGAGGAAGCCATCTCTGTTTGGTATAGACATATAAAGACCACAGAACAAAAGTCTATTTTCCCAATGGCTGTTTTATAGAATCATAGAATTTTACAGCACAGAATGAGGCCATTTGGCCCATCATGTCTGTTGTTGTTAGGATTTGATTAGGATCATTGCTACAATTGAATCATTCAAAAGGGAACTGGATGAAGACCTGGGCAATAAAACATTAGGGAATATGGGAAAAGAGCTGGAAAATGGGATTAACAAAATAAGGTGATTTAGTAATACAAGCAGCAGTGGCATAGACTTGATGGCCTCCTTATGTCTGGAAATGTTCTATGTATAAAGTATATTACATGAAGGTTAGATGAGGACAACGCTGGATTTGGCAGCGATTTTCCTCACAGTTAGGTAGCCTGCCCACAGGCTCCAGACATGAAGGATAACCACTGAAGCAAGGCACTGCAGAACCTGTAAAAGTGTATCTCAGGACAAATCAACACTTTCAGGACAGAAGAGCAGAAATCAAGGAGAAATATTTTAAAAAGCTGAATGCAATGATGGGTGCATCATAGATTGATGAGAGTTTTAACAACTCTTTCATAATTCAAACAGTGCCTAGATATATCTTTTACACATAGCAATATGTTTGAGTTCCATTTGATTAAAAGCAAGCTGCTGCTATGGGAGACAACCTTTGCTTTTTGGTTTTAAGAACAGCGCTGCAGTGTTTCACCTGACGCCTCTCAAAGCGTCACGGACAGAGTATACTGTGGAGAACGCTGACTGCATTTCTTTTCACTGACAGCTCCAGTTCGACACAAATGTTAATATCATTTATAGAATCATAGAATTATATAGCAGAGAAGGAAGCCATTCGGCCCATTGTGTCTGTGCCGGCTCTTTGAAAAGAGCTATCCAAATCAATCCCACTCCCCCGCTCTCTCCCCATAGCCCTGCGAACTTGCCCTCCCCAAATAATTAACATTCTTTCACTTTCTATTGCTATGCGTTACTTTTTGATAAGGCCAAAATAAAAACGAAATTAAACAGCAATATAGATAAAGTAACAGACGCCAGGTTACTTCCAGGACCAGGTTATAGAAGGATTAATTTGCAACAACTGCAAGCTGGTCGATGGACTCAAGGCTGAAGTGATCAGTCTTAGTGAGTGACTGGCCACACATCAAAGTATAAGGGAGGATGAGATTTTTATAAATGAGGTATTAAAGGAGACCACACTGGGGGGAAGAGTAGGAGAGGAGTCCCTGGTACCTAAAAGATGTGGTTGGGTCTCCATTAGAAAAAGCTCTGGAAGTCGTGGTCAGGTAATGAGGCAGGAGCAGGCATCCCTGGTGCTCTTAAACAGTTTCTCTCCTCTGGAGAGAGACAATGTGGAAATCCGAGGGCTGGCTGAGACAGGCAAGGATGTGCCATCCCCCAAGACCATCCAGCAGCCTGTCAGAGAAGGAGGGAAAAGAGAAAGAAAACCAGACAAGTTGTGTTGTTAGGGGATTCGACTATTCAGTTTACAGACAGAATTCTGTGCAAACTGAACCCAGAAAATCGAATAGTATGTTGACTCCCAGGTGAACAAGTTGAAGATCTGACATCCCAGGTTGACAAAATGCTTGAGGGAGCAGGTGAGGAACCAATTGTGGTTGTCCGTGTAGGAAGAAAAAACAGATAGAAATAGACCAGAAGCCCTATATGCTAAATTCATGGCATTAGGAAGGAAGCTTAAGGGAAAGACTTCAAGTGCAGTTTTTTTTGGAATTACTCCCCATACCATTTGCTAGTAAGGAGAGACAGAGCGCAATAATGCAGACCAATATGTGGCTAAGAATCCTGTTTTAGGTTCTCAGACAGTGGGGCACCTTTTAGAATCGGGGTGCACCTATACAGACCAGATGGGTTCCACCTGAACAAAAAGCGGATGGACGTATTGGCAAGCAGGATAGATAGTAAGGGCTAGATACACGGTGGTTTTGATAGCTGTAAAAGAGCACCTGAACCAATTAGACAAAACCTTAAAGTATGCCAATGGAAGCATAGATCAAAGTATAATCGGTCTAATTCGATTGGTTGGAGAAAAGGAAACTAACAATACTAATAAAATAAAGGGGAAAGGCAACAAACAACAGAGCTGTTTATGCAAGAAGTCTGGCCAAGAAATCTGCAAGCTGGAAGGTCTTGCAAGAGGCGACAGATTGAATATCATTAGCATCACAGAGACATGGTGGAATGATTCCAATCAATGGCATACCAATCTGGAAGGATTCACACTGATCAAGAGGGACCATATCAGGAGAAGAGGAGGTGGTGTGGCAGTATATATAAACTTCAGTATTGAGGCATAAGTGAGATAGAATACAACAAATACCCACAGAATCATTTTGGATAGAATTAATAGATGGCAACAGAAGTAAACTATTATTGGGGTTTGCCATAGACCCCTAGGCTAGGGTGACAGCCTTGATCTGGAACTCTGGGATGAGATAAGGAAGGTGATTAGTAAGGGACCGACCATAATAGTTGGAGATTTTAACTTACCAGGGGAATTGATTGGAATAATAATGTCTGGTAAGTAGGAAAGGAATTTCTAGAGTGTTTGATGACTCAGTTTGTAAAGGAGCCAGCAAAGGAAAATAACATTTTGGATTTGGTTATGAGTAACCGGGACAATCAAATCTCCAACACAAAGGTGAGTGGGGGATTAAGCAACAGTAATCATAATGTTATCACATTTGGTATTAAACAGATTAGTGAGGTTACAAAAACAAATTTGCCAGTTTTTAAGAAGACTAACTTTATGCGATTGAGAAGTCTTGTCAGAGCAGGCCTGACAGGTTTAAACATGGCTAAGAGCACAGAGGAACTATGGAGCTCATTCAAGGAGGTGATTCAGAATGCAATGGACCAATGTGTACCCAAGCAAAGAAAAAGTGCTAATGTTAAGGGCACTCTTGCCTGGTTGGACCAGCCACGAAACAACTCATAGAGGAAAAAAAAGACATTTAAGGCCGTGAAGGAAAATGGCACAGAGGAAAGACAGATTCATTACCAAAAGGCAAGCCAGGGTTGCAAGAAAAGTATCAGAATGGCAAAGAAAACTAAACTAAGCATGGTACAAGATGTGAAGGATAACAATAAAATGTTTTTACATTAAGAGAAACAGAAAAACGAGGGATGGAATAGGGCCATTGAAGGTGGGATCGGGTGAGCATATGACAAATCATGCTACACGAGTTGCAGAAGTACATAATAAGTGTTTTGCCTCAGTTTTTAGTAAAGAGGGGATAGGAAATTTATTGGATGTGGAAAGAGAACTCAGTAGTTTTGCAGAGGCAAGTTGTGACATTGTACATATCCATGCTTGTCAAACAAGTCCAGCCCCGTCAGCTGAGCGCCCTAGCCATCAGTCTCTTTGATCTTCAGGCCCCATCAGCCGCCTAGTTACTTAATCTGCAGTGACACTGTCTTTCTCTGTACAACCACATAACATCTATAGTATTTTAACTGATCTTGAATGAGAATATGAAAGAGAACAGCAAATACAATTCAGAATGTGCTGTCTCTTGCAATAATCTGTCTTCAAAAGCAATTTCTACACTTACTCATTGAGAAGTGAGAGATTGATTATTTTAGAGCCTTGCATTTGAAACAAGTACTATTAAACAAATAATCTGAACAATGTTTTAAAAATTGTGTGTCTGTGGAACGTCATGGTATTGCCACGTTCAAGACCTCACCTATACTCGCTCTCATTGATGAATCTTGAATATCTCCTCAATTTTAAAATCATTGTGAAATATTCCAAAATATCGTGAACAGCATGTCTAACCACATGTGCCAATATTAGGTCACACATGCAGTGATTTCTTTATCGAGGAATCCAAAGTGACATTTCTTCCAGAAATCAGTAGTCGCACAGATCCACTATCAACAATGTTACGATCTGGAAAGCACTGCCTGAAAGGGTGGTGGAAGCAGATTAAAAAATATTTCAATCTCTGAGATTTGAGTTAAGGACAGAATAGAAGGACAACCTCCAAATGTTAAAGGCACTATATAAGTGTGAATTGTTTTGTAGCTTGCTGCCCTGTAACTCATCTGGGAGTGTTTGGTGCTGGCACTGGATGATAGAAGTTCTTGAATATCACTCCCCAGCATTGATACTCTCTTGAATGATCACAAAATTCGGCCGAAACCAGGAGCAAACTGGATTGTCGGGAAATCATGATATTTCCTGAATGCCCCCTGTGAATGGCTTCTGACGTTACCAGCTCGTGCAGCATAGTTCAAAAGTTCCATTTAAGTCTGACAAAGTTTTTAAATGTGTGGATGTTTTATGCTTTTTGGCGCCTTCACGAATCGGTACCCTCAACGAATGGCCCCCCCATCCCATTTTACATGACAATCCCGAGCCCTTTCGGGGAGCCAGTTCGCCACTGTTTAAAAGAAACCAAACCATTGACATAATGGGATGGGATAGAAAACTGGGTCATGTTCACCATATAACATGAAAGAAGTTAGTTCTAATTCAGATCTTGCTATAAGTTTGCAGTTTCAGAAAGCTGCAGAGCATATTGCGTGACACAAGGCTAGCCACGTGCAATGCAGCAAAAACAGGTATATGAGCCTGTGGAGGTGCGAGAGGAGACATTGGGATCAGCTGACTGGTGCGACACCACACTATTACACTCTTTTAATTAATGGCTGTTGCGCATTCCAAAAATTAGGTGCAAAAACACCAGTCGGGACTTGCAAATATGCGATATTGCAGAACAAATGATTATTATGCACTGGTGCAGGCCAGGCTCAATTCATTGGTGGTTTCTTTCAAGCTTGTGAAATGAAGTGGTTGGTAATTTAATTCCACCCACTTCCCTGTAATATTCCCTGTAATTTGCGTTAGGAGTAGGCTTGCATGCAAAAGTTTCCACGAGCTTCTGAGATAAATATTCTCTTTGCGCTCACATTAAATCAATAGGACAATTGTATTCAAGTGTCAAAATGACCAGTTCAAAATGAACCATGTGAAAAAGGAAGGATAGTGGGTTTGATCCGTCTCAACTATAAATTGTGATCATATAAATGGATTTGAGCAAAATATCTTTACAGTGGCTGTAGATAACCCCAAATATATAAATAATTTGTCCACTTTTAGGAACTTAGAATAGGCACAGGAATGGCTATTAAGTGTGACCAGCCTGATCTACCACTTTATTCAATCACTTACTTGTGGACCTCAACATAACTGAACCTGGCTGGTGGAAGTCGACAAATAGTTGAAAGTGTTACCTTGCATTTGATATGGTGCCTCATTACTGTCAAACTGAAGGGTAATGATTGCATAGCAGCCAATTTGCACACCGCAATGGCCCAGAAAATGAAATAAATAACCTCTTATTTTGGGAGGTTGTTGGTCCGGACACTCCCTTCTCTTTTTGAATAGTGCCAAGGGATCTTTAATGTCCTCCTGAACAGGCAGACGCAACTTTGCAATATATTCTGTGAAGAGCAGTAAGATGTCTCAATGACGTCATAAGTTGCTATGTCAAATGCAAGGATTATTATTATTACATCTAAAAACTTCCTTTTTGACTGTGCCTTTGGTCACCTCCCTCCCGTGCCACTAACGTTCCCCTTGCTCGTGCTATTACTTCATCCCCCAAAAATGTGAAAAGAGTTATATAAGTGCAAGTTGCTATTCCAATTTGATATGATGTATTTCATCTTACGTTTTGGAAACATTTTAAGATTTTTTTGTGCCTATAACGAGGGTTGTGGACACACTTCACCTCCAGAGAGTCAGACTTGGATTTAATCCATTGGTGTAGCGCAGGTCACTTCTGTTTGCTGTGACTGCCAACTTACAACTTACCAAAAGTTGCATGTTGCATACTTTGTAAAGGGTAACAATCAAAGTGGCTTGAGTGCAAAAGACATGTGGCAGTGAGAGTGTTAACAATGACAGAGCAGAGTCCGTGTCCTCTCCTGTTCCAGCTTCTGTTAGCGTCTCATCCCCTCTTTGCTCAGCTCCACTGCCTTCCTGTTTCCCGGTGGATTGGGTGCAAGATCCTCGTTCTAACATTTAAATCGTTACTTGCCCTCATCCCACCCTATCTCTGCAATCTCTTTCACCTACACCAACTCAGCTGTCCCCTTCATTTGGTGGATTCTGGCCTACTCCACAACCCCCGTTATATCTGCCCCAGGCATTCAGCCACTTAGTTCTGGTTGTCATATTAGAGGAAGGATATTGTAGCATTGGAGTGGATGCAGTGCAGATTTACTAGGATGTTGCCAGGGTTAAATGGCAAGAAAGATTGGACAGGTTGGACTTGTTGGAGATGAGAAGAATGAGAGGAAACCTGATTGAGATGTTTAAAATTATGAAAGGATTCAATAAGGTGGATGTTGATAAATTGTTCCAAAATTTGGGACCATTAATATAATAATAGAGTGACCGTGTACCCTGTGGGCAGCCATTTGAATGCGGAACTCACTGCTAGAAGCTATGGTTGAATCAAAAAGTATTAGCATACTTGAGAGGAAACGATACATACATGAGGGAGCAGGGAATGGAGAGCTATGATGGGAGGGGAAGAGAAGCAGTGGAGGCTTGGGTGAAAAATAAACACTGGCATGGACCAGTTGGGACAAATTGCCTATTTCCATTTTATATAATTCTATGTAATGGAATGCTATTGTTGAAATTAATAATTAATAAGTATTATAATAATTATTAATAATTTCAACTGGCTGGCTGAACTATCATTGACAACCATTAAGAAGTTACCTCTACACAGTGATTTAAACTGTAATAATATAATGATAATAATCATTGCATTTGATATAGCACCTTATCACATCATTGAGATGTCTCAAAGCAATTCTCAGTATATACTATAAAGCAGATTGACTGTTTGGGGCAAAATACACACAATTGACCATCAATTCCTGGTGGTTGGGGAAAGCAGCTTGGTTTGGAACACTAGGTGAAGGCACAAAGTTGTTTGGGGAAAGTAAACAGTTCGAGTCAAAAGGGTCTGGCAGCTGAACTGAGGGTAGAACATGGACAAAAGTATTTACCTACTAAATAAAGTCATTACATTTAACAGTGAAGCACTTTGAGACCTCCTCCTGTATCAAATGTCAGAATTATTGTTATTAAGTGAAGTGGGTTCCATGAGGAAAGCGCAGACACTTGTAGAACCAACATGTTGGTTCCCCAAAAGATGCTACAGACATTCAACATTGTATCATAGGTTCAGCACATGGCAGTTTGAGCTCTGGAGCTCTGTATAGCCATTCCTTAGTTTCTCCCAGTGTCCTGGCCAACAATTCCCCAGATAGAATTGATCATTCACTTCATAGCTGTTCGTGGGACATTGCTGTACGAATGTATGCCAATTGTCTGCAGCATTCACCTAAAAATACACAGTCACTACACTTCGCAGAAAAATGCTATAAAGCGTTTTGAGGCATCTCAATGACGTGATAAGGCACTTTATAGCAGACTGGCCAATTTAGCCTTCGTGCTTTTGAAACTGTCTTGAAAAAACGGTTTGTAGGTTTAAATTAAAAATGTTAAACATTCGGCCAATCTGGTCACATTGCTGAGGTGTTGACAGGCCTGGCTCAGGAGCATCCCCTGGTAAGCAGCGCCTTGGACGTCCTCCTGACGTGAAAGTCGCTATACAAATATAATCTCGTTGCTGTTGTTGTTGTATATCAAATGTAAGAATGATTAGAATAGATAAGTAAATTTTCAGTGCTCTCACTCCACTTTTGACCTGGTTTATTGTTTAAATCTTGACTTTAATCAACCCTGATCTGTCAGCTTCATTGCCTTGAGGGTCTGTGCTCTACACGCTGCTTAAGTCTGACAAAAAGGAAAAATGGCAAAGAATATTACAATTATGTTTTCATAAGAAACCACTTCAAATTAGCCTCTGTCAGTGTTTATTACAAAACGATCAGAGACCTATGAAGAGAGGAATTTTCAGAGCAATTTTTTAATAGGGGGAAAAAGTCAATTAAGATGAATGTTCTCCTGAAAGTAAAACCTCAAACTTCAGACACTTTCTGTTTGATGTGCAGAACATTCCTCCAATTTCTAGCTGCTAGCAGCAATTATTTTTTATCATTTCACCTACACAGTCAAAACGAGTTTCAGATGGAATGTTTGTCACTTAATGAGAGCAGTCAATGAGTGCTGTGGAGAGATTAGCAGGCTTTTGTCACTATCCTGATGGCATATGTCACACCATTCACTGAAGTACATGCACTAAACCAGAAATGTCAACACACACAAATGTTTTAATTAGATTTTTTTTAAAAAAGCACGATTTCACTGGTGACTGAGCAGAAGATGAAGAGTTTTCTGCTTTTTAATGACTAAAACTCCTAGGACACAGCCTCAGCAGTATTCTTGTGTTCTGGCTTTTCATCATTCTCAGTAAAACAGCGGCTGTGTGTGGGCTGTACTGTGACTTGCTGCAGGTTCCTGAGGTGATCTGGGCTGTCAAGGGCTTGGCATTGGTTTTGGGAGGAGGCATCTCCCTGGTGCTAGGAGGGAGAAGCAGAGAGGAACAGATGAATGGCACTTCTACAATCGAGTTACTCGGCAGCCTTGGGACAGAGTGAGAGAGAGAGAGAGAGATAAATTACAGAAGTGGAGGAAGGGTTCCTTTTTTCAAAAAACATGAACAAATATTTAACACTGAGAAAGTTAACATAATGGGAGATCTGATAAAGGTCTTTTAAGTTATGAGAGATAATGAGAGGGTACATGGTTGATAGAAGTAATAGATTATTTCCATCGGTCGACTAGCCAGTAACAAGAGAACAGTATTTACAGAGAAGGTGGTTGTCATGTGGAATTTTCTGCCACAAACTGTTGTTGGAGCGGAATCTGTGAACTTGCTTGCTTAGATGTTTGAAAGAGTGAAATATTGTGGGGAGTGAGCAGAAGAGTGGGATTAGATTAGATTGGCTCAAGTGAAGAAAAATACCAGCAGATTAATAACAGGCTAGATAACGATAATAATCCTTCTACACGTGATCCAAACATCTCAAGGGCACTTCACAGGATTTTACTGTAAAGTGCAGTGATTGTGTATTTGTAGATGGGTTGAATGGCCACTCATTGTGCTGTAACATTTTATGATTCTAAAAGCATTATGCTAGCAATCAAATCATAATTGAGGATGAGACTTTAAACCAAGGTCCTGTTTGCTTGTTTAGGTGGACAATAAAGATTCCATGGCACTATTCAAAAACAAAAGGGAGTTTCTCCCAGTATCCTGGTGAACAATCTCCCAAATAAAATTAATTATTCAGTTCATGGTTGTTTGTGGGACCTTGCTGGTTGCAAATTGGCTGAAAAGTTTGCCTACTAATACGCAATCATACTTTATAATAAATTCTGTTAAGCGCTCTCATACATTTCAATGATGTGATAAAGCATTATATCAAACGTAGGATACTTCTTTTTCTTTTCTAATGTAAATAAAAATTCTTACCCAACCCACCACCACCACCACCAGCCTTCTTTAATGTTTGTAACAAACTCTCCCCCTGTAGAACATTTGCATTTTTCTCCGATATGTCAGCTTGGCTCAGTGTTGGAAACACTAACCTCAGAGTCAGAAGCTCATAACTCTACATTGGGACTTTGATCTTTTAGTGTAGGCTGACACTCCAGAGCAGTACTAGAATAGCACTGCATTTTCAGAGGTGCTGTACTTTGTATGAGATGTTAAATTGAAGTTTGTTATGTTTCTTCATGTGGATGTTAAAGATCCTTTGACACTAATTGAAATCGAAGGGTGCGTCTTCTGGTGTCCTGGCCAACGATTTTACAAATACGTTAGTTATTCTTTCATGGTTTGTGCTGTGCACAAACTGGCTGCTATGTTTACCTAGAAAGCATGTTACTACACAGCAATTTTCTGTTAGGTGCAATATCAAATGCAAGTATTATTATTATGGATACATTGTTATAATGAAGTGAAATTTATTTTCTGATGATCGCTATACAGGATAAGAATGAAGAGATCCTTGAGACACAGTGTCAGCTAAACTGTTCTCCACAATACCTTATCCAAACCCCATTTGCCGATCTTCTGCTACGCATTTGTATTACATAACATAACATGTAGGAGCAGGAGTAGGCCATTCGGCCCTTTGAGCCTGCCCCGCCATTCAATCATGGCTGATCGTCTAATCTAACTCCAGCTAATAACCTAACCCTGCCTTATCCCCATATCCCTTTTGCAATAAGAAATCGATCTATCTCAGTCTTGAATATGTTCAAGGACTGAGCGTCAACAGCCCTTTGGGTTAGTGAGTTCCATACATTCACCACCCTTTGAGTGAAGAAATTCTTCCTCAACTCAGTGCGAAAGGGCTGGCCTCTGATTTTAAGGTTGTGACCCCTGGTTTTAGTTTCTCCAACCAGGGGAAACAATCTCCCACTATCTACTCTATCATGCCCTATGATGATCTTATAGGTTTCTATAAGATCCCCTCTAATTCTTCTATATTCGAGAGAATATAGGTCCAAATTGGTCAGCCTATCCTCGTAACTCATCCCCTTCATCCCTGGTACTAATCTAGTAAATCTACACTGCACCTCCTCCAAGGCAAGTACATCCTTCCTTAAATAAGGAGACCAAAACTGCACACAGTATTCCAGGTGTGGTCTCACCAGGGCCCTATACAGTTGCAGCAAGACTTCCCTACTCTTATACTCTACTCCTTCATAATGAATGCTAACATACCGTTCGCCTTACTAATTGCTGCTGCATCTGCAGAGTAACTTTCTGTGATTGGTGTACAAGGACACCCAAGTCCCTCTGGACGCCAACGCATTCCAATCTCTCCCCTTCTAAAAAATAACCCACTCTACTGTTTTTGCTACCTAGGTGGATGACTTCGCACTTCCCTACGTTATACTTCATCTGCCACCTACCTGCCCAATCACCTAACCTATCTATGTCTCGCTGCATTTTTTTAATGTCGTCCTCTGTGTTGACACTTCCTCCTAGTTTTGTGTCATCCGCGAATTTAGATATATTAACTTTGATGTCCTCATCTAGATTACCACTCAGGTGTTGTGGATATATCTGGGAAGAAATGGCCCTGTCATATGCTGCCTGACCCTTTCCAATGCTTCATGACCCTGTGCTCCATTGCCAATGCATGTAACCCCATTTTCCCTCCACTTTGGTTGTCTGGCTGATGCAATAGCAAGTCTATTACACCCATCACATGGTTATATATAATATATATGTATAGATACTTTTTTTTAATTGGCACTTTGTTTGTGGTAGAGTTTTAATGACAGTAAATTTACTGCCAGCAATAGTTAATTAAGGCCTGTCACTCTTGTCAGACATAGTCATTCAAACCATTTGACTTATTATAGAAACCATGCTGTTCAATTGAATTGCATATAATTTCACTGCTCTTACTCTTCAGATACATTCTGAGTGTTCTAAATTGCTGGTGAAATTACTCATAAGGAGCAGCAGACGATGAATGAAACAACGCTTTTCAGTTTGTCAGCTTGTTGAAACTGCACATCTGAGAATTTTTAAAGATAAGTGAACAATCAGTGTGTGTTTTTTTTTGAGAATCTGAATCCAGTGCCTGAGTCTGAAAGACATGATCCAAAGAAAACCAGGAGTAAAATATGTGCCTGTTGGTGCAATCTTGATTATCCAGATTGGTTTCCTCTATGCTGTTGAACAAACGCATTTTAATGATTGTAAGGAACAATCTTTTTTCTCTGTTTTTGTACTATATTTTCTCCCAGATCCTATGGGCTTCCTTGCCCCCCCACCCACTTCTGCAATCCATTCCCTGGTGAGTGACTGACCAGAAAGCTGCTCTCAGGCCTCTCACCAGGTCACCTTTAACCTACCATACAGGGTACTGAGGAGCACTGCTCAATGATGTTGCTCCCCTCACTCCTGCTTCCACACTGTGTCTGCCCTAGGCAGCTTTACTGAGACCAAGTCAGGAAATTAAGACAACCTCTTAATACTTTAATGGAGCCCCATAGCAAATCAGTTAGAGCACTCTCTCACAAGCGAGAGGAGGCGGGTTTGATTCCCAGGCAGTTCAAATGCTAGAGTCAGGGCATATAATTATATATATGAGGAGTCAGAATGGCCGCTTTGTTTACCATTGTTTTGGAAAGAACATTGCCTTAAGAAAGTTTTCTTCCTCCACATGCTTCTAGTTACCTAGCAGTAAGTAGAACCTGGTTGTTCGTCAATTGCGGATCGCTTTCCGGGGGTATATAACCCCTCCAAAAAATAATGTGGTTGCTCAACCCACAACTGTTTTGTAGGACACTGCTGTGCACAATTGGCTGCTGTGTTTTGTTCACAAAATACACAATATCTTTACAATATATTCTGTGAAGCACTTTCAAACATCTCAATAATGTGATAAGGCACTGTATCAAAAGCAAGGATTTTGATTATTATTATTATTATTTAATCCACAATATATCCCAGGTGAAGAGGAAGGGGTATTGATTCCTAATTCTGGAACACTCTCTCTCTCAATCCTTCCGCCTTGCCCCCTCTCTCCCCTTTTTCAAGTCCCTGCTTGAAAACTTTCCTCTTCGACCATGCTTACGGCTACCTCCCCACGCCTCCCCAGCTCAGAGTCAGGCTCCGCCACTGTTAAGCGCTCTGAGACTCTACCCTGCATGGAGGACGCTATATAAGTGCAAGTTGTTGTTGTTGTTGTACTGTCCTGGGAACAATGTGTTACAATTACTTGCAAAGATAGTTTGTGTGGGGAATAGTTGCAAAATCACAATACCATCAAAGGTGTACTTTTCCCCATTCCTGATGCCAATGATAGGAAGCTAAGGTGCATATCCAACATAAGAGCTGATAACATATATTCACTGGTTGATGGACTAAGGAGGTAGGTTGGTGGTGTTGTGTTCCAACAACCAATGTTCTTTCCAAAACAATGGTAAACAAAGCAGTCATTCTGACTCCTCATATATAATTATATGTCCTGACTCTCGCATTTGAACATGCAAGCAATTATAGGAGGGAGATTTACCTAAGGTACACCTGCCCACTGTATAGAATTGACAACACCAATTACAGGTCATTTGGCCCAAACTAATGCATTGCAAAGTGTGGTTCAAGAGGGGCTTCAGTGGGCTTCTGTGGAGGTTGGACATGCACTAAATGCAATGGGAGATGTTGCCTGCTGGATTAGTGTATGTATATCGGGAGCAGGTATTTGTTTAAGAATCACAAAGAACTAAGAGACAGGACAGCTAAAGGCAGAATCCTAGAACAAGTTAAGCCACTTTTCTTTGTTTTTCTCTTACTTTACCTTCATTATAATGTGCCTTTTGGCTGACTCCCTAATATCTCATTACAATAAAGGGGAACTTTGACAAATAGGCAAACTGTCAAGTCTACCATCTCTCCAACAATTTAACTTATGTCTGCAGAATTTTCAGTTATTTTAAAGACCTTGAATAAAATATATTCAAAGAACATTGTGACAACTCTGAGCTCACTGCATTACCGAGGCTTTGTTCACCTATGAAAGTGTTTGAGGTAGAGAAACAAGCACTTAAAAGTGAAGCGAATACTATACAAGCAGCTAGGAAATGAGGATAGGAAATTGGAACTGATAGACTAAGAGCTCAAATAATAGAAGGATTGTACAGGAAGCAGCTCTCAGAATGGTTCTTACTGGGATCTATTGAACTCTTTGGGGGATTATCCTCAGAGTGGTTACTTGAAGAATCACAGTGAGATATGAGGTGAGTCACAGATGTATAATCTAAGGTAAGTGCACACATAAAGCTGGAATCTAGAAAATCTGGTGTGGTACAAATAAGTTCTGTACTGACTGTACTTGTGGAGTCCTGTAGCTCAGTGGTTAGAGCACTCGCTTTGCAAGCGAGAGACCTGAGATCAATTCCAGGCAGGGCGAAACCTTGGGCAAGTTTCCTTACTCCACACGCCTAATAATAATCCCTCCAAAAAAAAACAATAAGAAATTGGTCATTTTCAATCTACGACTGTTTGTGGGACATTGCTGTGCGCAATTGGCTGCTGCGTTCGCCCACAAATATACAGTCAATTCACTTTACAGTGTGTTCTGTGAAGCGCTTTGGGACGTCCTCCCGATGTGAAAAGCGCTATATCAAATGCAAGGATTATTATATTATTATTATCAATCCGTAAAACACATTAGCACTGTCAGCCTGGTCTATCATGTACCACGAAAAGATACTCATATCCTTATACCAACAGCAGCTCAGTGGTTAGAACATTTGCTTCCCAAGCGAGAGACCTGATTTCAATTCCCGGCAGGGCGAACCTTGGGCAAGTTTCCTTACTCCACATGCCTGATAATAATCCCTCAAGAAAAAAAAATAATTTGGTCACTCAATCCACAACTGTTTGGGACACTGCTGTGTGCAATTGGCTTCTACATTTCACCCACAAAGTATACAGTATATTCTGTCAAGCACTTTGAGACATCTAGAAGACGTGAAAACGCTATATCAAGTGCAAGGATTATTATTATTATAACTGCCTGCCAACAGTGGTGGCTTCCAGTTGTTTAAGGTTTAAAGGAACATGAATTATTTTTCAAATATATGGAGTTAAGATGATAC